>NC_047089.1:82369485-82677124 GCF_902459505.1 Geotrypetes seraphini | reverse complement strand
TCATGGCAGGGGCATTTTCCACCCTCCCGATCAGCTAAGCTGGCAGGACTCTCCAAAGCTTCAGTTTTGGGGACTCCTGTCAGCTCTTTGATGAGGGATTTCCTTGCCATGATCAGCTTAGCCAGCCACATCTAGCTTTAAAGGTCTGAAATGTAGGCTAGCATTTTGCAGGCCTACATTTAATTCATCTGTCGTGGCTCTAGGGAGATGTCTAGGGCTGTTTAAACTCACTCAAGGCCACTTCTGGGTGAAACCATGTCCATACCCAGCCTTGAGTGAGCTTAGGTGTCCCTATACATTTCCCTAGACCAGGGATAGGCAATTCCGGTCCTCAAGAGCCACAGGCAGGTCAGGTTTTCAGGATATCCACAATGAATATGTATGAGATGGATTTGCATGCACTGCCTCCTTGAGATGCAAATCTATCTCATGCATATTTATTGTGGATATCCTGAAAACCTGACCTATCTGTGGCTCTTGAGGACCGGAATTGCCTACCCCTGCCCTAGACCCATGATAAATGCCTAAAGTGTAGGTGTCCTGCCTTGGGGAATTTTGTAAAAATGTGCATTCCGATCGATTACCAGACAGCAGTAGGATGCCTACTGCTGCCTACAATCAGGACACCTATTTATAGAATCAGCCCCTAGATATGCATAATTAATGTATAAATGTTTGAGTTGAGTTTAAAAATTACCCCCTAAGAGGCCTTTTTACTAAAGTACAGAAACTTTTTAAATTTATTTTATTTTTTTATCACTTTAAAATGTTAAACAAAATACACTTTGACAGGAAATTCACAAACGTAAACATGAAAATAGGTATTCAGACTATATAAGAAGAAAATAAACAAAATAAATAGTCTCAAATAGAAAAGGAGGAGGTCGTTCCACTAATCATAGGAAGCTGACAAACTTCAAGAAAAAAATAGATGCAAACTGCACAATATTCAGTGTGATTTAACCAGCGAGGTCATGGCTCCAGGCCAGGTAAATAGCACTGGGCTAGTTAACTGCAAATATTCAGCTGGAGATAGCTGGACCTCTTCACTGAATATTTCGGTTAGCGGCTAAAACTTAGCCAGCCATATCACACTATAGCCACTAATACTGAGCGCTGATCTGCCTAGTTTAGCGGTCAAATTGGGTTGTACCAATAGCAGGTCTATCTTTGGCCATTATAAACTTAACCGGCCAGCACTGAATATTGGCTTACACAGCTAAGTTTAGGCTAGCCCCCAAAATAAACCGGATATTCATTGCTGACAGTGGGAGTTAGATGGCATCAGAGTAGATGGGATGCACCTGAGAAGAGGCCCTGATGTTGGCACTAGGCCTCCTATCTCAATCACCACTGCCAGAGAAGAATGGAGGATTTTGGGGCTGGAGTAGGGGGAGTGGACTTAAGGGAGAGGGAGAGATGCAAAACTAGTAAAAGTGGCCCTGCAGCCATGGAACCTACACAGCATGATAGCCCTTCACTGGCATTGCAAAGGGGGCTACAACTAATATTTAAGAGAGGGCATTTTCCACCCATAGTAATACCTATATACCTGGCAAAATGTTGTGCTTAACTCTAGCAGTGGCAAAGTGGGTTTAAGCTAGTATTCTAAAATGACTTTGGTTTAATTAAGCATTGTTATAGAACTGGCATAAAGCACAGCCCTTGTGGTGCCTACTTCTTGACTCCAAATTATAGAACTGCTCCCAGATGTCCTTCTTTTCAAAATCTGTTAGGTAAATTAAGTTACACACTCTTTTATGTTAATTAATTATTTATTTAAAAAATTATATCACATACATAAAATCTTGTTTCCCTGTGATTACCACATATAACTTAGACATGTCTAAACAGTGAGTATTTCCGAAAAGATACCCAACACTAGTGTTTGTTCCATGAAAATATTGATGTGCATCTATTTTTTACTACTTTAAATAACTCCTTATAGGCAGGGAACTAATGTACACATTGAGAAAGCCCTACTTATTTATTGTGAAATTTATCATTCAGTCAACTCTATAGGCCACCAACAAACATTTCTACATAGTTGCAGTATGCCTTTTGCATTTCATTTTCTCAGGAGGAGGGGGAGGATACTGTATAAATGCTATACACATATTTTCATTAAATGTAGAGTTATCAGACTTTTATTATTATTATTTTGTGCAAAACACATATTTTGCTGGCAGTTTGCTCTAAATGTGTGGATGCATGGCAGTTTCCATGGCTTCTTCCAAAGCATACTGTGAGAGAGTAAGTGGAAAACAAAAATAAAACCCAATAATGATGGCAGGGAAGCAGGAGATAAGATATGGGTTTTGTGTGTGGTCATTATCCCATATGCCTGCTGCCTTTCATTGAAACTAAATGCATGCATTTATTTTGAAGCAGAGTTTTCCCCGTCACAAGCAATAAAGAATGCTTTCCCGCATATATGTTACAGCTATTCAAAATATGGCTGAGCCAACTACTCTGAAATGCTTACTTAATTTCTAAAATAAACTTCATCTTTGATCTTTAATCTTAAAAAGTATAATTTTTTGAGTAATCTTTATAGGTTTCATTTTAATTCATTTGTCTCTAAGTGGCAACAAGAGAAAAATTTGTTTGCTCACTAGCCAAAGGCATTCATAGTGATATTTGCTATGCTAAAATGTTAAAAAAAAGGAAACAATCTTTCCCCTTTGGATATAGAGAGAAAATAAAATGCTTGCGCATGACATAGAATGGGATGATATGTGCGTTCTAAAACATGACACAGAATTGATTGAAGCTTAAGCAAAACTGAATCTGAAATTAAGGAAGATCAGACTGGAGAACAAAATTATCATCTTGGAGGTCTATCACAGAATAAATGCTTCAAGAGAAGAAGGAGAGAAAAGAGACAGATTTATTTATTTTTTTTTTTTTTAGTTCATTAATTTTATTGAATATTATAAGTAATATACAGAAAGCAGTTCAAATACATAAAAATTGAATAAGAAATAGTGATGTAGAAACAAAAGAAACCATAATTGCTGTTATTTGCATATAGTAGATTAGTAAGAAGAATTCAGAGTATTTGAAACTGCTAAGAAAAGAAATAGAAAGGATAGAAAAGCAGAGAAGATGAATTGAAATAAAAAAGAAAAAAGAGAGATAAAGAAAGAGAGAGAGGCAGAAGTGTCTACAAGGCAGAATGAACATATGAATCTAAGAATGACCAAGGTGATTTATTTCGCACCAAATTTGTAGATAAACGAGATATCGTGTTCTTTTCATATGCATATGATTCGAATTTGTGGTACATGCTTAAGGAGTTCCACCAAAAGGTGTAGTCTAGTAGTGTGGGTGACTTCCAATTTTTCAAAATGTGCATAAGAGCTGTCACAATCATGGTGTCAATAAGTTTAGGAGGACAGTTTGATAGTGCGAAACAAGGGTGTTGAGAACGAAGGATTATAATGTCTATGGAAATAGCTTCTGAACATTTGGTAATAGATTTTATGGTGTCCCAGATACGAGTCCAAAAGGAATGAACCATAGTGCAGTGAAGAAGCATGTGATCAAGAGTTCCAGGCTCTTTCAAACAGTTCCAACAGGTAGGGTCTTGTTTCAGTTTCGCTTTCCACATTCGAAATGGAGTCCATACTGCATTCCACATAACAAAGAACATTGATTGCGAAACTCTTGAGGATAATAGAGGGCGATTTGTAGATGACCAGAAGAGTTCCCAATCTATTTCAGAAAGCGTGGTCTTTAGGATAGAGCCCCAATGGTTCATGGATTGAGGTGTAAAGGTGAAGGTGTGATCTCTTAAGATGCTATAAAAAAGAGATATCGCCCTACCTTTCAGTAAAGCCAAAGTAGACCAGTGACGAATAGTTTGTTGAGAGGTCATAAAGTCAGGGCGCATTTGTACATTAGCTAGTATTTCAGTAAGCGTAAGCCATTGGGGATATATAGAGGATGGGAGTGAGTTTACAGAACAAAAAGTATCAAATGGGATAAATGAAGTGGAGGAGATCAATTGATGAACAAACCACACCCCTGCCCGTTGCCACCTCTTCCATGAAAGGGATCTACCCTTATTTTGAATTTTAGAATTATTCCAAAGGGACATAAGTGGGCCTTCAGCAACAGAGATCTCAGCCGCTGCATCTAATAGTTGAAAAGCATGTTGCGTTGCACTCAACAAAGAATATTTTCTCAAGTGTCTAGGTATCGACACTGTAAGGAAGCAAGAGATGTGTAGTGGTGCACATAAAAAGCATTCCATTTCAAACCATGCTGGTTTATCCTGTGGATATGAGTCAACAATCCAGTGAGCTCCGTATTTGGCTAAGGAGGCGATGTAGTAATAATAAAAATCAGGTAAATTTAAGCCACCATTAATCTTAGAGGCCTTCAGCTTGGCGAGAGCAATACGAGGTTTTTTCTTGTTCCAAATAAATTCAGTAATTTTCATATTAAGCCAATGAAAGAATGATTTATGGCAGAGAAGGGGAAGCATAGATAGAGTATAATTAATTTGTGGGGCTAAGGTCATTTTAATAGAGGCTATTCTACCCCACCAGGACAAATAAAGCGGGGACCAACGAGATGTAGTACTTGAAACTAAGTTTTTGATTTTAGATATATTGAGATCCTGAGCAAGTAATGGGTCTTTATGTATTAAAATCCCTAAATATTTTACAGCTCCCTGTGACCATGGAAAAGGAAAATGAGCTAGATCTGAGGAGGAAATGTGATCATTTAGCGGAAAAATCTCTGATTTCTCCCAATTAACAGAATATCCAGATATTTGAGAGTATTGAGATACGATGTGGATAAAATGAGGTAAAGAGATAAGAGGATTTTTTAGAAAGAGAAGAATATCGTCAGCGTAAGCTGCTAGTTTAATCTCTCGATTGGACGACGGAATACCTTTAATTAAGGAACATTGTCTGATAGCTGTCAATAGAGGTTCCAATGCTAAATCAAATAATAATGGTGAAAGAGGACAGCCTTGACGGGTACCTCTATGGAGGGAAAATCTATTAGAGAGAGAGTTGTTAATCAAGATACGAGCCGTGGGTTGTCTGTATAATGTTTCTATCCAGTCTGTAAAGAAAGAACCAAAGTTGTACCATTTCAGAACTCGGAATAAGAAAGGCCACTCCACTCGGTCAAAGGCCTTCTCGGCATCAATGTCTAGACCAATCACTGAATCCGACATTGATTTGGCGTGAGCATTGATATGATGAAATAAACGAAGATTGTCCCCAATGTATCTATATTTGATGAATCCAGTTTGATCTCCATGTACGAGAGATGGGATCACTGTGGTGAGTCTTAGTGCAAGTAATTTAGCCATAATTTTGTAATCCAAATTAAGAAGAGAGATAGGACGAAAATTTTTAACCAGAGTAGCATCTTTGTCTGGCTTGGGAATAACTACAATCGTGGCCTCAGCGAAATTAAATTGTTTGTCCGGAGTGGAGTGAAGGAAATCATAATATGCAAGGAGTTGAGGAGTCAATAGGGTTCGAAAACATTTGAAAAACTCATTTGTAAAGCCATCCGGGCCCGGAGCTTTCCCGGTGGGTAGAGAGGTTATAGCATTTTCAATCTCAGATATAGTTATAGGAGCATCCAGTTTTGCTTTAATAGATTCCGATATAGTTGGATGAGCTAGTGAGGATAGAAATGAGTCTAAATCCATTTCAGAGGCTGGAAAATCAGATTGATATAAGGTAGTATAAAATTTTTCAAATTGGGAAGAAATCAGAGATCTGGTTCTGGCTAATTGTCCTGATGAATCTTGAACAGCTGAGATGTGCAAGCGTTTTGATTTAGTTTTGAGATATCTAGCCAAAGGGCGACCCATAAGATTATCTCCCATATAGTGACCAGAGTTGGAAATGAAAATGTCACGACGGGCCGTACATGAGATTAGAGTATTGTATTCATATTTTAAGTTTTGAATACGTTGGAGCATGGATTGATCTTGTAGATGGTTGGACATATGTTGTAGTTCTAAATTTTTAATAGAGGTTTCCAGTTCTTTTTCTTTTTGGATGGATTGTTTTTTTTTCCAGGAAGCAAGTTTGATCAATTCACCTCTGAGAGAAGCTTTGTAAGCTTCCCAAATAATAGAAGGACAAATTTCTGGATCTTTGGTGTTGATTTCAAAAAATTCCGTAGTAAAAGATTTGATTTTTTCTACTATTACCTCATCTAAAAGCAGAGTATTGTTAAGTCGCCAAGAGGGAGATTCTTTATGTGGGGCAGAAATAGATAAATGTAATGAAATAGCTGCATGATCTGTAAGAGTTATTGGGTGTATGAAAGTATTTGTCACGTCTTGAATGAGAGAGGAGGAGAGAAGGAAGAAATCAATTCTCGAGTAGGTATTATGTGGTGGTGAAAAGTGTGAATATTCTCTACCTTTGGGATACAGTAAACGCCATGGATCTACAAGAGAAAAGGCTTCTTTTAAAGAGACAGATTTATTTTAAAGAAGGGTAACTATAATGATTAATGGAATGGAATTCCACTCATGTGAGGAAAGGCTTAAGAGGTTAGGGCTCTTCAGCTTGGAATAGAGACAGCTGAGGAGGGATATTACAGTACATTACATAAATATTTATGAATTGCTAACATATCCCAAAAGGAGTTCAATGTGATTTCCAAGTTAATAAGAAGCTGGCCATCACCAAGAATTACAATTTTTCATTAAAAATCAATATATAAAAACATAGGCAATCTGCTCATCTGTCAGAGTGAGTGATATATCTTGCAGGCAAATAGGTTTTCAGACCATTGCAAAATCATCTGTTAGTGTGAATGAGAAATCTTGCAAACAAATAGGTCTTCAGGCCTTTACAGAAACTCTAATAAAAGGGGATAGTTCTTAATAGTATTTTACCACCAAATAAAATAGAAGTTTGCCTGCTACTGTCCTTGGGTTCCAGCTACTGGAATTGGATCCAAAGTTCACTCCAGTCTATCTAAACCATCCCAAATTACTGGAGTTCCCATTGAAGCCCTCTTCAGCACATCCCAAACTGAATAGCCATATATAGGACATAAACCATGTAAGTCTGCCCAATTCCGGCCCTAGTTCTTCAATTTATACCCTTTTCTGATTAGGGATCTTCTGTGTTCATCCCACACTTTTTAGAATTCCATCACCGTTTTGCTCTCCATCACCTCTCTTTTGAGGGCATTCCAGGCATCTACAACCCTCTAGTTTTACCATTTTCCTTCTCTGAAAAATATTTGGTTCTGTATTAATATTTTTTAAGTATTTAAACATCTTTATCATATCTCCCCTGTCCCTCCTGTCCTCTAGAGTAAACATATTCAGATCTTCAAGTCTTTTCTTGTGCATCTTTTGGATCAAACCCACTACCCTTTTCATTGCCTTTCTCTGGATTGATTCAAGTCTTCTTATATCCTTCACCATATACGATCTTGAAAACTAAACACAATACTCCAAGTGGGGCCTCACCAACAACCTGTACAGGGACATCAACACCTCCTTTCTTCTACTAGTTATTCCTCTCTATATACAGCCCAGCATTCTTCTGGCTACAGCCACTGCCTTGTTGCATGCTATACTAAATACATACTGTAATCTCAGTTGCAGAAGGTTAGAGAGGTTTGGGAGAGGGAGCTGAGAGTTTCAGGTGTGGTTGTATTCTTTATTCTGTAATTTTAATGATAAAAACTCAAGAGTAAAACTTCAACATCTTGTTCTTCTAGAGATGATTGCACTGATAAGTGCTATCTTTTTGATACTTTCTCTGTTATGCTGTCTTATAATTATTCATTTTTTGGTTTTTTTTTTTACCATTAAAGACAATTAAAACAAAAAACAGCACATGATTACACAACTGTATCCAAATATTCTCACCTAGACAGCAATCCAAACAATGAGGCAGCTAAAATTTATATTCACTCCCTCTTTACCCCTTCTTCCCTGGATACATGTACCAACTTAAATCCTTCTGAAGTTACCAGAGCACCATGTTATCCTTCTGACTTTGTATCATTAATGAAGTGTGCCTTCTTAGATAAGTGTCACTCTAGTCTTCCCAGCCCCAAACACTAAAGGGCTCATAATCACAACAGAAATACGTCTAAAAACTCGCCCATATCAGCACTTGGACAATCAAAAAGACAGGTCGTCCAAGTGCCGATAATCAAAATGGGGTTTTAGATGTATCCATACTTTTTAGGCTTCTGAATGCCGCTGTGCACCTAGAGCTGAAAGGGGTGTTTTTGGAGGTGTGGTGAGGGTAGGATTTGGGTGGAACATGGGCCGACCTAGACTTAGTAATATTGCAGGGATAACTGAAAGTTTTACGAGGCTGCCTGGATGGAACTTATACGTTGTGACTTAGGCAATCTAAAAATAGGTCTAAGTGACCAAAAAGTATCCAAAGTGACCAGAGAACTACTGCAGACACAAAGTACAGACCCCCCCCCACACTCTCCCAGTGATCACTGACCCCCTCACCATAAAAATCAGAATAAAAACGTACATACCTGCCTCCAGAACATCAGCACGTGTCATAGGAAAGCCTAGTAGAGCTGCACAGAGGTGGCTTAAGTGGTCTGGGGAGGGGGGGGGCATGAACCATAGAGAGGAGGACCAAGGCTCATAAGCCACTCTAACCACTGCATTCATGGTGGAAAATGTGAGCCCACTAAAACACCTCAAAACCCTACTATGCTTCCATATAGGTGCCACCTGCATCCATAAGGTCTATTGGGGTTGTAGACAGCTGGGTATAATAAGTTTTGGGGGGCTCACCCTGGCCTGTAAGAGAGTTGTGGTGAGATTTTTATTTGGCACCCTTTTTGTGAATTGTCCAAACTTCTTTTTTTTTTATTCATTTTTGAATTCTTACAACAAGTGAATTAAACATAATATAATGTCCAAACTTCTTAAAACCAGCTATTCTATCCATTCTTACCACAACTTACCTTTTTACGTTTCCATCAGTTAAGGGCTGCACAAGTAAGAAATATCACGAGCACACTCTCTCATATCAAGCAGCTTACTATGATAAAGATTTCTGATCATTGCTACTTAGATCTAGCTCTTATGAACACTTTAGAAAACTGCTGAAAACTTTTCTCTTTTCAAAAATTCTGACCAATTAGATCTCTTTGTATTCTTCATAACATTTTCTATATTTTGTATAGCATAATCTTGTGTTAACCACATTGAACATATGGCTATGGGGGTCTAAAAATCTGTTGTTAGGTTATGTTATGTTCTGGTAATGCATTCCAGAGCTTAACTATTCTCTGAGAGAAAAAATATTTCCTCGTATTGGTTTTAAAAGTATTTCCCTGTAATTTCATCTAGTGTTCCCTAGTCTTTGTAATTTATGACAAGAGTGAAAAATCAATCCACTAACATGAGGAAAATGGTAAAAAAAATAAACTTAAAGGTGAAGGTCAAAAATATACATCTGGTATAGTTGTTATTTAAAAATTGCATCCTGAAAGCCCAGACTAGACATATTCCATGTATTAAAAAAGGAGGAAGGAAGACCAAACGACAGCTAGCATGGTTAACGAGTGAGGTGAAAGATGCTATTAGAACTAAAAGAGAATCCTTCAGAAAGTGGAAGGAGAATCTGACTGAAAATAATTGTAAACAACATAAGGAATGTCAACTTAAATGCATGGTGCTAATAAGGAAGGTGAAGAGAGAGCTTGAAAAGAAGATTGCACTGGAAGCAAAAACACACAGTAAAAACCTTTTTTAGATATATTAAAAGTAAGAAGCCAGGAAAAGAATTGGTTGGACCACTAGATGATCGAGGGATAAAAGGGACTGTCAGGGAAGACATGGACATATCAGAGAGATTAAATGAATTTGCCTCAGTCATTACTGAGGAATATATACGGGAGATACCGATGCCAGAAATTGTATTCAATTCTGATGAATCAGAAAACTCATACAAATCTCTGTAACACTGGATGATATAATGGGTCAATTTTAGAAATTGAACAGTAGCAAATTGCCTGGTATACATCCCAGAGTTCTGATAGAATTGAAAAATAAACTTGCAAAGCTATTGTTAGTAATTTGTAATTTTTCTTTTTAAAAAAATAGCACACTACTGGAAGACTGGAGGGTGTGTCCAATGTGACGCCAATTTTAAAAAGGGTTCCAGAGGTGATCCGGAAAATTATAGACCGCTGAGTCTGACGTCAGTGCAGGGCAAAATGGTAGAGACTATTATAAAGAACAAAATGACAGAACATATAGAAAACATGGATTGATGAGAGAAAGCCAACATGCCTCACCAATCTACTACAATTCTTTGAAGTGGTGAATGAACATCTGGATAAAGGTGAACCTGTTGATATTGTGTATTTGGATTTTCAAAAGGCATTTGACAAAGTAAATAGTGTGATAAGGCGGTGTCTTGTAGCCAGAAGGATGCTAGGCTGTATAGAAAGAGGAATAACCAGCAGAAGAAGGGAAGTGTTGATGCCCCTTTATAGGTCGTTGGTGAGGCCGCACTTAACAAAGTAATATAGTAGATGACGGCAGATAAAGACCCGAATGGTCCATCCAGTCTGCCCAACCTGATTCAATTTAAAAATTTTTATTTTATTTTATTTTATTTTTTTTAATTTTTCTTCTTAGCTATTTCTGGGCAAGAATCCAAAGCTTTACCCGGTACTGTGCTTGGGTTCCAACTGCCAAAATCTCTGTTAAGACTTACTCCAGCCCATCTACACCCTCCCAGCCATTGAAGCCCTCCCCTGCCCATCCTTCACCAAACGGCCATACACCGACACAGACCGTGCAAGTCTGCCCAGTAACTGGCCTAGTTCAATATTTAATATTATTTTCTGATTCTAAATCTTCTGTGTTCATCCCACGCTTCTTTGAACTCAGTCACAGTTTTACTCTCCACCACCTCTCTCGGGATCGCATTCCAGGCATCCACTACCCTCTCCATAACGTAGAATTTCCTAACATTGCCCCTGAATCTACCACCCCTCAACCTCAATTTATGTCCTCTGGTTTTACCATTTTCCTTTCTCTGGAAAAGATTTTGTTCTACGTTAATACCCTTCAAGTATTTGAACGTCTGAATCATATCTCCCCTGTCTCTCCTTTCCTCTAGGGTATACATATTCAGGGCTTCCAGTCTCTCCTCATATCTTCTAGCGCAAGCCTCCTATCATTTTCGTCGCTCTCCTCTGGACCGCCTCAAGTCTTCTTACGTCTTTCGCCAGATACGGTCTTCAAAACTGAACACAATACTCCAAGTGGAGCCTCACCAATGACCTGTACAGGGGCATCAACACCTTCTTCCTTCTACTGACTACGCCTTTCTTTATACAGCCCAGCATCCTTCTGGCAGCAGCCACTGCCTTGTCACACTGTTTTTTCGCCTTTAGATCTTCGGACACTATCACCCCAAGGTCCCTCTCCCCGTCCGTGCATATCAGCTTCTCTCCTCCCAGCATATACGGTTCCTTCCTATTATTAATCCCCAAATGCATTACTCTGCATTTCTTTGCATTGAATTTTAGTTGCCAGGCATTAGACCATTCCTCTAACTTTTGCAGATCCTTTTTCATATTTTCCACTCCCTCTTCGGTGTCTACTCTGTTACAAATCTTGGTATCATCTGCAAAAAGGCACACTTTTCCTTCTAACCTTTCAGCAATGTCACTCACATACATATTGAACAGGATTGGCCCCAGCACCGAACCCTGAGGGACTCCACTAGTCACCTTTCCTTCTTTCGAGCGACTTCCATTAACCACCACCCTCTGGCGTCTGTCCGACAGCCAGTTTCTGACCCAGTTCACCACTTTGGGTCCTAACTTCAGCCCTTCAAGTTTGTTAAACAGTCTCCTATGAGGAACTGTATCAAAGGCTTTGCTGAAATCCAAGTAAATTACATCTAGCATATGTCCTCGATCCAGCTCTCTGGTCACCCAATCAAAAAATTCAATCAGGTTCGTTTGGCACGATTTACCTTTTGTAAAGCCATGTTGCCTCGGATCCTGTAACCCATTAGATTCAAGGAAGTACACTATCCTTTCTTTCAGCAACACTTCCATTATTTTTCCAACAACTGAAGTGAGGCTCACCGGCCTGTAGTTTCCTGCTTCATCCCTGTGACCACTTTTATGAATAGGGACCACATCCGCTCTCCTCCAATCCCCAGGAATCACTCCCGTCTCCAGAGATTTGTTGAATAAATCTTTAATAGGACTCGCCAGAACCTCTCTGAGCTCCCTTAGTATCCTGGGATGGATCCCGTCTGGTCCCATCGCTTTGTCCATCTTCAGTTTTTCAAGTTGCTCATAAACACCCTCCTCCGTGAACGGCGCAGAATCTACTCCATTTTCTCGTGTAACTTTGCCAGACAATCTCGGCCCTTCTCCAGGATTTTCTTCTGTGAACACAGAACAGAAGTATTTGTTTAGCACATTTGCTTTCTCCTCATCACTCTCCACATATTTGTTCCCAGCATCTTTTAGCCTAGCAATTCCATTTTTTATCTTCCTCCTTTCACTAATATATCTGAAAAAAATTTTATCTCCCTTTTTTACATTTTTAGCCATTTGTTCTTCCGCCTGTGCCTTCGCCAAACGTATCTCTCTCTTGGCTTCTTTCAGTTTCACCCTGTAATCCTTTCTGCTCTCCTCTTCTTGGGTTTTTTTATATTTCATGAACGCCAACTCTTTCGCCTTTATTTTCTCAGCCACTAGGTTGGAGAACCATATCGGCTTCCTTTTTCTCTTGTTTTTATTGATTTTCTTCACATAAAGGTCCATAGCCATTTTTATCGCTCCTTTCAGCTTAGACCACTGTCTTTCCACTTCTCTTATGTCCTCCCATCCTAACAGCTCTTTCTTCAGGTACTTTCCCATTGCATTAAAGTCTATACGTTTGAAATCTAGGACTTTAAGTATCGTGTGGCCGCTCTCCACTTTAGCCGTTATATCAAACCAAACTGTTTGATGATCGCTACTACCCAGGTGAGCACCCACTCGAACATTAGAGATACTCTCTCCATTTGTGAGGACCAGATCCAATATCGCTTTTTCCCTTGTCGGTTCCGTCACCATTTGTCTGAGCAGAGCCTCTTGAAAGGCATCCACAATCTCCCTACTTCTTTCCGATTCCGCAGACGGAACATTCCAGTCCACATCCGGCAGGTTGAAATCTCCCAACAGCAGAACCTCCTCTTTCCTTCCAAACTTTTCTATATCCACAATCAGATCCTTATCATTTTGCTGCGATTGAGTCGTAGGTCTATAGACTACACCCACGTAGATAGAAGTTCCATCTTCTCTTTTCAGAGCAATCCATATCGCTTCTTCCTCTCCCCAGGTCCCTTGCATTTCTGTCGCTTGGATATTGATCTTTACATAGAGAGCTACTCCTCCACCTTTATGACCATCTCTGTCCTTCCTAAAAAGATTATATCCCGGTATGTTTGCATCCCATCCATGTGATTCACTGAACCATGTCTCTGTGATAGCAACAATATCTAGACCTGCCTCTAATATCAGGGCTTGCAGATCATGAACTTTGTTGCTTAGACTGCGAGCATTTGTGGTCATCGCTTTCCAGCTATTTTTCAGCGATAATCTCCTTTTTCGTATGGATTTTTGTGTCGTTTCACTTTCCGTTGCAAGACTAAGAAATGAGTTGCTGATATTGCTTATGTTGCAGCCTTTACTACTATCACATCTTTTCTTTTGCCGGGGGTGGTCTCTATAATTGTCCTTCGTACATACACCACCCCCACCTTCTAGTTTAAATGCCTAGAAAAATATTGTCTAAATTTCTCTGCAAGGTTTCTTTTTCCTGCTGTAGTAATATGTAGCCCATCAGTGCAATATAGCTTCTTGTCCTTCCATGTATTTCCCCATCCTCCTATGTACCTGAAGCCTTCTTGATGACACCAGGCTCTGAGCCATCTATTAAAGTCCTCTGTGTTTTTCACTCTTTGCTCTCCCTTTCCATATGCAGGCAGTATTTCAGAAAAAGCTAAAGTCTTTACAAAAGGTTTCACGCCCTCACCAAGCTCCCGAAAAGCTTTCTGTGCTGCAAGTGTGGAGTTGTTGGCCAGGTCATTTGTTCCCAGATGGATAACAACATCAGTGTTAAAATCCTTAGTTTCTTCCTTAATTATAGTCAGTATTTGCCTGGAACTCCTGGTAGCTGAGGATCCTGGAAGACATTTCACTATTTTGGTCTCCTCGCCCTGTGTTCCAAGGTTAATGCCTCTGATGATGGAATCCCCCAACAGTAATAGTTTTCTGTTTTTGGCTTTTTTATTTGTACTTAGGGTGCGCTTGTTCTCTTGAGTTACCTTCATTGGTTCCAGTCCCACCTCCCTTCTGTTTTCCTGAGTATCGCAGTGCACTAGTGGAGCAAAGGAATTCTGTAGAGGTAATATTAGTGAAGGTGGATGTTTCTGTGTTACATGTCGCAGTCTTCCTGAGCCTACTGTGACCCATTTATTCCTGGGCTGTTTTATTCTTTGAATAAATAGCTAAGAAATAGCTAAGAAGAAAAAAAAAAAAAATTTAAATTGAATCAGGTTGGGCAGACTGGATGGACCATTCGGGTCTTTATCTGCCGTCATCTACTATGTTACTATGTAGGTAGAGGTGGTAAGTTGGTATGATTTTGTGGAGTGATGGAAGCTGCTTTAATTGTATTCAATTCCTGTTTAAATACAATTAAAGCAGCTTCCATCTCTCCACAAAATCATACCAACTTACCACCTCTACCTCAAAGAATAAAACAGCCCAGGAATAAATGGGTCACAGTAGGCTCAGGAAGAGTGCGACATGTAACACAGAAACATCCACCTTCACTAATATTACCTCTACAGAATTCCTTTGCTCCACTAGTGCACTGCGATACTCAGGAAAACAGAAGGGAGATGGGACTGGAACCAATGAAGGTAACTCAAGAGAACAAGCGCACCCTAAGTACAAATAAAAAAGCCACTGTGTTCAGTTTTGGAGGTTGTATCTGGTGAAGGATATAAAAAAAATCTTGAAGCAGTCCAGAGGAAGGCGACGACAATGGTAAGGGGTTTAAACCAAAAGAAGTATGAGAAGAGACTGGAAGACCTAAATATGTATACTTTGGATGAAAGTAGGGACAGGGGAGATATGATACAGACTTAGGTACTTGAAAGGTATTAATATAGAACCAAATATTTCCAGAGAAGAGAAAATGGTAAAACTAGAGGGCATAATTTTAGGTTATGGGGAGGAAGAATTAGGAGCAATGTTAGGAAATTTGTTTTTACCGAGAGGGTGGTAGATACCTGGAATGCCCTCCTGAAGGAAGTGGTGGAGAGGAAAACGCTGATGGAATTCAAAAAAGCATAGGATAAACATAGAGGATCTCTAATTAGAAAACAAATAATGTAAATTAAAGAGCTAAGGCTAGTACTGGACAGATTTGCACGGTCTGTATCCAATATGTGAGGATTTGGTGCAGGATTGGGCTGGGGAGGGCATCAATGGGAACTCCACTAACTTGGAACATGAGGATGTTACTGGTCAGACTTATGGTAGATATCCTGCAAACTGGATGTTGGATAGGCTAGAGTGAGCTTGGATGGCAATTTCAGCATTTGGAACCTAGGACAATACCAGGTAGACTTTACAGTCTATGACCCAGAAATATCAAAGAAGAGACAATTTAATTATATGGGCATAACTAATGGGCAGACTGGATGGACCGTTCAGGTCTTTATTTGCCATCATTTACTATGTTACAATGAAAGACTTCTGAGGAAATTAGAAAGTGATGGTTTAGGAGGTAATATCCTTTTATGGATTGAGAACTGGCTGAAAGAAAGAAAATAGAGAGTATGTTTAGTCAATATTATCAATGGAGAAGGGATAGTGGGGTTCCCCCGGAGTCTGTGCTGGGACCACTGCTTTTTTAACATTTATCAATGATCTAGAAATGGGAATAAGTAGTGAGATAAATAAATTTGCTGATGACACAAAGTTGTTCAAAGTTGTTAAATTGCAAGAGGATTGTGAAAAATTACAAGAGGACCTTGTGAAACTATAAGACTGAGCATCAAAATGGAAGATGATATTTAATGTGAGCAAGTGCAAAGTGATGTATGTGAGAAAGAGGAACCCAAACTATAGCTACTTGGTGCTGGGTTCTGTGTTAGGAATCACTGCCCAGGAAAAGGATCTAGGTGTCATTATTGAGGATAAGTTGAAACCCTCAGCTCAAGGTGTGGTGGCTGCTAAGAAAGAAAATAGAGTGTTAGGAATTATCAGGAAAGGAATGGAAAATAAAGATGAAAATGTTATAATGCCCTTGTATTGCTCTATGTTACGACACTTTAAATACTGTGTGCAGTTCTGGTCACCGTATCTAAAAAAAGATATAACAGAATTAGAAAAGATATAGAGAAGGTGGACAAAAATGATAAAAGGGATGGGACGACTTTCCTATGAGGAAAGGCTAAAGCGCCTAGGGCTCTTCAACTGGGAGAAGAGATGGCTCAGGGATGATATGATAGTGGTCTATAAAATAATGAGTGGAGTGGAAAGGGTAGAAGTGAATCACTTGTTCACTCTTTCCCAAAAATGCTAGGACTAGGGGACATGTGATGAAGCTACTAGGTGGTAGATTTAAAACAAACTGGAGAAAATATTTCTTCACACAACAATGTGTAATTAAACTGGAATTCGTTGTCAGATAATGTGGTGAAATCAGATAGTGTAGTGGGGTTTAAAAAAGGTTTGGACAATTTCCTAAAAGAGAAGTCCACTGCTTATTCCTAGGTTAAGCAGAATAGAATCTGTTTGCTACTTGGGATCTAGCTAGGTGTTTGGTACCTGGGTTGGCCACTGTTGGAACCAGGATACTGGGCTTGATGGACCTTCAGTCTTCCAGTATGGCAATTCTTATGTTCTTATAGCTAGTCTTTCCTTACCATATGGACACCTTAGGAGAAATTCTATAAACGGTGCCCTAATCAGGGACATTTAGCGGTCTAACTGAATTCCACGTGAAAATTATTTTTAATTGGTTTAATTGGTGTGGTAATTGATCGCACCATTAAAAACTAATAAAAAAATTAAAACAATTTAGGTTTTGCATGGAATACTGGGCAGCACCTAGCAATATATAAGTTGAGGCAGCTACCTGAAAAGTTAACATGGTTAGTGAAGGAGAATAGGCATGTTTGAATTAAGCTTTACTAGGTATCTGTTAGGCGCTAGTATATTAGGCTAGGAAAACCCTGTCCTAATGTAACGACACCTACCACTAGGGGCTATATGCACTAAAGTCAACAATCATTGCTAAACCTGTTTTCACAACTTTAGCGATGATCGCTTTTACCGATACGATGCACAAAACAGCTCACTGTTTGTTTTTCCCCTCGATCGCCCATTTTTCAATAGGGTCATGCAAATTAGCTAAAACCCCATGAAAAGTAGCCAAGCGACTGATGCACTAACATCACTTGGCTATGCAAAAAAAAACCAGGGAGTTTAGCTGTTGGAAAAAAGCGACCTGATGTAGACCTGCCAATAACTGTGTTACCAACAGGTCTGACTGTACTTTTTTTCATTTTTTTTAATGGCACAGATATTCTGCATGTGTGTCAGTGTTCCCTCTAAGCTGAGCAGGTGTCCTCCAGCTGCATTGCTACCACTAGGGGGTGGAATATTTTCAGTCGCTAAGGACAGGTATGTTCCCTGGAGTCCTGCAGAACTTGCCTGTCCCTCACAATTGAAAAATGTGACAGTAAAACAGCACCCTCTATTGGTGAGACTGTGGGTGGAGGACTCCTGCTCAGCTTAGAGGGAACAGTGGTTGCAAATGCAAAATATCTGTCCCATTAAAAAAAAAAGTTCCCCACCGCTAATGACAGCCCTCCCCAATGACCCCTGACGAATGCAGCACTGGGAATCACCCCATGCCCACTCCTTTCTGCCACTGGATGCTTTCCCAAACCCTCTTCTCCTTGATCCCTCCATATCTTTGCTAAATATTAGGAGGTAGAGGGAAGCACATCCATCCAGCTCCAAGCCCCACCCATGGAAAATGATGTGCCTTCCCCTTCCCGGTACACCATGTGTTGCATGGGAAGGAGCCTAAGGCCTTGATAGGCTCAGACACCTAAGTCCCCTCCCAAAGAGAATGGCCTTTGGCATCTGAACCAATCAGGGCCTTAGTCTCCTCCCTCTGTATCCCATGTGATGCACGGGGAGGGGCCTAAAGTCTGTCATCTGAGCAAATCAGGACCTTAGGCCCCTCCCCATTCATCACATGATTGGTTCAGACCTCAGACCTTAGCCCCCCTCCATGTACATCACAAGGGATATACAGTGAGGAGCCCAATGGGCTTTAGGCATCTGAGCCAATCATGGCCTTAGGTTCCTCCCCATGCATCACATGGTACATTAGGGAGTGGAAGGCCCATCATTTTCCATGGGTGGGGCAAGGAGCTGGATAGACGTGCTTCCCTTAAGTTCCCAATATCTAGCAAAGGTACAGGGGGTTCGGGAAGGGGGTAGGGTTTGGTGAAGTATCCAATGGCAGGAGGGAATAGGCCTCCCTGCTGCCTTTTTTTATTTGGGGAGGAAGGGGTGAGGGTAGGGGATGGTTGGGGTGAGGATCAGTGATGCGGGGGTCCAGGACTGGGTGGGGGCATGGCACGGGGTATTTGGCATCACCATTTTTGCTGCCATTGGGGGATCAAGGTGCCAGTTTAAGGGGGGGGTCACTGGGAAGGGCCTTCAGCACAGGGAGGCTTTTTTTCTGTTTTTTTTTTAATGGGGCAGATTGTTTGTGTGTAACACGCACATCTGTACCAATAATAATAAAAAAAATAGTCCTATCAGAAGTGACAGGAAGCTGCTTCCCCTGTCACTGCTCTTTGGGCTCTGTGCATGTATCAATCACTCACTGAATGAGATGATAAAATTTGCAGACACAATCCTACCCAAAGTTGTGAAATTGAAGGAAGGTCTTGAGAGGCTGGAAGAATGGGCATCCAAATGGCAGATAAAATTTAGTGTGGACAAGTGCAAAATGATGCACCTTATGAAGAACAATCCAAATTATAGCTACATGATACTAGGTTCCATATCAGTAGTGTAATCCCCTGGTTGTAGGTGGTCTAGGTGGTCGCCTAGTCCCTGCCTGAGATGGTGGGAAGAAGGGCATATGTTTGTAACCAGAGCTAGGCTTAGGACTATTCTGTCAGACCAGTCAAGCACAGCATCAGACTTACAGCTCTACAAAATAAAGTAGTCCATACTTGAACCAACTTGAATCAACTTGTCAACTTGAACCAAAAACAAACTACATCAGTTTCAGTTGATGAAACCACAAAATACTTAGGTGGTCAGCTCATTTTAACAGTCCTCTGATCAACCTCTTCAATACAGAAAATTATTTTTCAAAATGTCTCTTTCTTTATATATATATATATATATATATATATTTTATTTTTTTTTGAGAGCGAGAAAGAGATAAAATAATGCCTTTATGGGAGTTAGTTCTGAGGGCTCCCACTGCATCTTCAAATGCTTAAACCTTCATCTGAAGAGGAGTGAAATCCATCCAAAGAATCCATTTCTTTATTTGATATGCCGGTAAAAGTTAAACAATTTTGCAAAAGTAGCCAGAAATAAACACTAATACAGTGGACTGATAAAACATGCAACTACACAATGAGGACTTGGCTTCCAAATACCAATATTTAAGGTTCATCAATTATTAATACATAGTATTGGAAACTAGAAATCAACGTGTCTAAAATTTAAAACTGCCTCAGTCACTTGAGCAAAAGCATTAGAATGTCTGATTGAAAATGTCAATATTCCTATATAATTAAGGAGAAGCTAGCTGCCATAGGGTAAGTGAGCAATGTTGAAACACAAGCAAAAGTTTCAAAGGTGCTTAGAGTTAATGAAGCTACTCTTCAGGGACAGCTGACAAATGAAGTCAGGCTGAAAGAATATGTGAGCAACATCTGGGGGATGGTGACCAATTATCATTGCTGTTTTTGGTTGCCATGCTCCCTAGAAAATGACACGGGGACAAATTTGTCCCTGTCCCCACAAAGGGCCCCATCGTCACAGGGTCCCTGTCCCGTCCCCGTGAGATTTGTCCCTGTCCCATTCTTGTAAGCTCTGCCTTAACCATACAAGCCTCAAACACTTATGATTTTAAAGTGTTTGAGGCTTGTGCAGATGAGGATTGAGCTTGAAGGAATGGGGCAGGGACAGGAAAAGAACTCACGGAGACGGGACAGAAAAATGAGTTCCTGCGGGGACAGGAAAAAAAAATTGTCCCTGTGTTATTCTCTAATTGCTCCCTTTGCCCCTTTACTATGACAATAATTCCAATGTGGTTAGATGTATTTTCTTCCTGGCAGTATCTTCTGTACATAAGCTTTAAATATTTGTGCATAAGGAGTTAGATCTTTACCCACCACTGGTAAAATGTATTAAAAATTTTGCAAATAACTTTACAGCTAGTGTTTTCTTCTAAATATTCTTCACTCTGTGAAGGTTCTACATAAGGAATCATTATCCTTTACTGCAGCTATATGTATTGTTTTAACTGTTAATTCTGTTTCTTTATGTGACATAAATATATATTTAGAGATCTTTTGGTTCTATATAATATTTAATGCTGTGGTGAATTACATGGATAACTGTGACATGTAAAGTACAAGTTACAAATAATGGCATGAGATTGTTGTTATCCAATAGCCTAATTCATTAGGAAAGCATCTGTTGCTGTATTTTTCAGTGAAATCAATAAAAGATCTAGCTGGTATACATCAGATTCCTCCTCCACAATCTAGCCACACTGTAGTCCAGTGGTCTTCATTAACTTTTTAAGCTAAGGCCACCTTGGATTCTGAAGAACAACTGCCAAATATTTTCCCATGACATGGCTGACCGGAGGTCTATTGAGGGTAGGAGGCACTTGGGGTAGTGGCACCCCCCCCCCCGGCACCCTCCTTTCTGCCACTCTGCTACTTCTATACCCCCACTCCTTCCTTACCCCCTACTCATGTCCTCCCTTCCCCCATACCTCTTTAAATATTTGCCAGCGTGAGCAGCTTCTCCAGCCTGCTGCTTACACCAGCATTGACTTTCCCTCTGATGTCACTTCCTGACCCCGTGACTAGGAAGTGATTTCAGAGGGCAGCTAGGCTGGTGCGAGAAACAGGCTAGAGAAGTTGCTTGCACTTGTGAAGATTTAACGAGATGCGTAGGGAAGGTAGGATACAAGCATGGTGTGGGGGGTGGAGAGGTGCTGGCGCCCTCACCAAGATGGACCCCCCTTATTATGTGACATGTCCCCATCAGCCCACCTTCAAACTTCATTTGGGGTATTCTCAAATAATGAGCATTTCCAAATGTTTTTGTCTATTGAAAAAATGCCTTGTCTTTCAAGCATATGGTTCTTCCCCCCACCCCATCTATGTTGAGTCTGGGTAGAGAGACAGAGTAGCAGGAAAAACAGAATGACAATGGGGGCTCTGGGCGTCATCATTGTCCCTTGCAATTAAGAACACTGCTGTTTTCCACCGGAGAGTAGGGCACTAGGATACCCATAAAAGTCTCTTTATGTAGCATGACATAATAAAATATAAAGAATGTGTATCCCTATCTTTCACTTCCCTTATTTTATTTTTCAGACTTCAAACTTCAAATTCATCCAAGAACACACTGCTTCATTCGTACACTGGTATTTTTCAGTTATTGCTTTTAAATAGTTCAGCCATTCTAAGCAAACAAAACACTGACATTGTTTTCACTCACTTGACAAAGGTCAGAGCATTTCTTCAAGCAGGGAGAATAAAGCTCCTTTCCCCACAGCAAAAGTGCTAAATATTACTACATTCCTGGCTTTGCAATAGGAAGAGGAATTTATGTTTTTCTCTCTGTTGTCAGATGTCTGTTTTCTGCCACTGCTGGCTCACTCATATTTTCAGACAGCTGCTTCTGTTCCTGAAGTATGTTCATCCTTCAGGTCCTTTTCTGTTCCAGTTTCAGGTCAATATTCATATACCAGTCATATCATTTAAATCTATTCCATAGTTCCAGTGCCACTATTCATATACAGAGAGGTGTTTGAATAGAGGCGGAGTGTGGAGACCGACACTGCTTCTATGAATAGTACAATATTCAGCCACCATCTTGATATATATGTGGTTTAAGTTAGGACACCCTTTTTGCTGGCCTAAATTTATCCACATAGCTCTGTGTGTAGTGGCAGAATGACACTATCTGTAGACTTAGATGAAGTGCCCTTACTCTACTCTTGCTACACCCCACCAGTAAATGGATAAAGGAAGGACGTTTGTAAGATCATTCAGCAGAACTGTCCATAAAATGCTGCTGATTGTTACAGATATGACATGTATTCATATAGGGTCTGATTATAAATAGCACCCAAAAAATCAGCTCCGCCTAGAATGGCACTTAGCACAATTCTATAAAAGGCACATGTACATTATGGAATCATATTTAGTGCCAGCGTGTGTTATAACTTTTAGGCACACCAATTTATGCCAAGGAAAACCAGGCCTAAACACCTGTACCTAAGTTGTGTGTGGATCTGGCATATTCAGAAAGGGCCTCTTTTATCAAGCTGTGGAAGAGGAGCAATTGCCACGCAGCAAATGCAATGAAGCCCATTCAATCCCTATGGGCATTGGTGCATTTATTGGGCTTGATAAAAGAGGCCCAAAGATAGTAAATCAAATCCCTTCCCCTTTCCCTGGTCTCTGTGGATCAGACAAGCTGATCAAGTGTCACCAAAACACACCGAGGTTGGAGAAGTGGATGTTCAAAATGTAAAATAAATAGTGAAATATATCAATAATTGAAAAGCAAAATCAGTCTCTCTCTGATTAGGCACCACTTTTGTTTTAATGTACTGTCAAATATTTAAGACAGAAAACAGAAAATGTTTTAGTTTTCATGTATGCATTTGGATTACCTCTCATAACCTACATAATTACAGTGTGAGTTATTGCCCGCCTTCTTGTAAAGGCTTTCAGAGAGAAACTGAGTAGGTTCAAAAAAGATGATTTATAATAATCGCTGTATTGCACTGCATGTGTTCTTATGATGATGATGACATATGCCTCAGAGACTCTGTTTTTCAACAAGACAAAGGGGTAAAATTGTTTTGCAAGTCAGAGGAGCACAGAGAACAATGATGGATATAGAACTGCAAGATAAGATACAGAAAATTAATGAATTTGGTGGTATGCTGAAGTCAACATGCACACATGACTGAGAGTTCAAAAAAAAAAAAAAAGAAGCAAATTGCAATGCACAAGACATTTCCTGTGACGGAATGAAAACAAATTGATAAAGACAGAGCTGAGACAAATGTAAGGGACTGGAAACCACTGCAAAGGAGGCAAAATACCCAGTGGTAAAGACAATAAATAGAATATGTTAGATCACTCAGAATCAAAGAATCCCCGAGAAGGACAGAATGCTTAAGCAATAGATTTGTTTTCCAGGAATGGACTGGCAGTGACAGATGATGACAGACAAAGAAATGACTGGATTGTTACTTCTGATGTAACAGGTGATGTCCTGTTAGATTATAATCTCTCCTACGACTTAACATCACTTATCACAGATTAAATTGGCACTATGCGTTGCATTATAAAAGTGAAAAAAATATATATATATTTTTTAAAAACCATCAATGTGCTTGGCACGTGTTCAGGTCATATCTGTTCCTGTGATCAGCTTCTGTTTAATAGGTGTCCACTCACATAAAACTGAGACGCAGTACACTGAAGAAAGGCAATTTTATAAAGAACTTTTTGAAAGCATAAAAGGGGTTTTATAAAATTTGTTAAGCGCTTATGCACATGAAAGATATTATGGGGCTCAAAATAAAAATTTAAAAAAGTCCAAAAAGTGACCTAAATTGGTACTTGGACAATGAAAAAACCAGATTGTCCAAGTACTGATAATAAAAGCTGGTTGTATATGTATCTAAACCCAGCTTAGGTCTTTCCCCTGCTGAACCAAGGTCTAACCATGAAAGACCATATAAACTCCCTAATCAAAAAATGGTTTTTCACCCTCTGGAAACTTAGGTCTATTAAGGCTTACTTCCACACTTCAGCCTTCAGAATTCTAGTACAATCCCTTATACTAAGCCACCTGGATTATTGCAACATCACCCATCTGACAATCCCCCAGAAGCAAATGCAAAGACTACAACTCATACAAAACGCAGCAGTCAGGATGATTTTTGGGTTGAAGAAGTACGACCACATAACCCCTTCCTACAGACTCCTACACTGGCTGCCGATGAAGGCACACACGAAGTTCAAGCTAGGATGTCTCTGTTTCAAGGTATTAAACGGTCTAGCCCCTAAATACATCACAGACCTCTTCTCATTCCCAACCAACAGACATGAAAGAAAAACACACCTGAAATTTGTCTCCCCACCGGCTAGAGGGTGTAAATATAAGAGATACCATCAACAACTGTTATCGTACCAAGCAGCCACATGGGGCAAAGACTTAGAAAAACTAATTGCACATACAACCAACTATGGTGAATTTAGGAAACACCTAAAAACATACCTGTTCTTGAAATACTTAGATAACGAACCAGAACATCAGCCCCCTTTATAATACCACAACATACCCAAATCATTAAATTATAAACCCCAACCCAATCACCAACCATGAACACTATATTCAATTTAAGGAACATTTCTAATCATGTGTAAGCAGCACGGCACACAAACTGCTGTTAATATTTATTAATGTTGGAACTACCAGATGTACAATGTTATACCCTTTAATCCGCTGTATGTACAGTCTCTCTTTATTGTAACTACAGTTTATCTATATTGTAACTACAGTTTCTCTATATTGTAAACCACTTCTCTTTATTGTAAACCGCCTAGAAGTCGCAAGATAGTTGGCGGTATATAAAATAAAGTTATTATTATTATTATTATTATTATAAACGCCTAGAGCGAAAAGAGGCATTTTTAAATGAGAGGATAGGGCGGGAGGTGGGTTGACCTAGACTTAGTCGTACAGAAAGTATAACCAAAAACTTGAACAGGTTGCCCAGTCGGAACTTATAAGTTTTGACTTAGACCGTCAAAACGGATATAAGTTCCGAATAGAGGATGCTGAGCTAATTGCCAGTTACAGAATACAACTTTTAGGCGAAGTACTGGCCCCTCCTTCGCCTAAAAGGTCTTCTTTTGGGTATTTGGGACTTGGTTGATAATGTGCTCTAAGTTTAGACGTAGTGGTGTTCTGGGCAATTAAACTGCTGAACGTAGAGGTAGGCCATTCTCAAAAAAACCCTAATTTTGGATGTTTTTTTTTTTTTACAATGGACATTTTCCCTGCTGCTACTTTCAGCATTTAAGGCTTAAGGCCAAAAGGGGACTTAGAAGTTTTTTAAAAATTATTCCCTTTGTGACAGGGAAGCCCCTGTCCCAGTAGAAAGGACTGTTAAACCTCCTCAGCATGCAGCACGGGGCTCTGTAAAGCTTGGCCTGGAGCAAGGGCAGCAGGCTCAGCCAGGAGGGAAAGTGCATAAACAGATTGTAGCACAGCCCAAAAGCCAGGTGGGGAGAGCATTGAAAACTAATTATCTCCCCTATCAATCCTTTCCTCAAGCCCAGGAGCATAAACCCAACCAAGGAGGGGGTGGAGTCAGCCTCCGTAGAGATCAGGTTGAAGGACACAGCTGGCTCTGATTGCGGGAGCCAAACAACCCACAGTGTGCCTAGCTTCCACAGGCAGCCCAATCCTCAGCAGGGACGTCTTGCCAGAGGCCAGTTCACAAGGAGGGGCCGTGTAAACCTCAGTAGGTATGGGGACTGGCCCAGCAATACTCAGGGAGAATGACTGGAGTTTATCCGGAGTTCAATGTTCCAGGAGAGCCAGCCAGCCTGAAGAGAGGGGGATGGGAGGAAAAGCTTGGAGTGGATGTGGGAATGGAAAGCCAGGATTCCCAAGAGTGTGAGTGGGAAATGTGTAGTGACCCTGGGAATAGTGTGTGTAATGAAGACATGGACCTGGAAGGATACAGTGTGTGAGGGTCCCGTCCATTCCTATAAAGAAAGTTTTTCCTTTGTGTTTAAACTTGAGCCAGAGCAGGGCTGCAAGCAGGGCTAAAGCCGCACTGCTTAATTAAGTAAGAATGCTACAGACTCCCTAGGAGCAGGAGATAAAGCAGATAAGGGGCATATCGGGAGGGTCTGGAGACCTTAAACTAAAGGGAGGCGTGGCCCGCACAGCCTGTCAGGCAGGGCTGTGAATGTTCCTTGGGGAAAACAGTGTGTTAAAGCAAGAAAAAGCAGTTAATTTTTGTTTATACTGTGACTGTGAAGATAGGTGAGATGTGAGAAAGTTGGCACGGTCGGTGCTCAGCTGTAAAGAAAGGAACTGTAATCAGGAGCAACTGATAAACCCAAAGGGGATAGGGGACAGTGAAAGCTGTGAAATTACTGTGGAATTTAGGGTTTTGAATTCTGATTATTTTTGTAAAGATGGACTATCCAGTTCCTAGATTAAGCCCAAGGTGACTTTCCCCGGGACTGAGCTATATGAAAGAACAAGCAGGGGATAAGGGAAAGTCCAAGATACCAAGTTTTGATTGTTTTCCTCATTTTCTTTCTTTGGGACACTAATAAACCTGATGCTGTTTTAGAAATCCGGTATCCGGGTTTTTCCTGCACTTAACCACATAAAAGGCGTTACAAAATTCTTGCTTGCGGTCCGAGCCAGGTTTTCCTATTCACTTGGGGACTGGCCCGGCCACACCTTCCATGTATGCATTTATTACTTTATTAATTTTTTGAGTTATGCATATTCAAATTTCATTACAAGAATTAAACTTAGATAATAAAATGAGATTGAATACAGAAAGAAAATGAGATTGGATATAGTCCAAAATAAGCTTAAAAAATAAATCTCTCTAATACTCACCTCAAAGGTCTCCATATTGTAAGTGTTGAGCAAGGAGCAGAGCACACATAATTCTATAAATGCTATACAGAGTTGTGTGCCAAAGAAAATGCACACTTTACAGAATATATCACTTATGTGCATATTTTATGTGATTTGTTTGGATCTAAATTGGCACTTAAGCACCACCAAAGAGGAAATTCATCAAGCAAGCTTGGGGCCTAATTCACCTTTAACATGCATTGAAGGCTGGATTCTGGAAACAGTGCCATGTGCATGTCGACGCTGTAAAACATAGATACCAGGGTTTTGAAGGCCTATATTAATGGCAACTATGTTAGAAGTGAATTGCATCTACAAAGGTAGCTAGCAGAAACTAAGATAATTTCTGACTAAAACCAAGCCTACTGACCAGATTGGGAACAGGGCAGTCCACCAATTTGAATTTTGGTGGGAAAGTCAGTTGGTCAGAAATTTAAACCTACCAGAGACTTTTTACATTCTATGGACTTTCATAACAAAACTCAATTTCTGACCAACTGACTTTCCCGCCAAAATTCAAATTGGTGGACTGCCCTGTTCCCAATCAGGTCAGTGAACCCACTATTTACAAAGTCACACTTCAGAAAATACCCTGAAGAAAGTCACATCATGGTGGCTGAAACATCGGTTTCTATCTGACAAAGATGCAACGAGACCCTGAACCCTGCAACAAGCACTGTGTCAGCTGTGGAAACCATGAGAGAACATTTAACCCAGATCCAAGTGAAGAAGAGTGTTTCCAGGAACAGTGTTTTTCACTGTATTGGTCCCAGGGAGTGGAATAACCTTCCAGGATATATTCGCCAACAGCAAAATTTACAAAACTTCAACAAAATGTTGAAAAGACATCTGTTCTTTAAGATGAAATATATGGTATGAGTTTGGCTGAGGGGGTAGGAGTGATGACTGTTGAGTGCTGGTCACAGAGGTTTTTGATGGTCTGGTTTGTCTCATTTGGCACAAGGATGCTTTTCATTGAGGCATCTTGTGTGCCTTATGTAATTTTACATTTTTGATATATGATAGAGTTGGCTAGTTCTTGACCTTAAACAACGTTCATCATTGATGCAATGTGTATGTCTTATGCAATTTGATTTTATATGTATGTATGTAGTTTGTTATAGTGTTGTCTCAATGTGTTTTGTATGATAAATGTTATGATTTATTCTGTATGTTAATATGTAACTCGCCCTGGATAAGGGTGAGCAATAAATAAACAAACAAAATCTTTAAACCTACCAGAGACTTTTTCCTTTCTATGGACTTTACATTACATTAGTGATTTCTATTCCGCCATTACCTTGCGGTTCAAGGCGGATTACATAAGAGTTGTCAGGAAGTTACAAGATATATAGGTGGGTTATATAAGAATTGTCGAGAACTTAAGGTAATATATGTTTGGTAATTTTAAACATTTTAGATTTGATAAGGGTAGATAGTGGGGTAGGTGGAGCGTGGGAAGGAACTGGTCATGTTAAATAGGTTTTATGTATTTTTTTGAAGAGTAGGGTTTTAGTTTCTTTTTTTAAGGTTTTGTAGTCTGTGGTCGAAGACAGAAGATTGGTGATTTGTCTGTCTAGTTTTGCTGCTCTGGTGGCCATTAGGTTTTCATATAGTTTTCTTCGTTTGACTTTTTTGGTTGGCAGGTGTGTGAATAGTGAGTTGGTTCTCCTGTGTCTGATTGAGGTGGATTGAGTTAGTCGGTTGTTCCAGTAGGTTGGGCTTTCTCCATTAATAGCTTTGAATAGTAGACTGTAGAATTTGAAGTGTATTATCGCTTGTATTGGGAGCCAGTGTGAGTCGTGGTATGCTTCCGTGATGTGGTCATATTTTTTCAATGATTAGATGAGTCTTAGGGCTGTGTTTTGCATTGTTTGTAATTGCTTTATCATGGTCGCTGGGCATGGGAGGTATAATATGTTGCAGTAGTTTATTAGTCCAAGGATAAGCGATTGTACCAAAAGTTGGAAATTGTTTCCTATCGAAGAATTTTCGGATTTTTCTTAGGTTTCTCACAGTCACGAATGATGCTTTTATTATTTTGTTGATTTGTGGTTGCATGATACAGCCTCTGTCAATCAGTACTCCAAGAAATTTTAGCATGAGTTCAATGGGGTGTGAGATCGAGTGTATTACTAGGTTTGTTAAGATTGAAGTTTTGCTGTTTTCTAGGAGGATGAAGTTAGTCTTGTCAGAGTTAAGTTTTAGTTTGTGTTCCTGTCATCCATGTTGCTACTGTTTCGAGTGTTCTGTATATTGTGCCTGTCATGGTGGGCTCTGGATGGTCGAAGGGGAGGAGAATGGTGATGTCATCTGCATAGCTGTTGAGGTTATGCCATGTTTGTCTAGGCAGTAGCTGAGGGAAGCTATGTATAGGTTGAATAGTTAGGGAGACATAGGTGATCCCTGGGGAACTCTGCAGGGGTTGGACCATGGTTCTGATTTTTCTTTATTTGTTTTAACCCTGGTTTGTAGGAAGCCTTTAAATCATGAGAGTTCCTTGCCTTAGATTCCTATGGAGTCTAGTGTTTGTAGGAGGCTGCGGAGAGGTCTAGTTGTATGAGCAGGATTTTCTTGCCTGTATTGAGATGTTATCTAGATGTGTCCATAAGTGTTCCTAGTAGGGTCTCAGTGTAGTTGGTTCTGAATCCAGACTGTGTGGGGTGGAGTAAGTTGTGGTTTTCTAGGTATGAGGTTAAGGTTTTAGCTACGAGGCCTTCCATCAGCTTGACATAAAGTGGAATTGAGGCTATGGGTCTGTAGTTGGATGGATGGTCTGTTGTTCATTTGGAGTCTTAGTATCAGAGTTATGATGATTTTGCTGAGATCTTGTGGGAAATGTCCATCTATGAGTAAAGATTGTATCCATTGTAGGAGCAGGAAGTGGAATAGTGTACTTGAGGCTTTCAATAGGTATGGGGGGCAGGGCCGTATTAACAAATAGGCTTAAGAGGCACGTGCCTAGGGCCCAAAATTGTGAGGGGGGCCCACTCACCGTCACCTTTCCAATTTTTTTTTTAACGGCCATGACAGCAAGATCGGGCCTCCCTCCGATGACAGCAAGATCGGGTTCCCCCTCCCGATGACAGCAAGATCAGGCCCCCCTCCTCCCGATGACAGCAAGATCGGGCCCCCACCAAGGCATCGGACAGCAAGATCAGCCCCAGCACCTGCGAGAAGTGCTCAGTCCAAAGTTCCCCTCTGACGCAGTTTCCTGTTTCCGCCTGGGCAGTTCGCATCAGAGGGAAGTGTTGGGCTGAGCACCGCTTGCAGGTGCTGTGGCTGATCTTGCTACCCGCTGGCCATAGAGCGTTCTTCGCCGCGTCTATGTGATGTATGTGGGAGCCTCTGCAGCAGGTGAGCGCTGTGGGAGTGGCGGCTCCGGGATGCGTGAAGAGGGAGTTCCGGTGTGTGTGTGTGTGTGGAGGGGGTTGCTGCAGGTTTTGGGCACAGTGTGGAAGGAGGAAGAGGAGTAGCTGGTGGCACGAAGGGTACTACAAACTGCAGCTCCTCTGAGAAGTCCGTAGAGCCTGGATGCAGTGGGGAAGAAGGAGCTGTAGAGGAGTATGGGCTGCAAGCACCCTGAGGAGCTAAGGGGGAGAAGTGGAAAGAGCAGAGGTCAGAAGGAACAGGAGAAGGTGATGGACAAACGGAAGCACTCGACCAGGACCTGGAGGCTGAGCTGAGGCAGATATGCAAAAGCGGAAGCGTGATGGTGATGGGAGACTTCAACTACCCTGGGATAGACTGGAGTATTGGACACTCAAACTGCACAAGGGAGACCAAATTCCTGGAAACCACGAGGGACTGTTTCATGGAACAGCTGGTCACGGAACCAACACGGGGGGATGCAACTCTCGACCTAATCCTCAATGGGCTAGGGGGACCTGCAAAGGAGGTGGCGGTGCTAGAACCCCTAGGAAACAGCGATCACAACATGATCCAGTGCAAGCTGGAAATTGGACCATCAAAGGTGAAAAGATCCACAGCGACAGCACTCAACTTCAAAAAAGGGAATTATGATGGCATGAGGAAACTGGTGGGAAAGAAACTCAATGGTAGCGAAAGGAAGATGGAGTCTGTAGAAAAAGCCTGGTCCCTACTCAAGGGCACGGTGCAAGAGGCACAGAACCTGTACATCCCCAGATTCAGGAAGGGGTGCAAAAAAAACCGAACAAAAAACCCAGCGTGGATAACAACTGCAGTGAAAAAGGCGATAAGTGACAAGAAAACATCGTTCAAAAAATGGAAAAAGGACCAAACAAAGGACAACCAAATGGAACACAAAGAACACCAAAGGAAGTGTCACCGTGTGGTTAAAAAAGCTAAAAGGGAATATGAGGAGAGACTGGCGGGGGAAGCAACAAACTTCAAATCGTTCTTCAGATATGTGAAGGGGAAGCAACCGGCAAGGGAAGAAGTGGGGCCATTGGATGATGGAGACAAAAAAGGAGTGGTAAAAGAGGAAAAAGAGATAGCAGACAGGTTAAATAAGTTATTCACGTCAGTCTTCACGAGGGAGGATACATCCAATATTCCGGAACCGGAGGACATCGTAAATGGGGATCGGGATGAAAAGCTGGTCCAACTAGAGGTAAGCCAAGAGGATGTCCTCAGGCAGATAGACAGACTAAAGAGCGACAAATCGCCAGGTCCGGACGGCATTCATCCAAGGGTACTAAAGGAACTAAGGAACATAATAGCAGAGCCACTTCGCCAAATATGTAACCTATCCTTAAAGACTGGAGAGATCCCGGAGGATTGGAAAATTGCAAATGTCACGCCCATCTTCAAGAAGGGTTCAAGGGGGGACCCAGGGAACTACAGGCCGGTGAGCTTGACCTCGGTCCCGGGAAAAATGATGGAAGCACTGATTAAGGACAGTATCTGTGAACACATAGAAAACAATGGACAGCTAAAGACGAGCCAGCACGGCTTCTGCAAGGGTAGGTCATGCCTCACAAACTTATTGTACTTCTTTGAGGGAGTAAATAGACAGGTGGATAAAGGAGAATCCATTGACATCATTTACCTTGACTTTCAAAAAGCCTTTGACAAGGTACCGCACGAAAGATTGCTTAAAAAACTGTGGAGACACGGGGTGCAAGGGGAGGTCCACCGATGGATCAAAAACTGGCTGGCAGACAGGAAACAGAGGGTTGGAGTGAAGGGCCATTACTCAGACTGGCATGGGGTCACGAGCGGAGTTCCGCAGGGGTCGGTGCTGGGACCGCTCCTGTTCAATATATTTATTAATGACCTGGAGGCGGGAACAAATTGCGAAGTTATTAAATTTGTGGATGACACCAAACTCTACCGCAGGGTTGAAACCATGGAAGACTGCGAAGATCTGCAAAGGGACCTAACGACGCTAGAAGAATGGGCCAAAAAATGGCAAATGAACTTTAATGTAGGGAAATGCAAGGTCATGCATGTAGGGAAAAAGAACCCGATGTACAGCTACAAAATGGGAGGATCACTGCTAGGGGTAAGTAACCTTGAAAGAGACCTGGGAGTGATGGTGGACACGTCTTTAAAGGCGTCGGCACAGTGCGCCACAGCCTCAAGAAAAGCAAACAAAATGTTGGGTATCATTAAGAAGGGTATCACGACCAGGACAAAGGAGGTCATCCTGCCACTGTATCGTGCAATGGTGCGACCGCATCTGGAGTACTGTGTCCAATATTGGTCGCCGTACCTCAAAAAAGACATGGCGGTACTTGAGGGAGTCCAGAGAAGAGCAACTAAACTGATAAGAGGTATGGAAAACCTCTCATATACTGACAGACTGAAAAAGCTGGGGCTGTTCTCCCTGGAAAAGCGGAGACTTAGAGGAGACATGATAGAAACCTTCAAGATCCTGAAGGGTATAGAAAAAGTAGACAGGGACAGATTTTTCAGATTACGGGGAACCACAAGTACAAGGGGGCACTCGGAAAAATTAAAAGGAGACAGGTTTAAAACAAATGCCAGAAAGTTCTTTTTCACCCAGAGGGTGGTGGACACATGGAACGCGCTCCCGGAGGCTGTGATAGGCCGGAGCACGTTACAAGGCTTCAAAGAAGGTTTGGATAGGTTCCTAGAGGATAAAGGAATTGAAGGGTACAGATAAGAATAGCGGTAGGTTATAGGGATAGTCTGGGACCATTGCTCAGGCAATGGGCCTGATGGGCCGCCGCGGGAGCGGACCGCTGGGCGAGATGGACCTCTGGTCTGCCTCAGCGGAGGCAACTTCTTATGTTCTTATGTTCTTATGTTCTTATGATGGTGGGGAGGGTTACAGGCCACAAACCTTCCAATGAATAATGTAAGTGGTTAAGGTCACAGGCTGCGTGGCTGTATTTATTATATAGTTTGTTGAAGTCTGACCATTGTATGGGTGAGAAGTGGGACCAGGTTCTGTCTGCTATAACTGATTCTTTCTCTGTGGGTGGATATGAGATCTCTTCTATGTGTGTGGGAATTCCATTGAACGTGGCTCTGATGTTTGTTATCTTGTTTTTGAAGTATGTGGCTAAGAAGGAGGCTGAGGGAGGGGGAGTTGCTGTTGGCTAGGTAGGGTGTGGTGCCTGTGAGATCATTTAGTAGCTGGAATAGCTTTTTTTGTGTCTTGGGGTCCTTCTCCTATTTGCTTTGTGTAGTATGTCTTTCTTTTTTCTCAACAAAACTCAAATTTCTGACCAACTGACTTTCCCGCAAAAATTCAAATTGGTGGATTGCCCTGTTCCCAATCAGGTCAATGAACCCACTATTTATAAAGTCACACTGCAGACTTCAGCGCATGGTTGAAATGTTGGTTTCTACCTGACAAAGGATGCAGCGACACCTGGAAACCTGCATCAAGCATATACATAGAGGACTGCAAGCACACATGGAGGCAGCTAAAGTGGGATGTCTGCCACAAGGCTGAGGACACATACCCTAGTCCCGGGGGCTGACATGTCAGACCTCACCCCAGTAGTTCACAGCCTCTTCCTCTAGTAATTGATCCACTAGTTTTCTATTTCATATTTTGTGGATCTTATAAACAATGTCACCTCACCAGTATGATTTTCCAATCTATAATCAAAGACTGTATGTTCAGATACCATGGTATTTGCAGCAGGTACTGTCTGTATATAAGCCAAAAAGAAATGTCAGATTTGAGATAACTATGCAGTTGGTTGTGGGTTCTGTACATTATGCTGTAACAAATCACTGCATTTTCAGTGACTGTTGCAGGTTTATGGAATGAGTTGCCAGGTAGCATATGGTTGTGTAAGAACACTGAACAGTTTTGTAGATCTCTTAAAACTCATTTATTTCTACAGGCTTTTTGTAATGCTAAATTAATTGATCAAAGAATATGCACTGTGAGATTACAGAACAAGTTGCCAAGTAGCGTGTGCTTATATAATATGACTGAGCACTGCAGTCATTTGTGAAGGTTTTCATTCTATAGACTATTGTAATTTAAGATGGAAAGGAGGAATACAAATTTGAATGTTGTTTTATGAGGTAATAGATTATGTTTATGTACTAATCATTTATGCATGTTTTATCTTGTAACCCACCTAAGTATATGTAGGATATATATTTTTAAAAAATAAATAAACACAGATACCATTCACTGTCCATCAACCCCAATGCCAAATCCATTACTTCCCCTTTAACTTAACCTTGTACTTTCACTACAGTCTCTACTCTACTTTTGAACTAGCCCACCTGCACACAGTGCATAATCCAGCTTCTGCACAATTGCCACAGAACAGGTACCAATTTTAAGCCCAGAACAACACCAGCACACCAACACAGCTCTTATAACCACCACCATCCCTGAACCAGCTACGTTTTGCTGCCACTCACCACAACATGTCAGATTTCACTGCAATCTTTTTCCACTGTAATACACATAAGAATAGCCATGCTGGGTGAGACCAATGGTCCATCTAGCTCAGTATCCTGTTTCCACAGGGGCCAATTCAGGTTACATGTACCAGAAACCCAAATAGTAGCAACATTCCATGCTACCAATCTCAGGTCAGGCAGTGGCAACCCCCAAGTAGGTCACAATAGCAGAACCTGTCCAAACCTTTTTCAAATTCATCTACGTTAACCGAGAATACCACATCCTCTGACAACAAGTTCTAGAGCTTAACTATTTTTTGAGTGAAAAAAAAAATCCTCCCATTTGTTTTTAAAGTATTTCCTTGTAACTTCTTTGAGTGTCCCCTAGTCTTTGTAATTTTTGATGGAGTAAAAAACTGATTCAGTTGTACCCATTCTAAACCAAGAAGGTGAAAAACTTTAAACCGTTTTTTTGATATATTAAGGGGAAACGTCCCACAAAGGAAGCGGTGGGACCGTTGAATGATCATGAAATAAAGGGAGTGCTAAAGGAGGATAAAGCTATCACTGACAAGCTGAACACATTTTTTGTGTCTGTATTTACCGAAGAGGACATACACAGCATACCGGAACCCATGAGGCTATATGCTGGAAACAAAGACGGGAAACTGATAGGGTTGACGGTCAGTCTAGAAGAGGTATGCAGGCAGATCGATAGGTTTAAGAGCAATAAATCCCCGGAACCGGATGGCATCCATCCGACGGGTCATCAAGGAACTGAAAGGGACTATAGCTGAACTGCTTCAACTAATAGCCAATCTGTCAATCAAATCGGGAAAGATTCCAGAAGACTGGAAGGTGACGAATGTTACACCGATCTTCAAAAAGGGTTCGAGGGAAGATCCGGGAAACTACAGACTGGTGAGTCTGACCTCGGAACCGGGAAAGATGGTAGAGGCACTGATAAAGGACCGCATCATTGATCACCTTGATGGACACAGTCTGATGAGGACTAGCCAGCATGATTTCAGCAAAGGTAGTTCTTGTTTGACGAACTTGCTGCACTTCTTCGATGGAATAAACAGGCAAGTAAACAAGAGCGATCCAGTCGACTTTGTATATCTGAATTTTCAGAAGGCGTTCGACAAGGTTCCCAATGAACAACTACTTTGAAAAATTGCGAGCCATGGAATCGAGGGTAAAATACTCATGTGGATTAAAAAATGGCTGGCGGATAGGAAACAGAGAGTGGGAGTAAATGGACAATACTCGGACTAGAAAAGCGTCACCAGTGGAGTGCCGCAGGGTTCGGTGCTTGGTCTTGTGCTCTTTAACATCTTTATAAATGATCTGGACATTGGCACGATGAGTGAGGCGATTAAATTTGCGGATGATATGAAGTTATTCAGAGTAGTGAAGACACAAGAGGATTGTGAAGATCTGCAACGTGACATAATCAAGCTCGAGAAATGGGCATCGACATGGCAAATGAGATTTAACGTAGATAAGTGTAAAGTGATGCATGTCGGTAACAAAAATCTCATGCAAAAATACAGGATGTCCAGGCGGTACTTGGACAGACCTCCCAGAAAAAAGACTTGGGAGTTCTGATCGACAAGTCAATGAAGCCGTCCACGCAATGTGCGGCGGTGGCATAAAGGGCAAACAGAATGCTAGTAATGATTAAGAAAGGGATCACAAACAGATTGGAGAAGGTTATTATGCCACTGTACCGGGCCATGGTATGCCCTCACCTGGAATACTGCATCCAGCACTGGTCGCCATACATGAAGAAGGACACGGTACTACTCGAAAGGGTCCAGAGAAGAGTGAATAAATGGTTAAGGGGCTGGAGGAGTTGACGTACAGCAAGAGATTAGAGAAACTGGGGCTCTTCTCCCTTGAAAAGAGGAGACTGAGAGGGGACATGATCAAAACATTCAAGATAATGAAGGGAATAGACTTAGTAAATAAAGACAGGTTGTTCACCCTCTCCAAGGTAGGGAGAACAAGAGGGCACTCTCTAAAGTTAAAAGGAGACTGATTCCGTTCAAACGTAAGGAAGTTCTTCTTCACCCAGAGAGTGGTAGAAAACTGGAACTTTCTTTCGGAGGTTATTATGGGGGAAAACACCCTCCAGGGATTCAAGATAGAGTTAGACCAGTTCCTGTTGAAACAGAACGTATGCAGGTAAGGCTAGTGTAAGGGCTACTGTGTGATGGACCACTGGTCTGACCCAGGAGTGGCAATTCTTATGTTCTTATGTACTGTACCTACATAAAGATGACACCTGCAGGTATAAGGGCTATTGTTGTGGTGTACAGGTGGTTACAGTAAGTTTTGAGTGGGTTTTGGAGGGCTCACCATACAATAAAAGCAGGTTATACAGTAGTGAGATATGTACCTGGGACTTTTTAATGTGACATTCACAGCAGTACTCCCTAGAGCGCCCCTCTAAACTAAACTAAACTAAACTAAACCCTATTGGTTTGTTTGTGTGTGGTTTTTATTTGGCCTTTTTTAAAAAAATGAAAATGGTCAAAAAAGATAGATGCACAGTGAACACAACTAGAAATGGTTGTTTTCCAAAATAAAAGATACACATTTTTCTGTTTTGAAAATGGTAATTTTTTCTACTGGATTTTTGGACCTCTTTCCCAAAATGTCCAAACTCAGACTTAGACATTCTATATATTTTTTTAGATACAGCGACCAGAATTGAATGCAATCCTCAAGGTGAAGTCATACCATGGAACGATACAGAGGCATCATAATAACCATGGAGGGACATTTTCAATAGGACATCTAAGGGCTCCTTTTATGAAGGCGCATTAGTGATTTAACGCACGTGCTAAACCACCAGCTGCGCTAGCCGCTACCGCTTCCTCTTGAGCAGGCGGTAGTTTTCCGGCTAGCATGGGGGTTAGCACTTGATGAAAAGTCAAGCGCTCTAAAAGGAGCCCTAAGTTTAATTTGGACGTTTTAGAAAAAAGCATCCAGAAATTCAGTAAATGTTCATTTTTAAAACAGCCAGACATCTTTTATTTTTATTTTTGAAAATAACTTATGTAGACATTTTAGTCCTTAGTACATCTATCTTTTTAGGCCATTTTCAAAAATAAAAATGACCACATGAAAAACACACAAAAGCAAGTTACGCAGACATACCCAATTACCTTGTCTGATCACAGCAGGGAAATCCCCATCAGCTGGTTTCAGAGATTCCTGCTGGCTCAGCTGATGGGAATTCCCCTGGCCAGGATTACCGTATTTTCGCGGATATAACGCGCGCGTTATACGTGATTTTACGTACCGCGCATACCCCTCGCGCGTTATATGCCTGAGCGCGGTATACAAAAGTTTTTAAACATAGTTCCCACCCCGCCCGACGCCCGATTCACCCCCTCAGCAGGACCGCTCGCACCCCCACCCCGAACGACCGCTCGCACGCGCTCCCACCCGCACCCGCATCCACGATCGGAGCAAGAGGGAGCCCAAGCCCTCTTGCCCGGCCGACTCCCCGACGTCCGATACATCCCCCCCCCCGGCAGGACCACTCGCACCCTCACCCCGAAGGACCGCCGACTCCCCAACAATATCGGGCCAGGAGGGAGCCCAAACCCTCCTGGCCACGGCGACCCCCTAACCCCACCCCGCACTACATTACGGGCAGGAGGGATCCCAGGCCCTCCTGCCCTCGACGCAAACCCCCCTCCCTCCAACGACCGCCCCCCCCCCCAAGAACCTCCGCCCGTCCCCCAGCCGACCCGCGACCCCCCTGGCCGACCCCCACGACACCCCCACCCGCCTTCCCCGTACCTTTGTGTAGTTGGGCCAGAAGGGAGCCCAAACCCTCCTGGCCACGGCGACCCCCTAACCCCACCCCGCACTACATTACGGGCAGGAGGGATCCCAGGCCCTCCTGCCCTCGACGCAACCCCCCCTCCCCCCCAGCCGACCCGCGACCCCCCTGGCCGACCCCCACGACCCCCCCACCCCCCTTCCCCATACCTTTGGAAGTTGGCCGGACAGACGGGAGCCAAACCCGCCTGTCCGGCAGGCAGCCAACGAAGGAATGAGGCCGGATTGGCCCATCCGTCCTAAAGCTCCGCCTACTGGTGGGGCCTAAGGCGCGTGGGCCAATCAGAATAGGCCCTGGAGCCTTAGGTCCCACCTGGGGGCGTGGCCTGAGGCACATGGGCCAAACCCGACCATGTGTCTCAGGCCGCGCCCCCAGGTGGGACCTAAGGCTCCAGGGCCTATTCTGATTGGCCCACGCGCCTTAGGCCCCACCAGTAGGCGGAGCTTTAGGACGGATGGGCCAATCCGGCCTCATTCCTTCGTTGGCTGCCTGCCGGACAGGCGGGTTTGGCTCCCGTCTGTCCGGCCAACTTCCAAAGGTACGGGGAAGGGGGGTGGGGGGGTCGTGGGGGTCGGCCAGGGGGGTCGCGGGTCGGCTGGGGGGGAGGGGGGTTTGCGTCGAGGGCAGGAGGGCCTGGGATCCCTCCTGCCCGTAATGTAGTGCGGGGTGGGGTTAGGGGGTCGCCGTGGCCAGGAGGGTTTGGGCTCCCTTCTGGCCCAACTACACAAAGGTACAGGGAAGGCGGGTGGGGGTGTCGTGGGGGTCGGCCAGGGGGGTCGCGGGTCGGCTGGGGGACGGGCGGAGGTTCTTGGGGGGGGCGGTCATTGGGGGGAGGGGGTTTGCGTGAGGGCAGGAGGGCCTGGGATCCCTCCTGCCCGTAATGTAGTGCGGGGTGGGGTTAGGGGGTCGCCGTGGCCAGGAGGGTTTGGGCTCCCTCCTTGCCCGATATTGTTGGGGAGTCGGTGGTCCTTCGGGGTGAGGGTGCGAGTGGTCCTGCCGGGGGGGGGGGATGTATCGGACGTCGGGGGGGGCATCAGGCTTTCAGGATGGGGACAGACCTTCAAGGGGGGACAGGACTTCAAGGGAGGACAGTGCACGGAAGTCAGGGGGGGTGAACGGAGAGTCGGGACAGCGCACGGAAAGTCAGGGCGGGCGAAAGGAGAGTCGGGCAGCATGCGCGTTATATGCCTGAGCGCGGTATAGAAAAGTTTTTGTACATATCATCGTGATTTCTGCACGCTATACCCCTGTGCGCGTTTTACAATGGTGCGCGTTATATCCGCGAAAATACGGTAGCTGAACTGGCAAGGAGATTCCTCTCTCCCTGCCTCTCTCACTGGCACTGATCCCCTCCAGTACACCTCCAAACTAACCAAATAATAAAAGAGCTGCCAAACCCTATACCTCTCCCCCCCAACATAGCCCCAACATCCATAGATACCCCCCAACATTTTTAGACAGCAAGGGCTTTAGTCCCCTCCCACTGCACCCCAAGATGCATTAGGAGAGGAAAGACCCATCATTCTGAGCATGTAGCCCTATAGACAGGAGTGAGTGGGCTTCCCCCACCAATTTGTTATTCAAAGGTATGGGGATGTTGGGGGAGGGTCAATGAATATTGGAGGATGTGGGGGAGTGTTGGAGGTATCCAGGGATGGTGGGGGGGTATTCAGGGATGTTGGGGGCTGTCAGGGGTGTGTAGGGGTGAAAGGCTTAGCGGCTCTTTTATTATTTGGTTAGTTTGGAGGTGTACAGAGGGGATCGGTGCCTGTGAGGGAGGGAAAGAAGAATATCCCTGCCTGTTCATCTTATCCTGGCAGGGGGAATCTCCATCAGCTGAGCTGGCAGGAATCCCCAAAATCAGTTCAACTGATGGGTATTCCCTTGCCGCAATCAGATCTTTACTTATCTTTAAAACTTTAGCATGCGGCGAACCTCAATTCATTTCCAGACTTTTGATACCTTACAACACACAACGTTCACTCCGCTCTTCCAACCAGAATCTTCTTTCAGTTCCTTCACTAAAAATCATCGGTACTAGAAGGGCCGATATCTTTTCGGTGACTGGCCCCCTATGGTGGAACGCCCTTCCCCAATACCTTCGTAACGAAAAAGATATTTTAATATTTAAAAAACTTTTAAAATCTTATTTATTTAGAGATGCTTTTAATGTTTAAATTATATTAAATTCAATATTGCTGAGGTTATTAACTCCCTCACCTATTGTTATTTCCTTATTCTACCCCAAACAAAAATTGTAACTTTTATCTTTTCCTTCCCACTGTATGTCTGTATAAGTTAAATGTTCTTATGTTAAAATGTCAACCCCTTTGTATTTGATATATTTTTATTATGTACATCGCTTAGTGATTATAATAGGCGATTTATCAAATTGTGTTAATAAACTTGATAAACTTGATGGCCAGCCCTCAAAGTACTGTTTTTTCCCCATCTTTGGGTGGTGGGAGGGTGGAGTCTGTGACCACTGGTGGAGTAAGGGGGATCATGCCATAATCCCTCCAGTGGTTATCTAGTCAGTTTGGGCAGCTTTGGGATACCTAGACGCAACTAAAACAGGTCTTACTGCCAGACATCCAGGTCTAAGCCTGCCTGATGTCCACCCATAACATACCTACCAACATGCCCCTTTTAGCTCTAGATGCACAGTGGCTTAAAAGTGCTGCTGGACGTCCTTAAAGTCAGTTCTGATTATAGGCACTTGGATGTCCCGGATATTAGGACATTCAAGCGTCAAATTGAGCTGGTTTTTAGACATTTCAAAGTTTTGATTATGAGCCTCTTAGGGCTCCTTTTACTAAGGTGCACTAGGGCTTTTATGCGCAGAATAGCGCGCACTACACCTTAACGCCAGCATTGAGCTGGCGTTAGTTCTAGAAGCATAGTGCGCGATGTAGCGTGTGATAATTTCCTTCGTGCGCTAAAAACGCTAGCGCACCTTTGTAAAAGGAGCCCTTAGTCTTATTTACCATCCCTTTTCTAATAATTTCTAGTGACTTCAATTCAGTGTACAAATAAGGGACCAAAAGGCAAATTGTCACCAAGACTGAGGAAAATACTCTAATTGTCCTACCAATGAGCCAAACCCACACCTCCTCTCCTCAGACCCAAATTCCTCACAGCTTCCCCAGGCTTCAATCCATTCCTCATACTGAGCAAAGAGTTTCAGGGCTCGGCTGTATTATGGGTCCCTGTTAAACACCAAAGTGAATTTAAAATTAAATATATTTAATGTGCTTCTGTACTGCACATTACAATCTCAAAATATATATTGAAATTCTGAGTAATGCTGCAGATCTTCCGGGACCAGCATTGAGATTTCTAAAGATATAAAGTGAAAACACAATTTTTCAGTACAAATGTAAAACACAGTTATAATTATTATGATGGTGTTATGCTGTAAGTTTAGAGCATTAACTAATAGAAAATTATCATTAACTGCTTAGAAGGAAATGTCTAGAAAGTTTTGCAACTAGATTAGCAATCATAACGTTTAAGTGAAGAACAATCTGTGTACATTACTTATTTATTTTTCTATACTAGTCTTCCAAGAGAACTCACAATGGTTTACATGAATTTATTTGGTGACTGGACTAAACCGTGCCAGACGATCACGCACAGACAAAAATGCTAAGAGAAATGCATGCAGGATGTCAGCGTGCCGGATTAAAAGGTAATTTTAAAGCGCTCCGAGGGTGTGTGTGGGGGGGAAGCCCCCCACTTTACTTAGAAGTGTTGCCGCTGCCGTTGGGGGTGGGTAGAGGGAACCCCCCCCCACACACACACACACACACACTTACAGAGGAAACTGTAATTTTTCACTAAAACAATGGGAAAAATGACACTTTCCTCTCTAATGGGAGGCTTCCTCCCCCAAAACCCCCCAACGGCAGTGCCAACACTTCTAAGTAAAATTGGGGGGGTTCCCCCCATACACCCCCTCGGAGCATTTTAAAGTTGCCTTTTAATCCAGCACGCTGACTTCCTGCGCACATTTGTCTTAGCGTTTTTGTCCTCACACAATTGTCCTGCGCACTTTCGTCTTTGAACCATTTATTCAGGTGGACTCACAGTCTATCCAATGTACCTGGGGCAATGCGGGGAGTAAGTGGCTTGCTCAAGGTCACAAGAAGCAGTGTGGGTTCAAACCCACAATCACAGGAAGATGCTGAGGTTGTTGCTTTAACTACTGTGCCACACTCTCCCCACAGGGGGCATTTCTGGGCTGAACAGTATAAAATTAAATACAACCAATCAACTTTTACAATAATATTGCAAGCCACACAGAAATCCATTTGAAAGTAATCACATTCAAAACAATGTCTTCTAATCATTTTAAATGATGTGGTTGATATTCAAAGAGATTTAATAGGTTAGAAATGGCTCCTGGCAGGTTAAATTGCTTGTTTCGGCTATCCACACAGTTTCAGCAGCAGTTAGCTGGTCAGTGTCATTGAATATCACCACAGATCACCAGTGGCATAGTAAGGGGGTGGGGCAGACCACCTCAGGCACCATCTTGGTGGGATATCAGCACCTCTCCTCTTCTCTGCTCCTTCCCACCCCTGCCCCGCCTTGCTCACATCTTCCCTTCCTACCATACCGCTAGCTCCTCACCGGCATGAGCAGCAACTCCAAGCTGCTGCTCGCGCCAACCTTAGCTCTTCCTGGGAGAGAAATGTCAGAGGGAGGGCCAAATCCTACACAGGCAGCTTAGTGGTGGAAGGGAAGGTGGGCATGTGTAGCAGGGGGGGGGGGGGGCAGAGGTAGGGAAAGAGCATGGGGGCATATAAGAGTATGGGAGGCACCATTACCCTGGGTGCCTTCCACCCTCTGGGAGTTCCATGAGTGGAGTCAGCACTTATGTGGATAAGTGCCAATATTCAGCACTTAACTCCTTAAGGGACCCTTTTACTAAGCTGCAGTAAGTGTTTATCCCAGGTTAAAATGCACTACTGCAGGGCGCACCAAAGGTGTCTTATGGCAGTTTTTGCATGTGTGCATACTACCCACATGCTAAAAAATAACATTTGTTTTTAACGCTGGAGGTATGCTTGTGGTCAAATAGTGGGCATAGCTACTCTAATCAGATCGTACATGGGCATTGCCACATGCTACAGTAATTGATTAATGCAGAATTAGCACATTCAGCCTTTTTGCCTACAAAATAGGTGTCAGTAAGTGCTTACAAGGTAATGGCCATGCACTAATAGAAAAAATAGTGCATGGCCATTATTTCTGAAATAGGAAATTTGATCATTTACTGGCGGTGCTAAAAATGGTCTTAGAATGCACTGGGGATAGCGCAGGTCAATTTTTAGCACTGCTTAGTAAAAGGGCACCTAAGTTAAACAGCCAAATTAGACTACATAAAACTCAGGGCCTCTTTTATCAAACTGTGCTAGCAGTTTTTAGTGCAGAGATCTGTGCTGAATGGCCCACGCTGCTCCCAACACTCATAGAAACTCTATGAGCGTTGGGAGCAGCGCAGGCCATTCAGCTCAGCTTACGGCACTACAAACTGCTAGCACAGTCTTATCTTTGTGCAGTTAAAAAATAAGAAATAAAATAACCAGCCACCTATAGCTAGACATCCATATCCTGCCTTTGTAAAACTGGAACATGGATATCTAAATGCCAGATTTCAGAAGTTCAAAACAAGAATAGGACCTCTAAAACAGGGGTAGGGAACTCCGGTCCTCAAGAGCCGTATTCCAGTCTGGTTTTCAGGATTTCCCCAATGAATATGCATGCAAATAGATCTCATGCATATTCATTGGGGAAATCCTGAAAACCCAACTGGAATACGGCTCTCGAGGACTGGAGTTCCCTACCCCTGCTCTAAAATAACCACCATATTATAATAAGCTCATGTTACAAAGAGATTATAAGATTTTCAATGCCAAGTACCCAGACATATCTTGGCATTGAATATCTGGGATTAACGCTGGTGGTGGCTAAAAAAATGTTTACTGACACTGGCTCAATATCTAGCTTGATTGTATATCTATAAATTACAATAAACATACACATATATTTTACCTTCCTCTGATTCTGTGATGTTTAAAAATTACAAAAAAAGACTCCAAGTGCTGTTTAAAAATTAAATTCACTGAAAGCCTTGAAGACCGACATCTAACTCCACACAGGTTGAATTTTAAATTACTCTATCATGTATGTGGCATATCTGTGACTACAAACTTGCTTTTTAAAAAGACCACAAAAGAGAAAGCAGCAATATTTAAACTTTATTCTATGGTAGACATTTTTGAGTAAAAATGTTAAGTTTAAAGCATATTCCATAAACAAAAGTAAATCAAAAAGTAAAAGCAAAATATAATTAACAGCTTTAATAGAAGTAACTGTGAGCAATTGAACATATCACTTTTCCCCATAGTCCCCATGCAAGATGACACATTTGTTGTATCGTTCAAGAGATTCTCGGCGAGAGGGAGAATTAGAAGGGCTTGAGCATGCGCAGATGCATGCTCAAAGCCGGCAGAGACTGGGAAGAAGATCTTCAAGCGGCACCGGCACTTGTGGGCTGCGTGCCGGTGCCAAAGGGGGCGTGAGTTAAAGTTGGTCAGGTGGGGGGTTCCTGTTCTCACGGAGGGGGGGTGCCGATTCGAGCGGGGGGGGGGCCTTTGCGAGCGGAGGGAGCGATGCCGGTTATCGGGGGGAGCTCGCAAATCGAGTCAACACTCGGTTTGCGAGAATGTTTTGCTCGTCTTGCAAAACACTCGCAAACCGGGTTACTCGCAAACCGAGGTTTGACTGTATTCTACTGAACTTATTTTGTTTTTTGTTTTTTCAGAGAAGTTATAAAGGAAAATTAGAGAATGAAAGAAAAAAATTCTACATGAGGCTTCTATAGAGTTTACAAGTGAACTGACAGAAATTATTCTGAAAAGATTTCTTAAAAAAAAATTATATCCCTTTTTTTTATATTAAGGTTGACTAGTTCAGTGAGCAGTTAGTTGTTGAGCTGAAAGACTAGCTGAGTGATTGAATTTTTAACAGCGTGAGCTTTGAGAAGGGCTGTGCCAAGCTGTGCTGAGTGGAAACATTCTATGTGTGAGAGAGGTTGCCTACTGTAATAAAATGTGTTTCCAGAATAGGTGGATGGCACTAGATAGGGCACCATTTAAAATTAAATTTTATTTTCTGAGGGGAAAAAAAAGTAATGTCATCAAGGTTCCTGCTAGAGGAGGTAACTCAGAGCTCAGACCACATTAAGAGAAAAAGGGTTTTATTCCTTTTATTTTATTTAAAATAGATAGTAGGTGGAGACAATTGGTGATACTTACCTGGAGTAGAAATTGGTCCTGGAGTTTGGTCCTGATCCAGTGTCCTGTTCTTTGATCTCAGCAGATGCAGCAAGAGGGTTTTTGGGTTTGTTTGTTTTTTTACTATTAATCATTATTTTGCTGTGCACACTTGCATTTCTATTTTTAAATTAATTTTTGAAGGATGTTTTCAAGAAAAGACTAACGGTCTAATTTACAAAGCAATAGCCCTGAAGCCCTTTTATTATTAGGATTTTATATTCCGCCTATCAAGGTTATCTAAGCGGTTTTTACAATCAGGTACTCAAGCATTTTCCCTCTCTGTCCCGGTGGGCTCACAATCTATCTAACGTACCTGGGGCTATGGAGGATTGAGTGACTTGCCCAGGGTCACAAGGAGCAGCGCAGGGTTTGAACCCACAACCCCAGGGTGCTGAGGCTGTAGATCCAACCACTGCGCCACACACTCCTCACACTCCTCACACTCCTCACACTCCTTTAAATCTCTATGGGCTTCGGGGCCGTTAGCTCAGCGCAGCCGTTAGCATGGCTTTGTAAAAGAGGCCGTAAATAATGAATTTTTCCAAAATAAAATACACTTACCTGAGTTGAAGGTGCATAGATCCCTTTGATCCGCACTAATTTACCTAAAAAGAAAAACAGGGTAGAAAAATTTATTCACACAGGGGTCCTTTTACTAAAGCACGCTAGCCAATTTAGACTATAATGGATGCGTTAGCATTTAGCGTGCACTAATATTTAGTGCACGCTAAAATGGCTAGCGAGCCTTAGTAAAAGGACCCCAAAGTAATTTATTCTTGATTTAACAACACAACACTCATTGATCAATGAAGGAGAGGAAAATACTTATCTGATAAGTTTACTTGTTTGAATTTAACTTCTTGCTGATATTCTAATTTGGTTGAGCTGTAAAGAAAAGTATTTACTGTTAAGTTATACTTGTAAATCTACAATTTCTAAGAGCGGGGAGTTTTAAAAGTATTAGCACTTTATTACATTTTATTTATTAGCACATTATTTATTAGCACTTTATTTTATGGATTTTAAAAAAAATGTTTTTAAGAGAATTTGAATCTGATTTTAATTGGGGAAAGGCATTTTAAGTTAATACCAGTACTTTTAAATGTGAAATGCACTTTATTAATATGCAAAGCTTTTAATGGTTCAGAGCTAGATCTATACTTATTTCATAAAAACTTAAGAATTGCCGCTGCTGGGTCAGACCAGTGGTCCATCATGCCCAGCAGTCCGCTCACACGGCGGCCATCTGGTCAAAGTCCAGCACCCTAACTGACACTAGCCCTACCAGCGTACATCCTTGTTCAGTAGGAACTTGTCTAGCTTAGTCTTGAATCCCTGGAAGGTATTTTCCCCTATGACAGACTCCGGAAGAACGTTCCAGTTTTCTACCACCCTCTGAGTGAAGAAGAACTTCCTTACATTTGTGCAAAATCTGTCACCTTTCTGTCAATTTGTCAATTTGTGCCCTCTCGTTCTCCCTACCTTGGAGAGGGTGAACAACCTGTCCTTATCTACTAAGTCTATCCCCTTCAGTACCTTGAATGTTTCGAACATGTCCCCTCTCAATCTCCTCTGTTCGAGGGAGAAGAGGCCCAGTTTCTCTAATCTTTCGCTAGACTTCAGTAAGGCTTTTGATAGTGAACCACACCGTAGGTTATTAAACCGATGGGTCTGGGAGATACATTGACTGCATGGGTTAAAGACTGGCTTAGTGGCAGACTTCAGAGGGTGGTAGTAAAGGGTACTCCCTCGGAAATGTCGGAAGTGATCAGTGGAGTGCCACAGGGCTCGGTTTTGGGTCCGATACTATTTAATATCTTTCTAAGGGATCTACCTCAGGGACTTTGAGGTAAAATTGCATTATTTGTGAATGACACTAAACTATGCAACATTGTGGGCAGTGCAATTGAGCCCGACAGCGCAACCGTGCCAGACACTATGAGGCAGGACCTACTTTTACTAGAACAATGGTCTAATACTTGGCAACTGAGTTTTAATGCCAAAAAGGATAAGGTGATGCACCTTGGTAGCAATAACCCCTGCAGAACATACACCCTGAATGGTGAAAACTTAACAAGAAGCCACAAGAAAAAAATCCAACCAAATCTGCAGTGAAGCCACCAACAGGAAAACCAAACAAAAACTGCAGACTATGTACAAGATACAGGCAAATTTTATTGTACCAAAATTAAAATGCAATAATATGAAACCTTTTTACCAACCAAGGGACCCGACACGGTTCGTGTTTCAGACAACACGCCTTCGTAGGGGTCCATAGTAAATAAGGTATAAAATATACCGCGCAAAATGAAGATAACAACAAGTGCCTGTTTGTTTAGCACACCAAGAATCGCATGCCAAGATTTGCTGCCAAAAGTAAAGCGTTTCAAAAATGATTTTCTTTGGCATAAATGCTTGTGTCTGTACCTAAATATTAGTCACTTAGATGGATGCTCTGCATATTATATACTCTACCTAACTCCAAAGGCAGTGGATAGAATCGTGAAAAGCACCAACATTTTGGCACTGATTTTTTTTAGGTGACCTAGAGGGGCATTTTCAATAAGATGTCTAAGTCTGACTTTGGATGTTTTAAGAAAAAGTCTAAAAATTGTTTGGCAAACGTGTCCATTTTTGAACTCACAAGATGTTTATCTTTTTCTTTTTTTTCAAAAATGGCCCAGCTAGACGTTTTCTCCAGACTAATTTTTTTGTCATTATAAATAAAAAAAGCCCCATTCAAATTAAAAACATACAAAACACATATTTGCATGTGACAGCATTTTTAATTGACTGGCTAAACAGACATGCCAGCAAAGCAGTTGGGCACCCTAGAGGACACTACTGTGAACTTTGCATTAAGGGAGCTAGGTACACATCTCACCATAACTCCCGTTCATTATATGGTGAGCCACCAAAACTCCCCCAAAACCCACTATACTCACCTACCATCTCAATAGCCTTTATGCCTGCAGGTACCACCTCTATGGCAGTACAGTGGGTTTTTGTGGGCTCACACTTTCTACCACAAGTGTACAACTTAGGTTGGCATATGGACCTAGGTCCCCTTTTCTGTATTTCACTGCACTGTCCACCATGCTACTCCAGAGACCTGCTTGCAGATCGACTAACCATAGTATCTGCATATGCGTAATGGTTAAAGCTACAGGCTCAGCACCCTGAAGTTGTGGGTTCAAACCAACACTGCTCCTTGTGACCCTGGGCAAGTCACTTAATCCCCCCATTGCCCCAGGTACATTAGACAGATTGTGAGCCCACCGGGACAGACAGCTTGAGTACCTGAATAAACTCATGTAAACCATTCTGAGCTCTCCTGGGAGAATGGTATAGAAAACTGATAAATAAAATAAATAAAAAAAATAGAGACAGATATGCACTGTTTCATGCAGATATTTGGTGTGGAAAGGGGTCAGTGATTACTGGGGGAGTATGTGGGGGCCATATTTTTATCCCTTCGGTGATTATCTGGTAAGTTTGGGCAACTTTTGGCCCTTATTCATTTTAAAAACAGGAAAAACTGCAGTAGATTAAATTATACCTTCTGGTGGAATTCGTTTTGTCACATTTATAAAATGGAAAGCATAATTGCTACTCAAAAAGGGTATTATAATGAATAGACACCATTTTCCAGTGAAAGTATATTTGCAAATGGGGGGAGGAATGTGGTTTATAGATTACTGTGGGTTTAATCAAAATAAAAAGAATATTTATATTGTATATTTTTGATTAAATGTTAAAGGAAAGGGGGGGGTAGAAAGGGGGGAAGCTACATGAATGTCAGAGCAAATGAACCTAGTAAAATATTCTAATACTGGTAATTATAGCAGAAAAACACACATGTGCTCTGGACATTTTGTAAAATGTTTATCACTGTGAAATGCCTAAGTGATATGTCCACCCTAATACCGCCTAGAAATGCCTCTGACATGCCCCCTTAGGATTTAGATATACTGGAGACAGAATGACCAGAAAGACATCTAAAAAGCCAGTTTTGAAAACCTGGACTAGTAAGACGTCTAAGTGCCATTTTATGCATCTTTTGGACATCTATGTTTTTTTGTGTGTTTTTTTAAATGAGCTCTATAGTCATTAAACAAGCAGTTAAGGGAGGAGCAGTTGTGATGAACAGGAAAGACTATCTGGAAGATGTAACACTTTATACCCCGCTAAGTTCTGATCCAATATCACCTCTGAAAAAAAGAGATCTTCTCTTGAAGACTGGTAAGTATGCAGGATATTTGACAACTAAAGAATTCAATTTTCTTACTGTACCATTTCTAAAAATACCTATTATTTACTTGCATGTATTACCTAAGATCCATAAATTCCTTGTTAAACCACCAGGGAGACCCATTGTCTCTTAACATTGGTTCTTTGCTAGAACCCTATTAGCCTTTTGTGATATACATCAGATACAGGTTTTGTCCACAGAAAGGCATGAGTAGACTGAGATTAAAATTACAGTTTATTTGTTTTTTACCTTGGAAGAAAAGTAAACATTTGGGGTCAAATTCTATAAGTGGCACCAAAGTTAGGCACCTCTAGGCACCCTAACCACAAACACCATTCAATTCCCATTAAAAATCAATAACTTTAATTGTCATTTTAGGTTTCACGTGGATTTCAGTGCAGCACCCAGTGATGCTTAAGTGAAGGTGTCCTCCAGTGCCTAACTTCAAAGTAGATGTGGTTAGAGGCGGAGAATATATATATGATTAACTTAGTTGTTGCTAGGCATTCGAGTTAGGTGTCACTAATGTAATGTAATGTAATGTAATTTATTTCTTATATACCGCTACATCCGTTAGGTTCTAAGCGGTTTACAGAAAATATACATTAAGATTAGAAATAAGAAAGGTACTTGAAAAATTCCCTTACTGTCCCGAAGGCTCACAATCTAACTAAAGTACCTGGAGGGTAATAGAGAAGTGAAAAGTAGAGTTAGAGGAAAAATAAAAATAAAATAAAAAATTCTGGAGAAATTTAAATGATAGAAATAGAACAAAACAAAGACAAAAGGCAAAACAATAGATAAGATTAAAGATAAATCATAAGCTGGAAAGAAAAATAAAATAAAACTTTGTCTTCAATCCACGGTTTCAGCGTCAGTGATGAAGTGGAGCAAGTAAGTTTAGGAGGAGCGATTGACATTTCCAGAAACCAAGTGACGCTTAAGGACAACTAGGCACTGCTAAATGTGATTCTATAAGTGGTGCTTAGTGGTTGATTGACAATCATGCTGAACAGCACCTAAAAGTTAGGCATGATTAAGCACAGTTTATAGAATCAGGTGCTTTGGGGGCAACCATTGCACCAAAGAAGGTGCAAATGTGAGTAGATTTTTATGCATGTACAAGTGTATTCTGTTCATTTATATTTCAGGGTTTTTTACATGCCTGCTTGTACTGTATAACATTCGGTGCAATCTTGAAGTATGCCTGCTTTTCTACAAATTATTGAAAGGAGCCAAAAGCTTCATGTCTTTAATTAACCTTTTAGAATACATTGAGGATTACCTGTTCCTTATAGTGCCCTGTGGCAAGATCTGCACTTTCTATATATGGCAGGTTCATCCATGGCTAGATTAATGTTATAGTGGGACCTAGGCGAATATACAGTACATTTGTGGAACACTACCAAGTAACTTTCATTTACTTCTCAGCCCTCAAGTCATATTTACCCTTTTCATGTCCCTCAATCTCTGGATCTTTTCTCTTGGCCTTTCTCCCATGTGTCTTCTTTTCAGAAGTGGTATGAGGAAAACTGCAGGGCCTAGATCTGGACATGGCAGTACTATGGAAGGGTGCGGAAAAGTTCTCAGCCCAATCAAGAAGAGAAGGGTGTCAATGTGGCTCAATCAATGATCTGAAACAATGTCAAAAACATAGATATTTGTTGCTGCAAATTGACACTTAATGAAATAAAAACTTTCCAGCTACAGTGGCAAAATAGAAGTTGGTTGGTTGGATTGAGGACTTTTCAACATCCCTGCATAGCAGGTTCTGCATGAGCATAGGTCTTGTGCTGTGTATGGAATGGCTCGATGCTTAAAGCAATAGGTGAGCTAATGGTGGACTGTGCTTAAAAATGAGCCAAATCCAGTGAGTGAGATTTATAGTACAGCTGATTTGTAGCTTTGGTGCCTTTGAAAGAACATAATGTAAACAATATTAGGCCAGTTTCCAAACAAATTTGCACTGCTAACTGACAGGTCATTTTACTAAGCTGTGCAAAAGTGGCCTTAATGTGCCCCTGCATTGGTCTTTCATATGCTAAGGACAATTTTACTGCAGCTATAAAAATGACTTTTTTTTTTGTATTTTGTTGTTTTTTTTTTTGCATTAATGGCTACGTGCTGATGTTGCTATTTTTAGCACATAGTGCACACACATTTTGAAGTTACCACAGGATGCCTGAACACAGCCCTGTGGTACTCCATTTTTAGCTGCATTAGGCACACATTAGTGCCTAACACAGCATAGTAAAAGGATCCCTGAATAATTGGATAGGTAAACTCCGAGGCTTTTACGCAGATGTTCTTCCAATTCCAGCTTTTCAACTATGTGAAGATACCCTCCTTGAGGAGGAGCCCTGCTAGGCAAACCAGAGATTATGCTGGAGGTTTACAGTCTGTAATGTGTTGATAACACTCTAGAGTCCTGAAGAAATGATCAGCAGATCATGAAACTCTGGCCACCGTCAGCTTCTTCGGAGACAAGATCTCTAAATCCAACAACCAGATCAGTGCACTGTTTAACATCTGGCGCTCCCTAACTACAAAAAAAGACCCACCCTTGCTCCCACCGTCCATATCAGCCGATGCCCTTTAATGAAAAGGTTACCACCCTAAGACGCTCCTTCCCACCCATAGTCTCCTACAACTCCCTGGTCTCCATTGACCCTAACCCTACCTTACCTGTCTCCACCCCCATTCCAGCCAACAGATCCTGGACCGTCTTCGAACTTGTTTCCGAATCGCAAGTCTCCAAACTTTGCCTCAAACTAAAAACTTGCAAGTGCACCTTGGACCCTTTCCCCTCCTACCTATTCGAGAACACCTCTACACAGGCCATCGCTTCCCTCACCGAACTTATAAACTCAGCCCTAACATCGGGCCTCTTCTCCTCTGACATGGGACATATTTCATTGGCCCCTCTATTGAAAAAGGCCGACCTTGACCCCTCCATACCATCAAACTACCGCCCAATAGCAAATATCCCCCTCCTAACCAAGTTATTAGAATCCATCATATTCACTCAACTTTCATCCTACCTAGAAAGATTCTCTATCCTCCTACCCCACCAATTCGGCTTCAGACCCAACTTCAGCACCGAATCTCTTCTGGCCTCACTAATCTCTAAGGTGCAACAACTCCATTCTCGCAAGAAATTCGCTGTTCTCCTACAATTCGACCTCTCCGCAGCTTTTGACGTCATCCATCACGATATCCTTATCTTCCAACTCTCCGAAATAGGCATAAGCTCCACAGTCCTAGATTGGTTCTCGAAATTCTTATGCTTCCGCTCCTACACCGTTAACTTAAATGGTACTTCATCCCCCCTCCTGGAAACCGAAATGTGGAGTCCCGCAAGGCTCCCCCCTCTCTCCTATCCTTTTAAACATCTACATGTCCTCTCTGAAACTCCTTCATCTATCCCCCCTAGAAACTCTCTACACCTACGCCAATGACATCCTCATCCTCCTCGAGACTGACTCGAACCTCTCTAACCTCGCTGAGAACATATCCACTTGTATTACGAATCTCCAATCCTGGGCCCAATCTGTACAAATGAAACTGAATGAGTCCAAAACAAAACTACTTTGGCTCGGCCCAACATTAGATCATTTACCCACCTCCATCCCATTACCTTCTGGACCCACTCTTCAGCTTGAGTTTTCAAGCAAAGTCCTAGGCATCGTCATAGACTCCTCTCTATCCTTCAATGATCACCTCAACTCTTTGATAAAAAAATGCTTCTTTTGCCTTCATATGTTGAGGAAGGTGAGATCCTGCTTTCATCATTCTCACTTTACCGTCCTTGTTCAATCTACTATCCTCTCTAGACTGGATTACTGCAATTCCATCTATATAAGCCTAACTAAGAAAAACCTCCATAGATTTCAGCTAATTCAGAATGCCGCGGCTAAGCTTATTTTCGCAAAAGGCAAGTTTGATCATGTCTCCCCACTCCTCTCCAAGCTTCACTGGCTCCCAGTATACTCCAGAGTCCTCTTTAAATGTGCCTGCTTAGCCTTCAAGATCCTACATGGCGTCCTTCCTCCCGTTATCCCACTCTTTTGGAATTCCTCAAAACCACACTCCACCAGACCCTCCCAAAAACTGAAACTATCATTCCCCTCTATAAAAGGTATATCCCGTGCAAGAAAACTTGGAACATCTCTCCCCTTTAGAACCACAGAACTCTGGAACAACCTCTCATCCCCACTCAGAAACTCAAGCTCCTTCCAATCCTTCCGCAAACACTTGAAAACTTGGCTCTTTGCAAAAATCTAATCACCTCCCATTCTACAGTATTCTGTCCCTCTCTTTCCTCTTAGTCCCTCTCCTTTATCCCTTATTGTAGTTCCTTTCCTCTTAACTCTGTAAACCGTGCTGAGCTCTGCGCTTGCGGAGATGGCACGGTATACAAACCTAAGGTATAGCTTAGTTTAGTTTAGCTTATTGACTCAAAAGAGAAAGTAGTAGTCCCGGCAGTTAAAGATAAGTGCTGCTTTGTTTTTTTCAAGTATGACTTAGGGGGGGGGGACGGGGGGGGGGGGGGGTTCGCCAGTGATAGAAAGCTGAGAAGGGAGCTAATAAACAATTGAAGCTCCCCTTTCTATTCTCAAAGCAACATCAACTTTGTAGCATCTGAGACATTTTCCCCCTATTGAGTTTTACTGGCTTGAAGTTAGTTTTTAGTTATATGCTCACAAGGGGTTAAAGTATTGAGCATTTTCCACCAGTGTGTATTTAAACTGGAAATTTTCTTTTGTATGATTGTAACTTTTTATGAATATACTCTTTTCCTCATATGAAATTATGATTTTATCTGTTAGTTGTATTTAATTCATTTTCTATCCCATTCTCCCTAATGAGATCGGAATGAGTTACAGGTTAACATAATACAGTTAACAGGTTACATTTTGCCATAGTTACAATACAAATTCTTTTGATACAAGTTTTTATCCTAACTTGACACATATTAGGAATCCAATATCAATATACATAATATACAGTTTACAGGTACAATATGCCATATAGTTACAGTGCTATGATTTTTTTAATGATAATCCTAAAATGACACATACTAGGGATCTAATACCAATATACATTTCTTTGTAATCCATTGGTTGTGGGTGGATGAATTAGGTGCTTTCCTAAAGTTGAAGAGTCCTTCAAGGGATCTGATCTGTGGGGACACTTGATTCCAGTAGCTCAATATGAAGTGGGAGTAGGAATGTCATTTGGCGGCTTGCAGTTCAAGGGTACGATCAGGGGCATTTTGAGGTATATTTCATCCTGGAAGCAGAGGAACCACTTTGGCACATACTGAGGAAGTTTGGTCATCATATAGCCCAGGCCATGTTGTGCAAGGATTTGAACTCAAGCATCAGGCCCTTGAAGACACAATGTTTGGCTATGGATAGTGAACAGAGTTATGTTTCTAACTGCCCTTAGATGCACTGAAATAATGATAATTGTACAGATATTTCCAATCAAATATTGTTTATTAAAAATTAGCAGAGCAATCTTGTTTCAAAAGGCATTTGTACAATGGAGACACGTTACAGTCAGAAGTGTAAATGCAGCTATTGAGAATGGTCTCAAAAAATAGTTCTGCTGCATTTACTTATATATACCTAATATATGATGACATTTTACTTCCTGCATATCATTGATCAAGAATACTTGATACCTTATAAGGCACTTGCATGCATATTGGGGAGTGTCTTCCCCCTCACAAAATGATTCCTAAAAGTTACATTTTAATACTAGCTTATATAATAAAGAAAAATACAGAAGAAACCAATATTATAATATACTTACAAAGGAAAATATCCATGTACATAGCTTTAAATCATTTCTCCTTTCTGTGTCTCTTAAGAACATAAGGATTTCCATTGCTGGGTCAGACCAGTGGTCCATCGTGCCCAGCAGTCCACTCACACAGCGGCCCTCAGGTCAAAGACAAGCGCTCTAACTGAGACTAGCCCTACTTCCGTATGTTCTGGTTCAGCAGAAACTTGTCTAACTTTGTCTTGAATCCCTGGAGGGTGTTTTCTCCTATGACAGACTCTGGAAGAGAGTTCCAGTTTTCTAACACTTTCTGGGTGAAGAAGAACTTCCTTATGTTCGTACAGAATCTATCCCCTTTCAATTTTAGAGAGTGCCCTCTCGGTCTGCCTACCTTGGAGAGGGTGAACAACCTGTCCTTATCTACTAAGTCTATTCCCTTCAGTATCTTGAATGTTTTGATCATGTCCCCTCTCAATCTCCTCTGGCTAACCCACTCCAAAGAAATCTTAATTTGTCTCATCCAATACATTTTTAAGGTAGATATATTCTAATCTAATACCTTTAAATGAGAGTTCCTACATATGTAAGTATTAATTTATATTTTAATAGTTTATTAAAATTTAATTCATCATATATGCATTTACACATGTGTATCCAATTAGTGTTTCTAACTTTACTCTGCAAAATAGGAGAGGGACTCCTGGAATGTGATCTCTATAGCCCAAAGTAAGAAAAAAGTCCATCTTTATAGCAACCAAGTCAAAGGCCAAACCTTATCTGCCACAGGTCCCTGGAATAATACCCTCTAGACCAGACTGGGCACACATTGAAACAATAGAAATCCATAAAACTAAGCTACAGTATCTGATTTATCTTCTCTGGCCTTCAACAGAGCTTATCAATCAATTCTAATGCCCTGAGAGAATTCCAGCTCTTCTCCTGTTTCCAATGACCACAGCACAAAGTACATATTTTTTTCAGATCAATATTTTATCCCATCTTTATCAGGTTTTGCATTCTGGTTTATCCAATTGTGGTTTTATATAGCCACTCATAAAACCTTCTCACCTGCTCTTGGATTAAGTCCTTATCTTATAGTATATTTTTTCTAACTAGTAAAATTCTTAACAATAGTAAGAAAGTTTAGTGGCTATTTTTTTTATTTCTTGTTTGCCCATTCCACCGCATACCTGTTCATACTTTATAGGCTGCCACCCCAGGCTCATTTGAGCTGAAGAGCCACATTAGTCCCCCCTTAGATCCTGGTTTGACTACTCAAAGCAGGATTAACACCTGGGGCTTCAGTGGTCTTACCTTGCTCCACTCTGCGGTTGCATTGGGCATGACCTATCCTATGGATCAGCGTAAGGCTAGGAGTCACTTTCTGCAAACATGTATCATATGCAAATTTAATCACCTTGCTCGTCGTGACAATTTCTAGATCATTTATAAATATGTTGAAGAGCACGGGCCCAAGCACTGAACCCTGCAGCACTCCACTGGTGACGCTTTTCCAGTCCGAGTATTGTGCATTTACTCCCACTCTCTGTTTCCTATTTGTCCGTCAGTTTTTAATCCACATGAGTATTTTACCCTCGATTCCATGGCTCACAATTTTTCGAAGTAGTCGTTCATGCGGAACCTTGTTGAATGCCTTCTGAAAATCCAGATATACAATCTCGACTGGGTCACCTTTGTCTATCTGCCTTTTTACTCCCTCAAAGAAGTGCAGCAAGTTCGTCAAACAAGATCTTCCTTTGCTGAAGTCAAGCTGGCTGGCCTTTATCAGATTGTATTCATCAAGGTGCTCAATGATGCCTTTCTTTATCAGTACCTCTACCATCTTTCACGGTACTGAGGTCAGATTCACCAGACTGTAGTTTCCTGGATCACCCCTCGAACCTTTCATGAAGATCGGTGTAACATTTGCCACCTTCCAGTCTTCCAGAATCCTTCCTGATTTGATCGACAATTTGGCTATTAGTTAAAGCAGTTCAGCTACAGCCCCTTTTAGTTCCTTGATTACCCTCATATGGATGCCTTCCGGTCCCGGGGATTTATCATTTTTAAGCCTATCAATCTGCCTGCATACCTCTTCTAGACTGACCGTCAACCCTGTCAGTGTCCCATCTTCATTTCCCATGTATAGCCTGTCAGATTCTGGTATGTTGTGTATATCCTCTTCGGTAAACACAGATGCAAAAAATGTGTTCAGTTTGTCAGTGATGGCTTTGTCCTCCTTTAGCATTCCCTTTATTCCATGGTCATCCAATGGCCCCACCGCTTCCTTCGCGGGTCGTTGCCCCTTAATATATCGAAAGAACAGCTTGAAGATTTTTGCCTCTTTGGCTATTTTTTCCTTGTACTCTCTTTTGGCCCCTCTTACCGCCTTATGGCACCTGCTTTGATGCTGTTTGTGTTTTTTACAGTTTTCGTCCATTTTCGACCTTTTCCATTCCTTAAACGAAGTCTTCTTGTCTCTGATCGCCAGTTCCTTGTTCTTTTTCCATTTGATCCCTTGTCAATAGAAACATAGAAACATAGAAACATAGAAAGATGACGGCAGAAAAGGGCTATAGCCCATCAAGTCTGCCCACTCTACTGACCCACCCCATTAAGTCTGAGTACTAATGACCTAGTTCCTTAACTCGACCCTCGTAAGGATCCTACTAGGGCATCCCATTTATTCTTAAAGTCAATAACGCTGGTGGCCTTGATCACCTGCTCTGGAAGCTTGTTCCAGTGATCTACAACCCTTTCTGTGAAGAAATACTTCCTTATGTCACTATCGAATTTCCCTCCTCTGAGTTTGAATGGATGTCCCCTTGTGACCGAGGGTCCCCTGAGAAAGAAGATGTCTTCTTCCACCTCGACACGTCCCGTGATGTATTTAAATGTCTCAATCATGTCCCCCCTCTCCCTGCGCTCCTCTAGAGTGTAGAGCTGCAATTTGTTTAGTCTTTCTTCGTACGAGAGACCCTTGAGCCCCGAGATCATTCTAGTGGCCATCCGCTGAACCGACTCAACTCTAAGCACGTCTTTACGGTAATGTGGCCTCCAGAATTGCACACAGTATTCCAGATGAGGTCTCACCATGGTTCTGTACAGTGGCATTATGACTTCAGATTTGCGGCTAACGAAGCTTCTATTGATACATCCCATAAGTTGCCTTGCTTTGGATGAGGCCTTCTCTACTTGTTTGACGGCCTTCATGTCTGCACTGATGATTATTCCCAAGTCTCTTTCTTCTGAAGTCCTAGCTAGTGTTTCTCCATTTAAGGTGTAAGGTTTGCATGGATTTCTGCTACCGAGATGCATAACCTTACATTTCTTAGCGTTGAAGCCCAGCTGCCATGTCGAGGACCAGTTTTCCAACGTAAGCAGATCCTGCGTCATACTATCCTGCAGATTGCTTTCACTTACTATATTACATAGTTTGGCGTCATCAGCGAATAGAGTTACTTTACCCTGAAGCCCTTGGGTCAAGTCTCTTATGAATATGTTAAAAAGGAGTGGACCCAGGACCGAGCCCTGTGGCACTCCGCTGGTCACCTCCGATGTCTCAGAGAGGGTGCCGTTGACCATCACCCTCTGACGTCTTCCACTCAGCCAATCTTTGACCCATGCAATTAGTGTCTCGCCTAACCCCATCGATTTCATCTTGTTTAATAGTCTACGGTGTGGGACGCTGTCGAAAGCTTTACTGAAGTCTAAGTACACTATGTCCAGAGACTCTCCCGAGTCCAGCTTTCCTGTTACCCAATCAAAGAAGCTGATAAGATTGGATTGGCATGATCTACCCTTAGTGAATCCATGTTGACTAGGATCCCTTAGATTCCCCTCATCCAAAATCGTGTCTAATTTACATTTAAGTAGAGTTTCCATGAGTTTACACACTATTGATGTGAGACTCACTGGTCTGTAATTTGCAGCCTCCGCTCTGCAACCCTTTTTGTGCAGAGGAACGACGTTAGCTGTTTTCCAGTCCAGGGGGACTCTCCCTGTACTTAGGGAGAGATTGAAGAGCATGGTTAATGGTTCCGCCAGGACATCGCACAGCTCCCTGAGAACTCGTGGGTGCAATTTGTCTGGTCCCATGGCTTTGCTTACCTTGAGTCTTGACAGTTCGCTGTAAACATCAGCTGGTGAGAACCCAAGATTCTGAAATGGGTCTTCCTTGCTTGGCTTTGCTTCCAGCTGTGGCCCGTGTCCAGGTGCCTCGCAGGTAAAGACTGAGCAGAAGTAATCGTTCAGTAGTTTGGCTTTTTCGGAATCTGTTTCCACATAAATCCCATCTGCTGTTCTAAGACGTACTATCCCATTTGTGTTCTTCTGCCTGTCACTAATATACCTGAAGAAGGATTTGTCCCCTTTCTATGTAGTATATATAGATTTTGTGCCTCGGTGTCTGTGTCCTTATAAAGGGACCATGCTTGTTCCAGCGTCTTTACAATGCTTATCCTTTTCTTAATCTTTTTCCCCACCATGAGTCTCATCCCTTCGTAATTCCTTTTCATAAGTTTAGCGCCATGCCCATCATTCTGGATCGATGTGTCGCCCCTGTGCCAAGGTCAAAGTGGATCATATTGTGATCACTGGTTCCCAGAATCCCCTCTACTTCTACACTTTGCGCCAGTCCTTGTAGTCCATTTGGAATTAAGACCAGAATTGCGTTTCCTCTCATATTTTCCTTGATAAGTTGTTCCAGGAAGCAATATTCTATAGCATTCAGGAACTTGGTCTCCATACCACAGCCGGAGGTACCTAGGTTCCAGTCTATCCCCCACTAATTGAAGTCACCCATGATAACTGCATTGACTCCCTTGCAGTTAGGTTTAATCTCGTCCGTCATTTCTCCATAAATTTCTTCGGACTGTCCTGGGGGTCGGTAGAAGATGCCAATCTTCATTTCCGTGCCATCTGTTCCCAGAATTTTGACCCATAGAGAATCTAACTTATTCTTCGGGTTCTCTCCAGTAGATTCAATTCCCTTTTTGATGTATAGGGCAATGCCCTTACCTTTTTGAGCCACTCTGTCTCAGTGGTATATCTTGTATCCTGGTAGCACAGTGTCCTAGACATTTTCCTCATTCCACCATGTTTCTGTGATGCCGATGATATCAAGGTTATCTTTTTGTGCCATAGCTTCTAATTCATTCATCTTATTCTTTAGGTTCCTTGCATTCGTGTACATACACTTGAGTTTGCAGCCTATTACTTCCTTGCATTTCCTTCCCTCTTATGTCCCTTTTGATACATCATGATTTCTGTCTTGCCTATGATCCAGTGAGTCTTCCTCGCTGTCTTTCTGCAAGGTATCCTCTGGGTATACCGGTTCCCGAACCATCGACTCTCAGTCAACTGTCGGCTTTCCCCTTCTTCTTAGTTTAAAAACTTCTCAATTTCTCTCCAGATGTTGCCTGCAAGTAGCTTCATTCCATCTCTGCTGAGGTGGAGTCCATCCTTCCTGAATAGCTTGCTCTTCCCAAGAATGTCATCCAGTTGCGTACAAAGTGGAATCCTTCTTCCTCACACCATCGTCGCATCCATGTGTTGACTGCTTGCAGCTCTGTCTCCCTCTTCTCGTCAGCCCTGGGAACCAGCAGGATCTCCAAGAACTCTACCCTCTGCGTTCTGGTCTTCAACTTCCTTCCTAGCATCCGGAACTGGTCCTTCAGTACTTCCCTATTGTAGTTCTTGTTGCTCACGTTGTTCATCCCCACATGGATCACCACTGCTTTATCTTCCTCTTCCACGCTGTCGATGATCCTGTCGATGTGGTTCACTATGTCTTCTACCTTGGCTCCCAGTAGGCAGGTCACCAGCAAATCCAGTCTTCCTCCCACTATGTGGCTGTCGACTTGGCTGATGATGGAGTTCCCCATGACAATTGCTGTCCTCTCTATCTTCTCTTGCTTCTCTAGCTGTAGGTCCGTGTCCCTAATGTATGTCCATCTCTCCTGCCATAGGTCCATGTCCTCTGTGCAATTCCATCTTCCCTCATCCTGGCGTTTGCTTGCGTCGGACTTGTCTTCTTGTGGGTTCCCTCTGCTGTTTCCAGATCTCGCTGCTGTGTCACCCATTTCTTCCTTGTGGTTGTCGTCCAGATGGTCCTCACTTTCTCTAGGTGTATCTCAGCAGTTCTACTGATGCTGGTGATTTTCCATGGCCTCCCTGTATGCCTCCTCGATGAACTTCCTTAACTCTCGGACTTCTTCCTCAATGGTTTCCTCTGTCTTGACATTATCTGTATCCCTGTCCTCCTCCTCCACTGCTCGAAGTGCTTCTAGTTCCAGTATTCTGCCCTCCAGGAGTCTGACTTATTTCTTCAGGCTCTCCAGTTCCCACATCAAGTGCATACATAAGACCACCTCCCAGAGGGGAGGTAGTCATACATATGGCAGATGGTGCAGAAAACTAGAGGAACTGAAAGAAATCTCAGTGAATCTGGAAGATGTACTAAGCCAAATCGACAAGTTAAAAAGTGATAAATCACCTGGACCAGATGGTATAGATCCCAGGGTACTAAAAGAACTCAAACATGAAATTGCTGACCTGCTGGTAGTGATCTGTAACCTGTTACTAAAATTGTCTGTAGTACCTGAAGAATGTAGTGTGGCCAATGTTACTCAAATTTTTTAAAAGGGCTCCAGGGAATATACAGGAAATTACAGACTGGTAAGCCTGACTTCAGTGCCGGGCAAAATGATGGAAACAATAAGAAAAAATAGAATTGTGGAACATGTCGACAAACATGATTTAATGAAATGGATTCTGCATGGGTTCAGTCATCAATTTTCTTGACTTCTTTGAAGGTGTGAATAGACATGTGGATAAAGGTGAACTGGTTGATGTGTATCTTGATTTTCAGAAAGCTTTTGATAAAGTTCCTCACAAGAGGCGCCTGAGGAAATTAATGAGTCATGGGATAGGTGGCAAAGATCAGTTGTGGATTTAGGAATTGGTTATTCAATAGAAAACAGAAGGTAGGGTTAAATGATCATTTTTCTCAATGCAGGAGAGTAAATAGTGGAGGGTCGCAGGGGTATTTACTGTGACTGGTGCTATTTAACTTATTTATAAATAATTTGGAAATTGGAACGACGAGTGAAGTGATTAAATCTTCAGATGACACTAAACTGTTCAAAGTTGTTAAAACTTATGCGGATTGTGAAAAATTGCAGGCAGACCTTAGGAAATTGGAAGACTGGGAGTTAGAGCCTAAGAAAAGGATCTGGGTGTCATCATAGACAATATGATGAAACCTTCCACCCAATATGCGGTGGCAGCCAAAAAAGCAAACAGGATGCTAGGAATTATATAAAAAGGTATAGTTAACAAGACTAAGAATGTTAAAATGCCCCTGTATCGCTCCATGGTGTTACCTCATCTGGAGTACTGCATTCAATTCTGGTCTCCTTATCTCAAGAAAGATATAGTGGCATTAGCAAAGGTTCAAAAAAGAGCAACCAAGATGATAAAGGGGATGGAATGCCTCTCGTATAAGGAAAGACTAAAAAGGTTAGGGCTCTTCAGCTTGGAAAAGAGACAGCCGAGGGGAGATATGATTGAAGTCTACAAAATCCTGAGTGAAGTAGAACGGGTACAAGTGGATCGATTTTTCACTCTGTCAAAAATTACAAACACTAGGGGACACTCAATGAAGTTACAGGGAAATATTTTTAAAACCAATGGGAGGAAATATTTTCCCTCAGAGAATAGTTAAGCTCTGGAACACATTGCTAGAGGTGTGGTAAGAGCAGATAGCGCAGCTGGTTTTAAGAAAGGGTTGGACAATTTCGTTAAGGAAAAGTCCATAGTCTGTTATTGAGAAAGGCATAGGGGGAACCACTGCTTGCCCTGGATCGGTAGCATGGAATGTTGCTACTCCTTGGGTTTTGGCCAGGTACTAGTGACCTGGATTAGCCACTATGAGAATGGGCTACTGGGCTTGAAGGACCATTGGTCTGACCCAGTAAGGCTATTCTTATGGTTTTATGATCTCAGTGAGCTGCCTGACATCACTGGATCAAACATCGATGGAAAAAAAAGGTTCCATTTCACTGCAGCCTTGTGGCACTACAAATGCCAGTCCAGTCCAAGCCTCAAACCTCTTTTTTAATGTTTTTAAAAATGGTTTTTAAGATGATGCTTTTAATTAATGACACTGATCTAGCCAGTTAGGAAAATTAAGTTAGGTGCCTAGATTAGCTAGCCATGTTGATCTAGGCACCTAACTTTTTGTGTCATTTATAGAATCATGGCCTCAGTAAACTATGCAAGCCACATTCTGGTTTTTGCATAACAATGAGCTGTTTTACGTGCATTTTCAAGCTTTGCATTTCATTACTGGGCAACCTATGGCTAACTAAATATCACTGTAGTAGGGCAAGACAAGATGCATTAGAGCCTTTTATCTTGTGTTAAGGAGCAAATGACACAGCTTGATACTTCCCCCCTTATTCAATTTACAGCATACTGTAATTTACATCCATAAATGTCACAATTAACCACTTGTATTTACATTAGCCACAGATCTGGCATAAGTTTGCACACTTAAATGTAGGTGCGCCAATGACAATTTATGGTACTTATAGGACAGGTTTCTAAGCAGTGGAACTTAAGTGCCTAACTGTTTGGTGACCTCTCACCAATTGCTTCCAATATATTGGAAAGAGTCCCTTGTGTCTCACTCAATAGTTGTGAATCTTCTGGCACAATACTAAGAAGGTGAATACTTACATTGTTTTTCTTAAATACAAACTATTCTGAACTTTCTTTAAAATGCACATTGGTCATAAAATACTCATATAATCTTGAGAAGTCTATATTATAGTTAGTCTAGCTAAATTTTCAGAGAGAAGAAATTGTAAGATTGATTCTATGAGCACTCAAGCAGAACAGCTCTGCTGGCAAACTCTTGGACCGACTCCAGTTTTTGCACATTTGGAAAGGGGTTTCACACAAAGATATTTTGTGCATGAATAGGTTAGAGGAATAGGTTTTCTGCACCAGCTGGCGTGTAGCTAATTTTATAAATTCAGTTTATCATAACAATTATGCTATGGGTTGTATAGCAGGTCATATTTTTTTTTCCATGTAGGAAATCATACATTAGAGGAGAATCAAACTTAAAAATAGGTCTACAATACTGGAGCTCCACTTTCAAGAGAATAGGGATCCTATGCTCCAAGCTGTAAATAAATCAGTCAGACTGATATTCAGCTATTGTGGTTGCCATTTTTTTAAGCACTGGCAGCAGTGACTCCAAAAAATCGGAATATTTTGAAATGATAGAGCAGCAACAAGTGTCTCTATCTGGCTAGCATCAGTACTGAGTTTGCTATCTGAATAATTAACTGGATAAAGCTAAGGCATGATGCCATTTAATCACATCCTGACTTTTCATCTCTAAATTGGTTAATGCTTTAACCACTTTTATCTCCCAAATCATATCCAATTTTTTAAAACCAGAGGAATAATCACTCGACCCAACAAGGTGGGAGGAATTGTCTTCAAGTTAATATATATACACCATAAATGTCACAAACATGTAGTACATTATATGGTTGCAGCTTTATTAACCTACACACCTTAGCCCTCCTAAATTACCTAACTTTATAAATTCTTACAAGGGTACCTTCTTATGATTCAAATAGGGAAGGCGGAAGAGGGATGGAGGGAGATGCACTTTTTAAGGAAATATAAACGGAATTAACTCCAAACTGATTACTTAATGTTGTATTTAATTGTAACCTAGGCTTCCTTGTGTATCTCTCCTACTTTTGTTCCTTCCTGCCCAATCCTAATTATAATAAACCATTTATTTTATTTATTTATTTTAAAAAATATATAAACTGCTTCTAATCAAAGCAATGTACAAAACAACATACATATTGTTAAAATGCACCAAATATCTATAAAATTAACAAAATTAACATTTACATGTCATAGTTATCAAGCTGGAGTGCTTACTTCATCGTACTGCATCCACTATATCAACCCTTAGGGTCAGTGCATGCCCAAATTAGGTCAGTGTTCCATCTGTATGTATTTTATAAAGGCATCAGCAAACAGTTGGGTTTTCAACTGTTTCCTGAAATTTATATGATCTTTACATAATTTCATAACCCAAGGGAGTGAATTCCAGAGTTTACATTCACTATTGAAAACATGGTATCCTTAATTTTCTTATAATAAATTCTAGTTTCCTTGTCATTAACAAGCCTCATACTACCCTCAGATCGTAACCTACGATTAGGTTGGTAAACTTTCCAAAGGTTTTGGAAACATGCTGGAGCAGAAGAATATACCACCTGGTGTATGTATGAAAGATTTATTTAGTTTAGCGATAGATCAAATATTAAAGGGGTGCAGAAAAATTCTCAACCCAACCAAGAAGAGAATGTCATGGATATGGTTCAATTAATGATTTGCAAAACAAACAAAGAAACAATCCAACGGGTCTGCAGTAAAGGGTCAAACAACCAAAACAAGGGAAAAAACTGCAGATACGATTTCCAAGGTGTAAAAAGTTTATCTTTATTTTAAAAAAAATACAATGTAGTATTTCAAACAATGGGTCTCTTAAATAAGTACACAGGACCTAACACGGTCCGTATTTCAGAAAAAACTCCTTCTTCAGTGGGCCTATGGGAAAATTGTAATAAGAAGAATATGAAATGTGATATTGGTGTAATGGATACACCAAAGATGTGAATGGTGGAGATCAGTGAAAAATATTTTGTGATGGTTTTTATATCCATAAAGCTGGAAGGAATTGACTGTGATGAGAAAACACCAATTGAATAAGAATTGATTGTGATAAGAATTTACCCTATATCTCAAAAGGGTAAATGTGAGGATAAGAGATCAAACGTGCTGCTGTGATCAGATAGAAGAAAGGGAAAATGATGGGAGAAGAAATACTGTGTTAAGTACATACTGGGATATTATGGTGCGTGAACCCAGAGAACCTTATTAAAAAGTATCAAAAGTAAAAATACAAAGGATGAATAAAGAATAAAAAATGTATCAAAATATATATAATAAACACCAATACAGATAAAAACTGACCAATACAAACTAATCAAAAAAGGCAAATATGGCCAACGAGACCGGCGCATATGTAAAACGGCAAGCTGCTTGACTGCTCAAAAAAAGATAAATATGGCTGAGACCAGCAAATATATAAAATGGCAAGCTGCTTGACAGACCTGGTCAGGAGTCAAAAACAAACTAAAAACACAAAATTAAATGCAATTATTAAAATCTGTAAGTTTCATAGAAATAGGAACTTCTTCCTTATTTCAGCTAGCGACCTCTTACAAAAATCTTCTTAGGCCCTCAGCGTCACCACTCAGAACTCAAACTTATCACTGTTCTGAGCTTTACTTGACATTTGTCACTGGGTCTAATTTTTCATTTCAGCTTTTAAAAAGAGCTTCAAATTTACTTATACTTTCTAAATCTTTAAATAATTTAAATATAATTTTACTTAGCTTATATTGCAGTTGTCTCTACTTAGAGATGTCTAACTTAAACAGGGTGTCACAGCCGACATGTTTCGCGGGAACCGCTTTATCAAGGCTCCACCCCTCTTTTACTGTCGAGCCCTGATAAAGCGGTTCCCGTGAAACATGTTGGCTGTGACACCCTGTTTGAGTTAGACATCTCTAAGTAGAGACAACTGCAATATAAGCTAAGTAAAATTATATTTAAATTATTTAAAGATTTAGAAAATATAAGTAAAGTATAAGTAAATTTGAAGCTCTTTATAAAAGCTGAAATGAAAAATTAGACCCAGTGACGATTTGTCACGTAAAGCTCAGAACAGTGATAAGTTTGAGTTCTGAGTGGTGACGCTGAGGGCCTAAGAAGATTTTTGTAAGAGGTCGCTAGCTGAAATAAGGAAGAAGTTCCTATTTCTATGAAACTTATGTTTATGAAATAGCCACCTGAAAATCTTTATGCTAGAGAAATATATGAATTATTAAAATCTGTAACATAGTAACATAGTAGATGATAGCAGATAAAGACCCGAATGGTCCATCCAGTCTGCCCAACCTGATTCAATTTAAATGTTTAAATTTTTTCTTCTTAGCTATTTCTGGGCAAGAATCCAAAGCTCTACCCGGTACTGTGCTTGGGTTCCAACTGCTGAAATCTCCGTCAAAACCTACTCCAGCCCATCTTCCCCCAAACGGCCATATATAGACACAGACCATGCAAGTCTGCCCAGTATTGGCCTTAGTTCAATATGTAATATTATTTTCTGATTCTAGATCCTCTGTGTTCATTCCACGCTTCTTTGAACTCAGTCACAGTTTTACTCTCAACCACCTCTCTCGGGAGCGCATTCCAGGCATCCACCACCCTCTCCGTAAAGTAGAATTTCCTAACATTGCCTTTGAATCTACCACCCCTCAACTTCAAATTATGTCCTCTAGTTTTACCATTTTCCTTTCTCTGGAAAAGATTTTGTTCTACATTAATACCCTTCAAGTATTTGAACGTCTGAATCATATCTCCCCTGTCCCTCCTTTCCTCTAGGGTATACATATTCAGGTCTTCCAGTCTCTCCTCATATGTCTTCTGGTGCAAGCCTCCTATCATTTTTGTCGCCCTTCTCTGGACCGCCTCAAGTCTTCTTATGTCCTTCACCAGATACCGTCTCCAAAACTGAACACAATACTCCAAGTGGGGCCTCACCAATGACCTGTACAAGGGCATCAACACCTTCTTCCTTCTACTGGCTACGCCTCTCTTTATACAGCCCAGCATCCTTCTGGCAGCAGCCACTGCCTTGTCACACTGTTTTTTTGCCTTTAGATATTTGGACACTCTCACCCCAAGGTCCCTCTCCCCGTCCGGGCATATCAGCTTCTCACCTCCCAGCATATACGGTTCCTTCCGATTATTAATCCCCAAATGCATTACTCTGCATTGAATTTTAGTTGCCAGGCAGTAGGCCATTCTTCTAACTTTTGCAGATCCTTTCTCATATTTTCCACTCCCTCTTCGGTGTCTACTCTGTTACAAATCTTGGTATCATCTGCAAAAAGGCATACTTTTCCTTCTAACCCTTCAGCAATGTCACTCACAAACATATTGAACAGGATCGGCCCCAGCACCGAACCCTGAGGGGCTCCACTACTCACCTTTCCTTCCTCCGAGCGACTTCCATTAACCACCACCCTCTGGCGTCTGTCCAACAGCCAGTTTCTAACCCAGTTTACCACTTTGGGTCCTAACTTCAGCCCTTCAAGTTTGTTCAACAGTCTCCTATGAGGAACTGTATCAAAGGCTTTGCTGAACTCTAAGTAAATTACATCTAGCATATGTCTTTGATCTGATAACTGTCTCATAGAAGGGGGCCATCGGAAAGCGAGTATTGACTTAGGCAAGTTTTTGCATGTATTTTTGTTTTGATTATGAGCCCCATATCACTTTAACAATTTTTAAAAATTATTCATATTACTCCGTTGTCTAATATATAATGAGATTTTATTCCAAGTATTACGGCCGAAGCAAGAAAAAGTGCCGACTCCGGTGGTCTTGGCTAGATCATAAGCTCTTATGAGCCCAATATCGCTTTAACAATTTTTAAAAAGTATTCATATTACTCTGTTGTCTAATATATAATGAGATTTTATTCCAAGTATCAGGGCTGATGCAAGAAAAAGTGCCGACTTCAGTGGTCTTGGCCAGATTATAAGCTCTTTTGAGAAGGATCTGTTTCTTCTATGTCTTGATGAACAGTGCTGCGTATGTCTGGTAGTGCTATAGAAGTGAAAAGTGGTAATACACATGTGCACACGCAGATTATAAAATTCTGTTATTTACATGCATTTATGCAAACATCTGAATGCTGGCATTTATACAAAATATAGCACTGGTGTACATGATTGTGCCTAGATGTACATGCATTCTTTGTTACCGTTATTATCTATAAAGAAAAGTATGTGTTTACCTCACTGTAGATGTGCCCATGTCTGTGTTTCATGCTTTTGTTTCCCTGCCCTGACTGCTAAAATGTACACTCCTAATTCATTTATTTGTACCCCTTATGGGTGTTATTTTTTAAATGATTACTAAAAGCTAATTGAAAACTAATTGGGCAAAACAGATTTTTGACAAGTCTTAAGGAAAGAAATTCCCTCTTCATTTTAAGCCATGTGTTATAGAATGCAAAAGTAATATATTTTGCAAATAAAATTATAGTATCATGAATTCATTAAATTAGCAAGTAGAGATAAGAAAAGAGGGAATTTTGTTTTAAGCTGCTCTATGTTATTGTAATATTGCAGTTTTGGCCCTTTTCTACTAAGCTGAGGTAGAGGTTTCTACCACAACCCGGAACGCTAAATGCTCCCACACTCATAGGAATGCTATGAGCGTCAGAGCAGCGTTGGAACATTTAGCACTCTGGGCCATGGTAGAAACCTCTACCACAGCTTAGTAAAAGGGGAGTGGGGGTGATGATTTCAAACATATAATTTCATATATTGGAAATTATGAAATAACATGTCTAATTCCAAACTCAAAAAAATAAATTAAGGCCCCTTTTATAAAGCTGTAGTAGCAATTTCCATATGGCAAATGCGACACAGTCCATTCAGTTCCTATGGGCTGTGTCACATTTGCCGTGCCTGAACTTGCTACCACATTTTTGTAAAAGGGCCCTAAATGAACAAGTAAAAACTGAGGAGAATACTGCAAACATGTAATATGGTCCATAGAGTTTACGGATCAAATCCATTTACAGAAAAGGAAAAAAAAAAAAACCATAACCCCACATCATCAAACCAGACAACACTAGCTGGTTCATTGCTGTTTTATTACAAATCCCCTGTCTAAAAAAAAAAAGACAAATACCATGTAATTAAGGCAAATAGGAAGTCACCTGCAGGATGTTTATCTATTAAGATATCTAAGTGTCTCACCTACACCACCTTGAGGTCTAAATTGTATCCTAGACATATTCTTAAATGTTTGATTATGGCAGAAAACATCCAGGTCAAAAGCCTGCTCTAGTATAACCCACACTCTCTTGATATATAGATGAACTCGGATGAACAGCATAGAAAGTCATCTCAAAAATAGGTTTTGAAAAAAAGCTAATTGGAAGGGTTGGCTACTTTTTAGATGTCTTTCATTTTTTTTTTTAAATGAGCCCCATATGAGCCCAATTTAGACAAATAATAATATTACAGAACCTAGCACACATTTGCTTGATGTGAAGAACAATCAATAAATATGTTTCCTATCTTGCAGTGTCCAAACCAAGCTTTGCATTTATGTAACATCAAAAAGTAGGGACCAGGAAACATTTACATTTCATGCACTGTTGTAGTAAATGTGGAAAATTCTAGTGATGTCTCTGTTTAATTGCACTTGGAAACACCCTAATAATTTATAAGCTCTGTCCTGTATTCTACAAAATGTCTGAGTCATATAAACGGTTTGAAGATTTAGAGACATATGGTCTAGAGTGTTCTTTTTATTTTTTTCATACACAACAGATATTCAGGTCAACTTAGGGAAAATTCATCGCTCTCCTTGGGAAGATTTCCTAACAGGTTTAATTAGTTGGCCCCCTGTAAATTACACAGAAAAGATGCCCATGTGCATATTTTTGCACAAGTAGTTATTAATCCATAAAATCTAAACCAATCATAATCTGATACCAAAATCATTTTTCTATTATCTATTTAAAGGTTTTTCATGGAACAGTTTTAAATTATTTTGCAAATAAAGCCCAATCTACTGTTGTAACACTTTCAGTCTGAAGAAAAAAAAAGCTATAGTTAAAACATGGTTATTCAAGCAAACTTTTTAGATTGACAAAAGGTCTTTTCAGGGCCTGACAGTTGGCATTCCCTAAAACAAGCTTAAATGTACTATACTGTATGTTTATCTAAGTATGGATTATTCTGTCCTCAGTCTGTATACTTTGGGGCAAAGGCGGGAGAGGGAAGGTATGATAGAGATGTTTAAATACCTATGTAATGTAAAAGTGCATGAGTCGCGTTTCTTTTATTTGAAAGGAAACTCTTCAATGAGAGGGCATAAGATGAAGTTAAGAGGTGATAAGCTCCGGAGTAATCAAAGGAAATGTTTTTTTTTTTTTTACAGAAATGGTGGTAGATGTGTGGAACAGTCTCCCAGAAGAGGTGGTGGAAACAGAGACTGTGTCTGAATTCAAGAGGACCTGGAGATAGGGGGATAGGGGGAGATTGTGCCTAACTAACTTATTGCACTTCTTTGAAGGAATTAACAAACGGATGGACAGAGGAGACCCCATAGACATCATATACCTAGATTTCTAAAAAGCCTTTGACAAGGTGCCTCATGAACATCTACTCCGGAAACTGAAGAACCATGGGGTGGACAGAGATGTACATAGATGGATCAGAAACTGGTTGGTGGATAGGAAACAGAGGGTAGGGGTGAAGGGCCACTACTCGGACTGGAGGAGGGTCACAAGTGGTGTTCCGCAGGGCTCGGTGCTCGGGCCATTGCTATTTAATATCTTCATAAATGATCTAGAAACAGGGACGAAGTGTGAGATAATAATATTTGCGGACGACACCAAACTATTTAGTGGAGCTCGGACTAAGGAGGACTGCAAAAAATTGCAAAGGGACTTGAACAAACTAGGGGAATGGGTGACGAGATGGCAGATGAAGTTCAACGTTGAGAAATGTAAAGTATTGCATGTGGGAAGCAGAAACCTGAGCTACAACTATACGATGGGAGGGATGTTATTGAATGAGAGTACCCAAGAAAGGGACCTGGGGGTAATGGTGGACATGACAATGAAGCTGATGGCACAGTGCGCAGCAGCTGCTAAGAGAGCAAATAGAATGCTAGGTATAATCAAGAAGGATATTACTACCAGAACAAAAGAAGTTATCCTGCCATTGTATCGGGCGATGGTGCGTCCGCATCTGGAGCACTGCGTTCGATATTGGTCGCCGTACCTTAAGAAGGATATGGCGATACTCAAGAGGGTTCAGAGGAGAGCGACACATCTGATAAAAGGGATGGAAAAACCTTTCATACGCTGAGAGATTGGAGAAACTGGGTCTCTTTTCCCTGGAGAAGAGGAGACTTAGAGGGGATATGATAGAGACTTACAAGATCATGAAGGGCATAGAGAGAGTAGAGAGGGACAGATTCTTCAAACTTTAAAAAAATAAAAGAACAAGAGGGCATTCGGAAAAGTTGAAAGGGGACAGATTCAAAATGAATGCTAGGAAGTTCTTCTTTACCCAACGTGTGGTGGACACCTGGAATGTGCTTCCAGAGGACGTAATAGGGCAGAGTATGGTACTGGGGTTAAGAAAGGATTGGACAGTTTCCTGCTGGAAAAGGGTATAGAAGGGTATAGATAGAGGATTAGTTCACAGGTCCTGGACCTGTTGGGCCACCGCATGAGCGGGCTGCTGGGCGCGATGGACCTTAGGTCTGTTCCAGCGGAGGCATTGCTTATGTTCTTATGTAGGCACGTGGGATCTCTTGGAGAGAGAAAGATATAATGGTTACTGTGGATGGGCAGACTAGATGGGCCTTTTGGCCTTTATCTACCATCATGTTTCTATGTTTCTTTCTGTTTTACTTCAAATTGTTAGATTGCACACTGCCTTGCTCTTTTACAATAGTTAAAGCCAGTATAGTAAGTTCAGATAAATAAATAAGGGCACTGCTATTTATATATAAAAAAAAAAAAAAAGATTACCCTAGTACAAGCCTCTTTTGTCACAACAAAGATATTCTGGATAGCACAGTAGTTTTCTCATAATCTCATATTTCTTTCCATTTGTATTTTTTGCTACAGGCCAATAAATGCATTTGCATGCTTAGTATCAGAAACCTGTTTAAATATTTCAATAGAACAAAATAAAATAAAGACATCAATAGGTTTGCTAACAGCATGATAATGAATAAATGGGTTGCAAACTGTTCTCTATCATGCCATGTCCTCTCTTGTTTTTCTTTGAAGTCACAGAATAAATGAAGTTTTGTGTGTTTTTTGCTTTTTTTTTCTAGTTGCTTCTTTGCTTTTCTCACCAGTGCTCGTAGCTGAACTACCCTTGGTTGGAGACAGCACTGCTGTTCAAGGCCCTGTCCAACTTCACACTGGCAACTCATTACCACTGGTTTCCCGGTAGCAAGTCTTTCATTTGGAATAAAACCACAGGGCATCACCTTTGATAAAGTATGGCTAGCGAGGGAATGGAGATGTTGCTGAGATTAAAAATCTTGACTGGAGGTATGCAGTAAAAATCTGGGCTTCACTTTTTGCCTACTGTAACCAAGACTTAAGGCAGACAGAGCCACTAAAGTAGTTTATTATTGATTTATTTAAGAGATAGAGAAAAAAACAAATCTAGATATTTGCCCACAAAGCAGATTGTAGGATTTCAAAATTAGGAACACACTAGTAAGGTAGCAGTGCATCTACTATAACAGGGTAATTAACTGCCTCTTTTACAAAGCCACGTGGCAACAGCCCCGAAGCCCTTTAAATCTCTGTGGGCTTCAGGGCCGTTAGCGCAGGGCAGCCACTAGCGCAGCTTTGTAAAAGAGGCCCTAAGTCACAGGATGCTACTTATAAACATTGCATTACATAGATTTATTTTATTCTGCCAATACCTTGTGATTCTAGGCAGATTACAAAAGGAAGAGATTCTGGTCATTTCCAGAAGATTACAGGGAAGCTATGGGTTGGAACATTTGGGCCCTGATTTTGCAAAGTGCTTCCGATTGTAGGCAGCTGTAGGCTTCCTACAGCTCTCTAATCAGCCAATCGGGAGGCACTTTTTCAAAAAAAAAAAATGCTCCCCAGGCAGGCCGCCTATATTGAAGGTGCCTCCGGGGAGCCTGGAGAGGCCTGCAAGCCCGCCTAAGCTCTCCTAAGGCTAGGCGGTAGCCTTAAGCGAACCTAGGCGGCCCTACAGGTCTCCCTAGCAGAGCGGGAGATGCTTACAATGTAGGCTAGCAAAATGCTGGCCTACATGGTAAGTAGATGTGGCCACTATACCTAATCGCAGCAAGGATCTCCCTGTCACGATTAGTATAGCAGATGCGGCTATGGCCGCAAGTCTACACTCCCAATCCCCCCCCGATGATCATGGCAGCAGGGTGCCCAACCCCTCCTGCCAACAAAACCTGTGATCGCCGGCAGGAAGATGCTCAATCCTTCCTGCCTTATGAGATGGCGGGGATGTCACTAGTGAAAACTAGAAGTCAGAAATTGCTTTGATAAATAATATATGAACTGACTTCGCATTCAATAAATAATATTAAAATAATATATGAATAACAATAAATAAATTTGCATTCAATAAATAATATATGAACTGACTTCGCATTCAATAAATAACATTCAAATAATATATGAATGACTTCGCATTCGCATTGTGCATTCCCTCCTCTAGTTTAGCCTTAAAAAGTAATACTTTTCATTGAGGTGTGGTTATTGATTTTTACTCACACCCGATGTTGTAAATGACTTTTGTATTGCAGAAATGTTGTCGTATCCCTAACTTTAACATAACTGAAGTTTAAAAGACTACAGCCAGTTTTCCAGCAATCGTGAGTGGGTCTCCTGACGAAGGACACGAAACGGGGCTGCGTCGGGACCCCAAACCCCTCATTGAGCTAAGTTATGATTCTATTAATCATGCATAAGTGATGTTCTGACAAGTATAAAACAAGTATAAGAAGAAAGGAGAAAATCCTATACTTTATATCATTTCAAGGACTGTAACAATCTTTATTAACCAACATCCTGGCTTGAAGTGTGATCTCTACAGAAACAGTTGCAATGACTGGGAGGTAAACTCTGTTCCCATTCTAGGGGGGTGCGTTCCCCCCTTGTTGAGTTTCACATTTCTGAGCAACTTAAAACATATTGATTACACTTCATAGACAGGTTTGTGTTGAATGCAATCCTTCCTGCCGACAGAATCCGCTCCCCCCTAAGATTGCTGGCAGGAGGGTACCCAACTCCTCCTGCTAGACCCCCTAACGGCCCCCCCATAAGATCACCGGCAGGAGGGTACCCAACTCCTCCTGCTGGACCACCCAATGGCCCCCCTAAGATTGCAGGCAGGAGGGTACACAATGAAATCCCCCACTCAGGAACCCCTCTTTGGGCTTACCTCCAATTTGGTCAGATGGCAACTCACACCGTCCAGCCAGCAGGCCCGCCTTCGTCCAAATGAGATGGGCCCGCCCCTCCACTGCCCAACCCACAGGATCCTAGGGCCTGATTGGCCAAGTGCCTAAGGCCCCTCCTATAGATTCCAATAAAAGAAAAGGGAACCTGCAGTAAGCCCCTAAGGAAAAGGAAGGGACTGGCTCAGAAGCTAGTGGAAGAGAGGAGGAGGGCAACTAAAGGGACAGTCTGTAGATGAACAGGAGAAAGAAGGCCATTCCCAAGGGAATTATTGACTTGCCCTACTTTTGAAGCTGTGGATATATTATGGAAAATTCTATATAGTCCACCTAAAGGCAGGCACCTACATCAGTGCGCCTAGCCAATGTAGGTGCCTAACTTAATTGGTTAAAAGGCTTAATTGGCACTTAACACCTCATAATAGCCATTAAATGGAGTTAATTGAAAGTTAGACGCCTAACTCGAAAACACAATTCTATTAAAAAAAAGTAGGTGTCTAGTCCAAAATGCCTACGAAATGTGGTGGTAGTTAGGGGTAGATCGTAAGCGTGTTTTTGAGTTAGGCACCTCAAAAGAGGCACCTAACTTAGGCTGAAGTATTTAGGCAAAGAAAACCCTGGTATAAATATGGTACAACAAAAATTAGGGTGTCTAGTGATGCCTAATGCCTGGCATTGGCAGCGCATAGGCAGAGCTGCTTACAAAATCCTTATGTATGTAAATGCTGAATGTAAGAGCATACATTTATGTCAGCCATAGACCTGATAGAAGTGAGTGCACCTATCTATATTTAGCCATGCCAATGCCAACTTAGGTTAGTATTCTAAAAGAACACTGATCTGCATGTGAATGTCTGAAAGGTACTGAAATATTGAACACATCTAGCTGCTTTGGAGAAGTAACTAGAGTAAACACAATCTAAATATGAGAAAGGAAGTCATGATTTCAGCATCTCAGCTGAAAGCATTACTATCTATCCAGTTAAAGAAAAAACAAATGGAATTCACTAATGCAGATGACTGCTAAGTATCAGCATTCTCTATCTATAAATCATATACTGCAAGTAGAAAATGATTGATATTTGAAATGCCATGCCAATGATGGTAGTTTTCATGTTGGCAAAATTAAAATTGCCTGATCCTTTCTGTGATGAAAGCAAAGCTATGGCTGAAATGTCACATCCATCAGAAAAAAATAAATAAATAAAAATCCCTCTCAGATGTTATTTCCCTTGTTCTCTAGTTCATGATCAAAGAATAAGTTGTATTATCATAATCAATTAACATTTTTTATTCTGCTGTAAAGCTAAATCCAGTCAGGCAAAGTATTTCTCTAATAGCTTTAAAGAATGAGAAACGTTGCCTGAATAACATTCTAGATGCCCATCCCTAGTTATCATTTCTTGCTCTCTTTTATTTGTGAGAAAACAAAGAGGTCCTTTTACTAAGCTGTGATATGCATTAATGTATGCTTACCAGAGAGTGTGATGCAGTTGTTAAAGCTTCAGCCTCGATAAGAGTATTGGCTTCCGGTCTATTGGAGAGTCCAATTCAAATGTGCCAGTGTTATATTCAATAATTACAAATATGGATGCTCCACTTATTAAACTGAGAATACTATCTCAATGGAAGAAAAAGCCTCAGGTTTATTCTGGCAGAGGATTCGTCTAAATGAGCACAGAAGCGCATTAGGCAGGAAAAATACACAAGCACCAATAGTACAGCATTGTCTTGATCAGGATCATGAGTTTTTCCAACTGAGATGTTATGTGCTTGATCACGTTAAACAAGATTTCCATGGGGGTAATAGGCAGTTATGTCTCCAGCAACGAGAACAACGCTGGATCTACGAGCTTGAATCTGTAACTCCTAAAGGTTTAAATATGAATATTGATTGGTACTACTTCTATTAAAGATTTAGGGCTCCTTTTACTAAGCTGCATTAGGGCTTTAACGCGCGGAATAGCATGCACTACAATGCTGCGTGCGCTAGATGCTAATGCCAGCATTGAGATGGCGTTAGTTCTAGCCACGTAGCGCGGGGTTAACACATGCTAATCTGCTATGTGCGCTAAAAACGCTAGCGCACCTTAGTAAAAGGAGCCCTTAATGTTTCAGTATTTCACCTCAAAGAATGAAATTTGCCACAACTCTGGAGAACCAATCCAAGAGGGTCATGGCTGTGCTGGCCAATCAATGAAGAGAAGCCAACGTTCCCCGCAATAATGACGTGGAATGGAGTGATAGGTGATTCTCTCCTTTAAAAAAGAATGAGAAGCTACTGTTGAAACAGGACGCTGGTATCGAGTAAGCAAGCATTCCAGTGAGTACTGTGGTTTTGATTCATATGTAGAATATCATATTATTTGAATTAGATACATAAAGTTTCTGTATATATACTTGCTTCTACAGAACTGTGTGAAAAAGTAAGAGTCTGTGAGCCCTGAAGAAATGGTTGTTTACCTTGAAACGTTGGCTGGCTATTAACTAAGACATCACTCGTATGTCATAGCACAGTAACTAGTGTTGCAGCTTTATATCTCAGTCCCGCATTAAGATTAACATAGTGGCAGCAGCACATTCTCCGTGGAAGTTTTTTGCCAATGATGTGGGTGGTAGAGGTTTGAGCATTTATGCTCTGCCAGAATAAACCTGAGGCTTTTTCTTCCGTTGAGATAGTGCTCTCAGTTTAATAAGTGGAGCATCCATATTTGTAATTATTTATTTACCCACTTCCACCAGTGTTATATTCAAAATTCTTTATGGGATTTTTTTTCCCATTGATTACTTTTTCATTCAACTCCAACAGCCTTTATCCTCTAGGGGAATTCACAAATTTAAATTAGCCTTCCCTTCCATTAGGGGAATCAAAGCTTTAGGTAGTATCTATCATTCTTTGGCATTTTCCCTTGTAAAAATTTGGAATCATCTTCCTACAGAAATTAGACTTCTTCCTTCTCTGATAATCTTTCAGAAATCTTTAAATGATAAATAAGGGATTGCAATTGATGACTTCCTTGTCCAATTATTTGCTTTCCTTGTCCTTTTAATAACTTTGTGCGAACCGAATCGAGCCCCATAGTCGTGATGAAGCGGTATACAAGACTAAGGTTTGGATTGGATTGGTTGTGGGTTCAAACCCACACTATTCTTTGTGACCCTGGACAAGTCACTTAATCTTCCCATTGCCCCAGGTACATTAGAAAGATTGTGTGCCCACAGGAACAGACAGGGAAAAATACTCCCCTGGGAGAATGATATAGAGCAGTGTATTGCAAACTCTGTGCCGTGGCACACTAGTGTGCCTCTGGAGATTTCCAGTATGCTGTGGCACACAGGGCAGGAAGAGAGGCTCAGCGTGGGCATCAGCTGACTTTCATCTTCCTGCCGATGCGCTGCTGGGACTCTTGCTTTCCTCTTACACGTAGCTTTATCTGGCAGCCTTGGGACTCTTGCTGGGCTGGCCCACTTCAATGATGTGAGGTAGGCTGGCCTAGCAAAGGCCCCGAGGTTGCCTGATGAAACCACGGCTAAACTACTGCTAGGAGTAGGTGTGTAACTAAGTTAAAAATTACATTGAGTTGCCGCTAGGCTAGAGAAAGGAGGGGTATTACTGAGGAGGGAAGGGAGAAGGGGTACTGTTTGACAGAGGGAAGAGGCAAAGAGAAGGGAGGAGAGTTACTGTTTGATAGAGGGAGGAGGGAAGGGAGAAGGGGTACTGCTGGACAGGGGGGAAGAGGGAAGGGAGAAAGGGGTACTGCTGGACAGGGGGGAGGTAAAAGGAAGGGCTCCTTTTACTAAGCTGTGCTAGCTTTTCAGCACGTGCTGAAGATTAGCACGTGCTAACCCCTGCGCTACGTGGAAAATACTAACATCAGCTCTATGGGGGCGTTAGCGTGTATATTGCCGCGCTGCACACTAACACCTCCATAGAGCTGGCATTAGTATTTTCCAAGTAGTGCGGGGGGTTAGCGCATGCTAATCTTCAGTGCGTGCTAAAAATGCTAGTGCAGCTTAGTAAAAGGAGCCCTAAAGGTAGTGGCCATGGCTCGAGGCACCCAGAAGTGCACGGATGACGCCATTATGACATCACACACTTGTGTAACATCATCACATTGACATTCACGCATGTGCAGAGGCCCTCCAGACAGGCCCTGAGTACCCCCAACCACAGAGCCCTCAAGCTATTCCCCAGATCCCGCCCCCTTTACTAATTGTAATGCAATTTTTTCCATTCATTTTTCATATACACACAATATACACAGCAGATATAAATTCTCAAAACTGATACATTTCAATCACTATATTGAAAATAAAATCATTTTCCCTACCTTTGTTGTCTGGTGACTTTATTTTTCTGTGCCCTTAGAGCTCTTTTACTAAGCTGCAGTAGCGTTTTTAGTGCGCGCTGAAGATTAGCGTGCGCTAACCCCCGCGCTATGTGTAAAAACTAACGCCAGCTCTATGGAGGCATTAGTGTCTAGCGCGCGTGGCATTGAAGTGCACGCTAAAACCGCTAGCACAGCTTAGTAAAAGGAGCGCTTAGTGTGCAAGTTTCAAGTTTCAAATTTATTTAACATTTGATTAATTGCCTAATCATGTATTCAAGGCAATGCACAATTCTAAAAACAATTTATGACAGTATACAGGGAAACAAACAAAAAAAAAAAATCATACATGACTTACAAAACAGACAGGACCAGTACAGGGTAAGGGATGGAAGTACAATAATCGAAAGTTTGAGAGACACTGGTATAGAGAATGGAAAATATCACTAGACTTTAAGGACACCAAGGAGGGAATTCTATATATAGCACTAAAAAAATGGGCACTGAAAAAATTGTCAGCTAAACAAAATGGGAACAAACAATGCATGTGACTGAGATCCAATAGAACAAGCTCTTTATTAAGTGGAAACTGGACTCTGGTAGAGTTTTGGCAAAAGCCTTCATCAGGTGTCCAATCAATAAATTATCTTACAGGGTTCAAAACTGGAAATAAGAGCTATGGGTGAAAAATAAAATCATTCAGAGCAGCAAAGTAGCATATACTCTCAAACTGAAAAAAAAAAAGCAGCACAAAGTCATCTTTGTGATGATTATGGTACATAGCTCTAAGGAAATTATTATTATTATTATTTAATTCCTGAGTGACACCTCTTAAGGTCTGATATATAAATTGAACTCATTTTGCTAGAGAGAAAAAGCTGTGGTTTGTTTTTGGAAGATTTCAAAACTCCCTAACAGTTGAAGTGTTCCTAGTTTTGGATAGCTTTATTAGATCTACATTTATGAGCATAACTTTGCCATTTATTTATTTATTGAATTTTCTATACCGTTCTCCCAGGAGAGCTCAGAACACTTTACATGAATTTATTCAGGTACTCAAGCATTTTTCCCTGTCTGTCCCGGCGGGCTCACAATCTAGCTAATGCATCTGGGGCAATGGGGGGGGGTAAGTGACTTGCCCAGGGTCACAAGGAACAGGGTGGGTTTGAACCTACAACCTTCAAATATACATTAAATCCCACCATAAGAACATAAGAACATAAGCACATAAGAACATAAGCAGTGCCTCTGCCGGGTCAGACCAGAGGTCCATCCCGCCCAGCAGTCCGCCCCCGCGGTGGCCCAACAGGTCATGACCTGCCTTAATCACTAGAAGGGGCCCCCTTGCCCCCTAGGTTTCTCATCGAAGTCCTATCTTCCCATCAATGTCCTAACCCTCCGGCCTTGCACCTGCACGACCTGGTGAGCTGTCTATACTTATGCAACACCCCAGCACCTCCCTCAGTACCCCACGATCCCCTTTTCCCTCAGGAATCTGTCCAATCCCTGTTTGAATCCCTGTACTGTACTCTGCCGGATCACTTCCTCCGGGAGCGCATTCCATTTGTCCACGACCCTTTGGGTGAAGAAAAACTTCCTTGCATTTGATTTGAACCTATCTCCCTTCAGTTTCTCTGAGTGCCCCCTTGTACCTGTTGTTCCTTTTAGTCTGAAGAACCTGTCCCTGTCCACCCTCTCTATGCCCCTAAGTATTTTGAAGGTCTCTATCATATCCCCCCTGAGCCTCCTCTTTTCCAGAGAGAAGAGCCCCAGTTTATCCAGCCTCTCAGCATATGGGAAGTTTTCCAGCCCTCTTACCAGTTTCGTTGCCCTCCTTTGGACTCTCTCAAGAACTGCCATGTCCTTCTTGAGGTGCGGCGACCAATATTGAACGCAGTATTCCAGATATGGGCGCACCATCGCTCGATACAGCGGCATGATGACTTCCCGCGTCCTGGTTGATATGCCCCTCTTGATGATGCCCAGCATCCTGTTGGCTTTCAAGAGTATTCAAGAGAGATTATGGAGGGAAATGCTGAATTATTTAAATAACTACTGATTAAATTGTCCATGCGCTAGGGAGTTTTAAATAGAACGGCGCTAGAAATAGACATTTGCAGCAGAAATGAACTATTTGAATGATTTTTATTAGTATAGTTTGGGAATCATTACATTATATATAAAATATTTTTTAAAGGAAATTAATTATGTTTGCTGTGATTCTAGATGATTATGCATGTGCTAACAGTATTGATTAAATTGCCCATGCACGAGGGAGGTTTAAATATAACTGTGTCAGAAGCATTTCGTTTGCAGCAAAAAAAAAAAAAAAAAAAAACCAGCCCTAAGTGAGGCGGGAGACTAGAATAAGTAAGTAAAATTTTTTAGATGTGGCTCTTCTATATCTAGTGAACTGCTAATTTTAATATTGCTTGTGGCAATGAGTTAGCTAGCTTAATTTGATAGTAACATAAAATCTTGAAATGTTTAACTCTTAGCCTGTTGAATGGTGGTTGATAATCTACTGGTCTTTGTTATTTGAGAGCTCTGTTAGTATTAGTAGGTAATGAAATAGCCTCAGACTGAAAATTTTGCTATATGAGGACTTAATACTTTAAGCATGTTTTGAGTGTTATAAAAGTATTAATCCTTTTTATGTCTGTAAGTTCACTATAAAACGTTAAGAATAGAACCCTTTTAATAAAATGTGATTTTAATATTAAGTAGTTATTTAAATAATTCTGTATTTTGGATGGAAGTAGGAACACAATTTAAGGGTATATAGAATGGGATTATTAATTTTGGTTTGTGTTTTATATTTTGGCAGAGTGTCCTGAGAACCCTTGAAAAAAAACATGTTTAGCGGCAAAACGGTTCCACGTCGGGCTTATCAGTACTGTACTCTGCACACTTTAAAGATAAGTGATGTTTTGCTATTTGTAAGAAAAAAAACAAAAAATGAATGTATGATACAGTACAGTTTGGTTTAAACAAACCGAGAGATGGAGGTAATCTGGTCATAAATGGGCATAAATGGGAAGTTCTCCGACTGGGAGAAAGTGACTAGTGGTGTACCCCAAGGCTCGGTACTTGGGCCGATCCTTTTTAATATTTATATCAATGACCTGGAAAACGGAACATCCAGTGAGATCATCAAGTTTGCAGACGACACAAAACTCTGCCGGGCAATCAGATCGCAGGAGGACAGTGAGGAACTCCAGAGCGACTTGTGTCGGTTAGAAAAATGGGCGGAGAAATGGCAGATGAAGTTCAACGTGGAGAAATGCAAGGTAATGCATTTAGGCAGTAAAAATAAGGAATACGAGTACAGAATGTCAGGTGCAACTCTGGGAAAAAGTGAACAAGAAAGGGATCTGGGTGTACTGATAGATAGGACCCTGAAGCCATCGGCACAATGCGCGGCAGCGGCAAATAAGGCAAATAGAATGTTGGGCATGATAAAGAAAGGAATCTCGAGTAGATCGGAGAAAGTTATAATGCCGCTTTATAGGGCAATGGTCAGACCCCACTTGGAATACTGCGTCCAACATTGGTCTCCCTACTTAAAGAAGGATATAAAACTGCTGGAGAGGGTGCAGAGACGAGCAACTAAACTAGTGAAGGGTATGGAGAAACTGGAATATGAGGATCGACTTAAAACACTGGGATTGTTCTCCCTTGAGAAAAGGAGACTGCGTGGGGATATGATCGAAACCTTCAAAATACTGAAAGGAATCGACAAAATAGAGCAGAAAAAACTATTTACATTGTCCAATTTGACACGGACAAGAGGACATGAAATGAAGCTAAGGGGGGGCAAGTTCAGGACTAATATCAGGAAGTTCTGCTTCACACAGAGAGTGGTTGACATCTGGAATACTCTCCCAGGGGAGATTATTGCGGAATCGACAGTCCTAGGCTTCAAAAGCAAACTAGATGCATATCTCCTTGAGAGAGGCATATAAAGATATGGTTGGCTATAAAATAAGCCAGGTGTATACCTAGCAGGGCCTCCGCGTGTGCGGATCGCCGGACTTGATGGACCGAAGGTCTGATCCGGAGATGGCGCTTCTTATGTTCTTATGTTCTTATGTTTTATGTTGGTCAGTGATGGAAGTATTAAACCTTTAACAACTTGGCACTGGATTAAGATATCCTTGGATTATAATATCCGTATCCAAGTAGATTTCTGAGACTATTTCCTTCCATGATCTCTCTTGAATACCCTTTGGTGGGATTTAATGTGTATTTGAAGATTGTTCCTAAAGAATCCCACATACTATCTTCCATGTTTTCACTGAGTGGTTCACTTTGAACCCACAACCCCAGGGTGCTAAGGCTATGACTTTAACCACTGTGCCACACTCGTCACATGCAGTTAGTTTATTTGATATACTGCATTTTTAAACAATGTTGTCAAATCAAGGCTGTTACACTCAGGACAGCTCAAATAAACTCTCAGAGATCCAGTCATGTGGCAAAACTAACTGGCCTCAACTTTATTATAATTTCTATCCCACTTACAACAACCATGCCCTATCAATTAATACGCTCCTCACTCCAAATATAACATGTGTAAGGTTAGTTGGTCATGAAGTAACCTTTAAATTTCCAGTTTCAATCACATCACAATCCCCAGGTTCACGCTATCGCCAAACCTGCCAAATCCCCAAGGATTTATGACCGTATTGCACATATATCCCCAACCACACTGGTTTTTTGATTCATTCGATACACTTTAATTAAATGCTTTATGAAAGGAAATGGCCTTTACCCTATCGACTTTAGCGGTGACAGCCTTGCTTGATATCGCTTCCCACAACACCCAGGAAAGGCTGGCCAGGTTACACTTATGATTCAAGTACATCTTGAATGCCAGACAAAAATATATCCAACCCAATGTCTGAGAGATGCAACACATCTGGTCAAAATAAGCCCGGACAATCAGTGGTTAACAAAGAATTGGACAAAAGTACCCACCCACCCCCATTTAGACACAAAGGCCTGGATTCCCTATAGAGCACAGATATTGGCAACTACGACCACCAAGTCCAGTAGCAGCTGTCCCTTTTTTCCCCTTGCCCAACAGCTTCCCAGACTCCTTTCCCTACTCCCTTCCCAGCAGCATCTCTCCTTCTCCTTCTCCAGGTCCAGTAGCAGCTTTCCCTTTTTTTTTTTTACCATGCCCAGCAGCTTTCTCCCCTCCCAGCAACTCTCCTTACTTGCCAGCGCTGCGATTCAGTAAGGCAGCCTCGGGTCCTTTGTTGGGTCGCACCGCCTCTGAGGAAATCGGAAGTTGCATCATCAGAGGCGGCCGACTCAGCAAAAGCTCCAAGGCTTCCTTGCTGAATCGCTACACTTGTAAGTAAGGAGAACCGCTAGTAGGGAAGAAAGCACGGCTGTCGTAGGCTCCTCATTATCTCTCTGGGCCAACGCGAACTACAGCTCCTTGATCTTGCTGGTCCTGTGCAGACCGGCAAGAAATTAAAGATAAATGTTGATATCGCCGGTCCTGTGCGGACCGGCAGGAATTTTCTGCGGACCGGCACCAGTCCGCGGACCGGCGGTTGAACAACTGTGATCTAGATGAACAGTAAAAGAAGGATAATTACCACACATATGCCAAAGGGAAGGACATGACAATGGAATCACAAAATCAAAAGAAAAACCCTCACACAAAAACCTTGATGCTTCAGCATCTGGATATTGAAGCAACCGCTCCATTACATCAAATAGAATGGGAAATGTGGTCTTGTGGAAATATGCTTTCTGACCCCGAACCAGCTGATCGAGAAAGCAGCACTTTGATGATCCTGCAAATATGGGAGAGTGTGGAAGAGTGTTGCGCAGTGGTTAAAGCTACAGCCTCAGCACCCAGAGGTTATGGGTTCAAACCAACGCTGCTCCTTGTGACCCTGGGCAAGTCACTTAATCCCCCCATTGCCCCAGGTACGATACATAGATTGTGAGCCTGCCGGGACAGAGAGGGAAAACTGCTTGAGTACCTGAATAAATGCTTGTAAACCGTTCTGAGCTCCCTTGGGAGAAGGGTATAAAAAATTGAATAAATAAAATAAAAATAAAAATATATGGTTCCACAGTGAAAGGCAGGGTACAATTCTCCACAGATCCTGAATATTTGTAACAAAAATGACATGATGGGCACTCATATTGCTCAGCATTGAAGTAAGGACACAGTTACTACCTCCAGTCCCCAGCTGGATTAATGGGTAAGGACCCAGCTGGCTTAATGGGTAACTGAGAAGATCCCCCATATGCCTGATCCCAATCGGAGCCAAGATTTTATCTCCCTACTACATGTACCCAAAGCATAAATGACAAGTGGCAAGGGAGATTGCATTACATTACATTAGAGATTTCTATTCCGCCATTACCTGGTGGCTCAAGGCGGATTACAAAAGATTTAAGGTTGATTTCTTACAAGAAGAGAACAGTGGTCATGACTAGTTAAGGTAGAGAATAGGGCGGGTATTTTCGGGGAGTTAAGAAGAAGATAGGCGGAATGAGGTAATCGTGATGTTAAGACTTAATCAGGGATTTCTTGAAGAGTATGGTCTTTATTTATTTTCTGAATAACTGTAGTCCGTGGTCGTTATCAGCAGATTGGAGATTTGGTTATCCAGTTTTGCTGCTTGGATGGCTAGGAGGCTGTCGTAAAGTTTTTTTCATTTAACTTATTTGATTGGCGGGTGTGTGAATGGGGTGTGAGTTTTTCTATGTCTGATTGAGGTATTATGGATCAGTCGGTTGTTCAGGTAGGTTGGGCTGTCTCCGTTTATGGTTTTAAATAGCGTGCAGTAAAATTTGAATAGTGTTCTTTCCAGGATTGGGAGCCAGTGTGAGATCATGAATGCTTCAGTAATGTGATCGTTTTTCTTTAGGGAGTAGATGAGTCTTAGAGCTATATTTTGGACTGTTTGCAGTTGTTTGATCATTGTTGCAGGGCAGGGGAAATAGAGGATGTTGCAATAATCCAGTATACCCAGGATAAGGGATTAAACTATGAGCTGGAATTGTGCTCTTTCGAAGAATTTGCGTATTTGTCTTAGGTTCCTCATAACGGCGAAAGATTTCTGTATTGTTATGTTTATTTGCGATTGCATGGTGCAACATCTGTCTATTGTCACGCCTAGTAGTTTTAGGGTGTTTTGAATGGGGTAATTGATCAAGTTGATTTCTATGTTGGTAATAGTTGGGGCTTTGTTATTTTCAAGGAGGATGAATTTTGTTTTGTCTGGGTTGAGTTTCAGTTTGTGGTCTTCCATCCAGTTCGCTACTGTTTCCAGAGTTCGGTGTAGAGTGTCTGTTATGGTGGTCTTTGGTTGATCAAAAGGTATGAGGATGTGTGTGTGAGGTTGATCAGTCCCTGTGGCAGGCTGGCCCAGATCATCTGCACGCTTGCTTGAATTCAGTGATTGCAGCTTTGGGTGGAGCTTTTTTATGCAGTAGGTCTCTAACATTGCTCCCTAGACAAAAGTATAAGCTGGTACCCTGTTTGAATTTTTTTTTTTTTTTTTTCAAAATATGGTAGGTATTTTAATGTACAAAAATTGCTGGCTGGCCTTGCTAAAAAAGTCTGTAACTTCATTGCATTTAAATAGCATCTCATTCTACTCTGCACATAAAAGTAAATATTAACAACAAATAAAGCTCTGGGGCATAATAAGGGGGGGGGGAGTGGGAGTGGGAGGGGGTATATCTTTTGTTTTGGTATTATTCCTGATGGTAATGTTGGATGGGGAGGGAATTTTTATCTTTTTGTATAGATACTGATTGATTATAAGTGCTTGGTTGATTATCATTATTTGTATATAAATTGAATTGTACTTTTTGTTGGCATTAAAAACTAAATAAAGTTAAAAAAACCAAACAAACAAAAAAAACCAAATAAAGCTGTAAAATTTCATATTGAAATTCCAAGCAGTTACTAAGAAAACAGAAAAATCTCTAGGGAGTTACTTTTCTTTTGCCTCACCCTCTCTATATAAGAAGACCATCTCTGTACTAGTTGCTAAATGTGGGAATGGAAGACAGTTGGGTATGACATGAGCAGGCAGAGGAGTGGCTAGCTGTGACAGCTAACACATGGGTAGGGTTACCAGATTTTACTTGCGTAAAATCTGGACCCATAGACCTACTCCCCAGACCTGCCCAGTTCTACCCAACCACACCATATTACGCCCATGCCATGACCACGTCACGCATCTAGCCCCGCCCCCTCAGCCTGTTCTTGTCGGTCAGGAGGGCATATGTGTATGCACAGATGTAACGTGATGACATCACATGTGCATGTGACATCACCATGTTGCATCCGTTCATGCGTGGATGCCCCCCTCCCAACACGATCTGAAGAGGAAGCTTTTCAAAACCCGGACAAAGTGCTGGGTTTTGAAAAGCCGTCTGGATGCCCGGACATGTCCTCTAAAAGGAGCACGTGTCTGGGTAAATCCGGATGTCTGGTAACCCTACATTTGGGTCAATACCATTTGCTAGTTGATATAACTGCCGATAACATGTTTGCATTTACCACCTCCTCTTGAGTTAGTGTTAAGTGCAACTGTCCTACCAGCAGTACAGATACTTGTCGACTTACGATCTATTCAAGTTACTACTGTTCGACTCTACGACGCATTTACTACAGTTTCCTTCGCCAGCTGTTAGCAGCCCTAGTCTCCCGTACTCTCAAGTCTCGCTGTGCAGCAGTAATAATATAAAGAGGAGGAGGCACCACAACGAATGTTCACCACAAAGGGATTGTGCTGTGATTGACTTAGAAAGTAAAAAAATGTTGATAAAATATTAAGATGATTACAATATCATTACCCAGTCTAATACAGTATTCTTACCTTAGTCTAACATAGGCTGACTTACGTCCCGATCAACTTACGACCTGTCAGTTGGAACCAATTATGGTCGTAAGTCGGCGAGTACCTGTATTGTAGTGCGGCTGCCGTCAAAACAAGTTTAACTCTTCCATAATCTGATTTCCCTCCTCTGCACATCCTTCTCTCTTTAAACTTACTAACACTCTTTCCAATTGAAACTCCCAAATTTTCCCAACACAGTTTCTATGTATTAAATCTCTGTCCTGTGTGATAAGTGTAAGGCAGTTGTAGGTTTAGAACTCTGCATTTACCTTACAGGCTTTGAACTTACACCCATTGTTCCCTTTAAGCTGAGCAGATGCCCTCCAACTGTACTGCTGCTAGTGGGGGGCAGTGCTCCATTATTATGGGCTAGATTCACTAACCTGACTCTCCGTGGCTGATCCGTGCAGACCCGACCAATTCACGAAACAAAAAAATTAAAATGAGAGCAATCGGAGGAATGCCCCCCTCCAACCGCACGGATCACTAGTGTGCGATCCTGATGCATGCGCAGACCATCTGCTCTCCCTGTAGATGGTCTGCACATGCGTTTGGTGTCCATTTTCGCTGCAGCTCAATCAAATCATGGAGGCGCCAGTTCACTTTCATTGATCTGTGGGTTCCTGATAGGCTTTCGCCACAAGGAAACATCACCATCCTCCATCGCTCACCTTAAAGGGGAACAGAGCTTCAGTGTGTTTCCTGCTAAAAGCCCTTTTATGCACAATAATCAGTATGGAAAGCATCCAAACAAATTACTATGCTGGCCTTGACTCTCCCAGGGAAGGGTGATCCCCAGAGGCAGCAGCCTCTTCCCCTTACCTTACCTTACATTATAGCAGAGGACTTTTAAAAGCTGGCAATTATTGACTCTCCTGCTCTCTGCCACCCTTCCCCGCAGTGCAGCCCCACTTTAAAACCACAGGCTCGCACTGCAGGAATGTGCGGCAGAGAGCAGGAGAGTTGGGCCGGCAAGAGCAGGGCTTGGCTAAAAGGGGCAGAGAGCTGAGCAACAGAGATGGGCTGCAGGGTTGGGATTTCAGCCGAGGACAGTCGGAAAGGACGTTTGCGACTCGTCCCCAGGAGTCGCTTTTTGTGTTGATCAGTCAGCCCAGTCGGTTTCCAAGATTTCTTTAGTAAATTGCATCCCTTCCTACTTTGGATGCCGTTCCCCTCATTTTCATGCATGGATCGGAATCAGATCAGCACAGAGGTAAATGAATCGGACCGGAGTAAAATCGGGTCGCAAACTGATCGGTTTGCTTAGTGAATCGAGCCCTATATTTTCAATCTCTAGAGACAGGCAAGTTCCCTGGAGTCCTCCAGAGCTTGCCTGTCCCTCACTATTGGAAATGTGATAATGAAACAGCACCACCCACTGGCAGGACTGTAGATGGAAGACTCTAGCTCAGCTAAGAGGAAACAGTGCTTACTGTACAATTTTTGCTGCTATCAGGAGGTAAGTGCAGAACTTAGTGCACATTACTAAAGGTTCTCTACTGTAATTCTGCTGCACATAGTCATGTTTCTTCTATCACCTTAGATATCCATAAAAAATAATTTTATTTATGTATAGCCATTATTTATTTATTTAAAACTTTTATATCCTGCATATCACAAAAATCTATGTGGGTTACAATAATAAATTCTAAATGCAGATAGGCCATTTTGAGGCAAAATTGTCAATAGTGCACATTATTAAGCAAAAATACACTCTGAATAGTAGTCTGCAGTATTAACAATTCAGAAAAATACCCAAAACTAAAAGGGGTTTTCCTGTTTCAGGCTAAAATCAACATGAAACAACATGAGAAATACCATTTACATTTCCCATGTAAATTTAAATGAATACACTTCCCTGGTATGCTTCTTAAGAATTCTATTTTAAGCTCAATATTTCATAGTTCCTCTAGATCTATACATAGTCAAGTCAGGTAGAATGTGATTAGAACAGACGAGTGACATTTCATACATGCTGATAAAAACAATCTGGAATAAATAAAGTGCCAGGAGAATCAGAGGCTATCGAATGCACCATTTAACCTTTATGGCTTTGAATTGCAATCAACATTTTTTTGAAATTCAAATTACATCTAATTCATAATATGCAAAAACTGTCAGTTGCTTCAGCACTATTATACATATAAACAGAATGATTTTTATGTTCAGTATAAGAAGAGAAACACGAGATTGGGGACATTTTGCTTTGAAATATAAACATTTTTGAAGAGACCGAGAAAAATACCCCAAAACATTGCAATGATATTCCTTATAGTAGAGATAATTAATTCATGATTATTTCATCTGCACATATAGGCCCAGATTCTCTATAGGACTCCTGGGATGGGCGTCCTATACAGAATCAGGCCTACACTCCCATAAAATAAACCTAATTCTATTACATGTTCATGTTACAGACGCCTGTTACAAACTGGGATACTGCAGACGCGGCTGCTATAGTTATCGCGGGTCAAGGGATCTCTCTGCCACGATAAGTATAGCAGAAGTGGCTGCGGCCACCAGTCCCCCCCCCCCCCGAATGATCACAGCAGGAGGGAGCCCAACCCCTCCTGCCCGAAGACCTCCCCCCCCACAAAGATCGCAGCAGGAGGGAGCCCAACCCCTCCTGCCCAAAGAACCCCCACACCCAAATGAAGATTGCGGAAGGAGGTAGCCCAACTCCTCCTGCCCAAAAACTCCCTAACCCCCCCAACGAAGATCACGGCAGAAGGGAGCCCAACTACTTCTGCCCAAAGACCCCCCACCCCCCACAAAGATTGTGGCAGGAAGGAGCCCAACCCCCCTACCTTGAACCCTTCACATGCTGAAGACCCCCCTGGCTACCTCCCCACAACTAACCTGAATAATTGGCTGGATGGAAGGGTTTTCCTATCATCCGTCCAGCAGGCCCACCTCCATCAAAATGAGGCAGGCATGCCCCTTCCCAGTGCATTGTGGGATACACCGGTGAGGGTGGAGCCTTAGGCACATGGGTCAACCAGAATCCATAGGAGGGGCCTTAGGTGCCTGGGCCAATCAGGCCTCAGGCCCCTCACTGATGCATCCTACAATGCACTGGGAAGGGGCATGCCTGTCTCATTTTGCCAGAGGTGGGCCTGCTGGCCAGACGGTAGGAAAACACATCTGTCCGTCCAACCTTTCAGGCTAGTGGGAGTAGCCAGGGGGGTTCTTTGGAGTGTAGTGCGGTCTGCGGGTTGGAGGGGTTGGGCTCTCTCTTGCAGCGATATTTGTGGGGGGATCTTCAGGCAGAAGGGGTTGGGTTCCCTCCTACCACAATCATTTGGGGGGTGGGGGGACTGGTGGCCACAATAATTATAGCGGCCTCATCTACTTACAATATAGGCCAGCATTTTGCTGTCCTACATTGTATGTGTCTACCGCTGGCCTAGGTGAGTTTAGGCTGGCTTGTGGGCCTCCCTAGGCTCCCGGAGGCGCCTTCAATATAGGCAGCCTGCCTGGGGAACATATGCGCCCCAATTGACTGGTTAGACAGCTGTAGGATGCCTATAGCTGCCTACAATTGGGATGCTGTTTGCAGAATTGGTGCCTAAGGGCCTGATTCTCTAAAGGACACCAATCACATGTTAATAACACATCAGTGTCTTTTAATGAATCATATCTTTTTTTTTTTAATAGACTCCTTAAATGTAGGCCACATTTTACAGGCCTATATTTAAGGCATCTGTCTCATGCCTACAGAAACGCATAGGTACGCTAAGAATGCCCAAGGCCACTTACGGTGGAAAACATGCCCAAGCAAGCCTTGGGCATCGGTAGGCATTCCTAGACGCCTCCATAGGTGTGAGTCAGATGCCTATATTGTAGGTGTCCTTCGCGGTATGGAGGTTTTTCAAAAATGTGCATCCCAATTAGTTGGTGAGATGGTGGTAGGAGTGACATCTACTGCCACCTACAACAGGGACACCTTTTGGAGAAACAGCCCTTTAGGGCCTGATTCTCTAAAGGATGCCAATCTCGGTGCCCATCTAAGAAGTGGCTGCCAATCGCTTGTCAATTACGCATTGGTGTCCTTTAGCAAATTGCATCTTTTTTTCTAATATATGCATTAAGGCATCTGTCTCACATCTATGGAGATACATAGAGATGCTTATGGATGACCAAGGCCACTTCCTTTGGAAACTACACACCAACGCCGGCCTTGGGCGTTAGTAGGTGTGAGTCAGACACCTATATTGAAGGCATCCTTCAAGTCATGGAATTTTTTCAAAAACATGCAGCCCAATTGGCTGGTGAGACAGCAGTAGAACATCTACTACTGCCTACATTCAGGACGCTGTTTGGAGAATCAGCCCCTTAGATCAGAGATGTACTGTACAACACAGGTCTGCACAACTCCTAAGGTATACAGTATGTATATACAACTGATCTGAAAAGCAATCTGTTTGTGGCACTTGAGAAGTAGGGTTCTGCATGATTGGTTCAGAGATATTGCAATTTCTATAACACTTGAGCCTATGACGGCGGCTAAGAAAGCAAATAGAATGTTAGTAATTATCAGGAAAGGAATGGAAAACAAAGATAAAAATGTTATACTGCACTTGTATCGCTCTATGGTACGGCCACAACTAGAATACTATGTGCAATTCTGGCCTTGTCTGCCACTAAAAACCGTATTACAGTTTTGTAAAAGGGGTGGTAAAGTTGAAATCCAGGATATTATAATTTTATATAGATCTATTTGTAGATATGTAATATTATAAATATTTATTATAATTTTTACTGCAATGCATTGTGCTAGTACATTGAGGGGTTCTTTTAACCAACTATAGTAAAAAGTGACCCTAACGTATCCTTACACAGGTCAGTCCTATTCACTAACTACATTTTTACAGTCTGTTCTCCAGCCTTTCTAGATAAATTTCTGATCCCATGTTGGGCTCCCTCCTGCCGCGATCTTCGTTGGGGGGGGGAGTGGTCTTCGGGCAGGAGGGGTTGGGTTCCCTCCTGCTGCGATCTTCATGGGGGAATGAGGGGACTTTGGGCAGGAGGGGTTGGGCTCCCTCCTGCCGCGATCTTTGTGGGGGGTTGGGAGGTCTTCAGGCAGGAGGGGTTGGGCTCCCTCCTGCTGTGATCATTCGGAGGGTGCGGGGGACTGGTGGCCACAGCTACTTCTGCTATACTTATCATGGCAGATAGATCCCTTGACCCATGATAAGTATAGCAGCCACGTCTGCTGTAACCCAGTTTGTAACAGGCGTCTGTAACATGGACGTCAGATACAGAATCGGGTTTATTTTAGGTGGGTGTAGTCCTGATTCTGTATAGGACGCCCATCCCAGGAGTCCAGTACAGAATCAGGGCCTAAATGTGCAGATTAAATAATCATAAATTAATTATCTCTACTATAAGGAATATCATTGCAATGTTTTGGAGTATTTTTCTCGGTCTCTTCAAAAATGTTTATATTTCAAAGCAAAAAGGCCCCAATCTCGTGTTTCTCTTTTTATACTGAACATAAAAATAATTCTGTTTATATGTATAATAGTGTTGAAGCAATTGACAGTTTTTGCATATTATGAATTTGATGGGTACATCCTCTAGATTGCTATGATCGACACAGCAACAGCTTTTATCTATCCCTTCAATTTACCATATATTTTATAATTCAATTCACAAGACAATATTCTCAGTTATAGCACCCATGCTGTTAAACTCTCTTCTAATGGACATGAGATGTGAACCAAGTGCCCCCAAATTGAAATCTGACCTAAAAACCTTTCTCTTTAGAGATGTCTTCATCCTGTAGATTAAGACTTTGATATCAGCTTACCTTGGGCCTATCTGTACTCTCTTATGCTTTTTTCCCCTTCCCCAGCCCTTTTTTTTTTAAAAAATTTTAAAACAATGTAACCCTAACTGTTTCCCTTCGGTCTCCTGTGAAATCTCCCTTTTGTGTTAAGTTTATGTTTTATTTTTTAAACCATGTTTTAATGCAAACCTCTTAGGCTGTTAAAAGTGATATATCAAGCAAAAATAAACTTGAAATTTGGGGTAAAATGGCCAATTTCTCTATTTTCACAATTAATGACCATGTGCTAATATTCTCATTAGCACATAGCCATAGTGCATGAGCCCCTACTGCTATGCATTATGTAGTTGGTAAGAACTCATGTGCTAAACACACCCTAATCAGTTATCCCACTGGTTATTGTAAAACACATCTACTCTCCACCCCCAGACCCTCTCCAGCATTAAAAAATAAATTTTACTACTTAGGGCTCCTTTTACTAAGCTAAGATAGCAGTTTTAGCGCGCACTTAAAGCGTGCTAAATGCTAACGCCAGCATTGAGCTGGCATTAGTTCTAGCCCCATAGCATGGGTTTAGCGCACGCTAAAATTCTGTGCGCACTAAAAACATTATCACAGCTTAGTAAAAGGAGCCCTTAGGGCTCCTTTTATCATGACGTGCTACGGGGGTTAGCGTGTCGGACATTTCATCACGCGCTAACCCCCGCGGCAGCCTAAAATCCTAACTCCTCGTCAATGGAGGCATTAGGTACTAGTGCGGCAGGCGGTTTGACACGTGGTATTCTGCGCATTAAACCGCTAGTACGCCTTTGTAAAAGGACCCCTTAGTGTAGGGGTAGTGTGCACAAATCAAAAATTATAATAGGACACCTCTGCGTACCCTATGGTAAACCTTTTATTTTTTTTGCTGCACTAAGCACAGGTTAGTGCTTACTGCATCTTAGTAAAAAGACCCCTAAGTTTTTGTTTTGTTTTACAAAAGACATTCCTTCTATAACTATAAAAATCATGTTGTAGGAATATACATAGAAGACCAATTAATTTAAAATGATGTTATTTTTAGTTGGCTTTTTCCAATTTTTCATACTCTTTTTTTTTTTTTATAATTCTTTATTCATTTTATAACTTACATCAAGTTCAAGTTTCAAGTTTATTAGGATTTTATATACCGCCTATCAAGGTTATCTAAGCGGTTTTTACAATCAGGTACTCAAGCATTTTCCCTCTCTGTCCCGGTGGACTCACAATCTATGTAATGTACCTGGGGCTATGGAGGATTAAGTAACTTGCCCAGGGTCACAAGGAGCAGTGCGGGGTTTGAACCCACAACCCCAGGGTGCTGAGGTTGTAGATCCAACCACTGCGCCACACTTTTTAACATAGATATCATACTCTTTTTTAAAAATTCATTCATCTATTCCCATACATTTTTTAATGCACATTAAGGGCCCCTTTAAAAAAAATAATTGTGGTATTGATGCTGCCGCAGTAAATGCACTGAATCTTATTCAGTTGCTATGTGCTTCTGTGCATTTACCGCAGCAGCATCACTACTGTGGCTTTTTAGAAGGGGCCCTCAAACTTTTTCACTTATGATGGTTCAAATAATTAAATAGCTGTGGAAATAAAGTACTGCCATAGCATTGCAGTCCCCTTCCACAGCTCTCCTTTCCCCCTTGATCTGTTCCTACTGTAACACAAATTTGACCATGGTTTGGTAAAAGGATCCCTTAGATCAGTGGTTCCCAACCCTGTCCTGGAGGACCACCAGGCCAATCGGGTTTTCAGGATAGCCCTAATGAATATGCATGGAACAGATTTGCATACCTGGCACCTCCATTATATGCATATTCATTAGGGCTATCCTGAAAACCTGACTGGCCTGGTGGTCCTCCAGGACAGGGTTGGGAATCACTGCCTTAGATTATAAGCCTTATAGTTGACATTGAACATTACTCAAGGCTTTACAGTTAAGGGTAATCATGTAAATTTTATGTTGGTCCCAATAATGAGGATTAGCAATGGATAACCATTTTCAGCTGAATGTCATGGCTGAGCCACATAATATTTAGTGGACTCAGCAGGATTTCTGATGTTTTCATTCACTTGTCAAAACTGAGATGTAATTTCAAAAATGCAAATAGAAAGCAGAAGCTATATTTAGGAAATAATTTTACAAGGATGAGGTACCCTTTACATGTATTAAAAGCTGGTCTGGTGGATAAAAGAATGGACTGAAAACCATGGAAGCTAAGAATTAATCCCTTCTTCTGAAACAAACACTTTCAGATCTTGGGCAAGTTTTTTTTATCTTCCAGTACCTCTGTGAGGCCCCCAAATGTAACTCTTTTTTGAGCTACAACTGAAATAAAAAAGTATGAACTAAATCCAAAATGTATTTGTTTGCTATACTGTCAATCATACATAGCACAGTGAGGCAATTTACAATAAAATCAAGCGTGAAGAAATGAAGTCAAATGGCTATCTTAACAAAAGGGGGACATGACAGGAAAGAGAATGTAAGGAGGAAGGATGAAGAAAGTTTAGGAGAGAGAGAGGGAGAGAAGGAAAAAGAAAAAGCTGCCCCGAAGGCCTGGGAGGTCATTTGTTGAAGGGGCTAGCTCATGGAAGAGTGTATCTCATGACTCTGTTCTCCGGAGGCGCAACATTATACCGCCGAAACATAGACCATGTTAGGTCCTGCCTCACCGGAGCATATGTGGATTATAACTTTGATTTTCTGTGTAATACATCAACAAATAAGCATCAAGAACATCATCCTCCACAGTTTCTTTTCGTTTTCATTCTCAGGGTTAGCTGGAGGCTATTTGAAAGGTCAGACTGTAACTGCCTTTTAAAATTTATAGAATTATGATTCAAATGAAAATCGTGTGTGTGTGTGAGAGAGAATTCCATAAAGGCAGGTTGTGGTGCCAAAAGGCATAATATTTTATGACGGATAAACAAATATGAGATGGAGTGGGAAGATAGAGAAGGGAAGCTTGAGATGAACAGAGTGGATGAAGAGATGTATTTACATGCGCAGTTCATAGTGCTTTGCAAGTTCACCCGTACAGTCTACAGCACTTTGCAAGTTCACAACAGTCCCTGAGGAAGGCGATGGTATTGCCGAAACTCGGATCCTAGTTGGGACTTTGTCTTTTGGAACTTTGCTTGTTTTAAAACTTTGATACAAACTACAAATAAAGGATTTCTAACCGTTCGATTGGATTTGACATCTCCAGTGCCTCTTCTAGTTGGATTTGTTTTGCTTCGAGGCTTGGTACCTTCTTTCCCTTTCAGGAAATAAGGGAACATGTAATCAACTAATAGCTGGTGAGCGATTACAGAATTCCTTAAACACAAGAATAAGGCTATTCAGTTTGACACAGATAGAAACTGGGAGACAGCGTTCACTTTAAAGAGAGATGTGATCATAACAGTGTGTTATATGGGGGGAGCATTTTCGATAGGATGTCTAAGTCCAACTTTGGACATATTCTGCAAGATGTCCAAAGTCAGAAGTGGATAAATGGCCATTTTCAAAACAAGCAACACTGCAAAACGTCCAAATATCTTCTTTTTAAAAATTGCCTACTTAGAAATCTTGACTGATATTGAAAAGACTGACTCAAGTAAATAAGACCAACATGCGAGAAGGATCCGCTATACTTTAACATAGCTCAGAGATATATAACTCTGAAGAGGGGGAGGTTACCCCCTCTTGGAGTAAGAGTTTTTCATCCAATCATAGCATGATTATTAGTAAAAACGGATCCGACTCATGAAGGTATAATTAATTGAAAAACTGTATTGATAACTTTGAATAATACTGCTTTCAAAAAAATTTTCAAGAGTTCAACAGGTAACTGCATTCCGGTTGTCACTAAAGGTGTGAAAGTGTACTTAACTTGTATGCAAAATACAGCTTCTCAGGGTCCCGACGCGGTCCCGTTTCGGTGTCTGCTTCAGGAGACCCCGCCAACTGAGAGTGAAATTTTTGCAAAAGAGTCACACCATATATAAATTCTCTAACTGTGATCTAAAAAGCAAAAACAAAAGAAATGAAAAAAGCACCAGGAACGAGCGCTGAAACTCTAAAGGCTACTGTAACTGTGCAAGATGTTAAAGCGTTAGTGACTGACAAGGCTAGAAGAAGCACAAAAGAAATACGTACCAGTCAAAAATTAAAGAAGTTCCATGCAACGAAGAATGCCGACACCCGCTCCGATTTTTAAAACGGAGCGGGAGGGGAAAAACCAAGCGTAAGAACGTGATGACATCATAGATTCACGTTGCAGAAGCATGAAAAAAAATTTTGTACAGATGGGAAGCTGTAAAAAAAACAGACGTGATCAGAGGAATGCTACCCACTCGATCTCGTTGTTGAGGCCATTTGGGTGGAGGGTGTTTAAGTTAAAAATCCATTTTTGTTCTCTCCTCCACAGCATGCGGGCAATGTCACCTCCCCTGGGGCAAGATATGCAGTCCAACACTGTAAATGTAAGATCTTCCAAAGTGTGATTGGCCTGTTGCCAATGCTGCACCAGGGGGGCTTCCTGTACCCCTGTCCGAATGCGACTTATGTGTTCCCCAATGCGGAGTTTCAGACTTCGGGTGGTGCACCCCACATACACGAGCTGGCACGGACAAGATATGGCATACACTACATGATGAGAATTACAATTAGTACTTCGCTGCGTGTTCTTCAGATGAGGCAAAAGTGACATTTGTTGAACAGTAACACTATATTGACATGTTTTGCAACGTCCACACGGAGAATGTTGTCCCTGTGGGGCTTGTTGGAAAGGCTGACTTAGAAACTGAGAATGAGTGAGTTTCTGTTTAAGATTCAAAGATTTAGAAAAAGCAAACCTGGGGACCTCATGAAAGGCTTCATGATACTGCATGATAGACCAGTGTTGTTTGATGATTTTCTTAATTTGGAAGGCATGAATAGAGTATGGTATAACACAAACCAATGGACAAGATTCAGGTTTAGATTGTGACTGCAGTAACAAAGAACGATTGGCATATAAGCCTCTCTTGTAGGCTTTTTTGAGTACTGCTGGTGGATATCCTTTTACTAAGAATCTGTGCCTTACTTCCTCCGCCCTGTGCACATATTCTTGTACCGTGGAACATAGTCTCCTAAGACGTAAAAATTGTCCAGTGGGTATGTTGTTCCTTAAATATTTGGGATGAAAACTGTCATATTGGAGTAAGTTGTTCCTATCAGTGGGTTTGCGGTAGATGGATATCTGAAAACCGCCCTGATGCAAAATAATATTGATATCTAGAAAAGAAACCTGGTGACAATCCTTAGTCATAGTGAACTGAAGGTTAGGATCACAACAGTGAATTTGAGTGACTGTGGGTTACATAGAATGAGATGCAAAACATGTAAATACATGTAAAGCAGTTCATTACTATGCAAAAAACATAATTCAGCTTCTGGTGAACACTGGGATACACTGCAAATCACATTAAGACTATACAATGATGATAAAATTACCCTAACCAAAAGCCACAATGCCATAGCCCAATGATCCCAGTCCAGAGCTTAAAGGGGCCTGTTGTCCAAACACTCTCAATTATAACCTCCTTTTCCCAATCACATTTTTCACTCCCCATCACATTCTCCAAAGATACCCCACTCCATTACCACTGTCATGCTGGTCTTGTACCTGGTGGTCTAGTGGGTCCTAGGGCAGGAATGATCCCCACTTATTCCTGCCCTGCTGGTGTCATCCCCAAAATGGCATCCCTAATGGTAGTCTTGGACCTTAGAGGTCATGTTTCAGACTACTGCTAGGGAAGCCATTTTGAATATGCTGCCACTAGGGCAAAAGTGAGATCACACCTGCCTTAGGATCCACTGGACCACCAGGTACCTGTTTTGTTACTTGGGATCTTGCTAGATATTTGAGACCTAGGTTGTTCACTGTTAGAAACAGAATACTGGGCTTGATGGACCTTCAGTCTGTTCCAGTATGGCAATTTTTATGTTCTTATGAGTCTTTTGGGGGTGGGTTGGGGGGATATGATAGAGGTTGGGAGTGTGATGAAGGATTTGGAGGTTTATGATGGGGGAGTATAATTGAGGGTGATTGGATGGTAATGCAGTGCCTTTAAGCTTTGGACCAGGAACACTGGGCCATAACTTTGAGGCCCAATACTTCTGGGCTCTGAAATAATGATGCTTGAGAGATGGCTTACAAGCAGAGTTTATTCATTTACCATATGATCCATCTACCTGTGATACTGAGATACTGAAGATTGCTAATACTCATGGTATATCAAGGTGCATATCTGTTCCCACACCTTGATAATTTCTCTCCTTATTCACATTTCACAGGACATTGATATAAAGTGAGAACATGCAAACTGGTTGATAGTCATCTTGTATATAATGTGGATTGCCAAGTTCTTGAAGCTTCAGCAGGCATCAAGCAGGAGCTGCAGGAGGTTATGGGGCATGGCTATCATAATGCCTCTTCCTGTTTTGCTTCAGATTGAGTTGGGGGTGGAGAATGGTCAGTCCTTAGTTTCCATTTGCCATACCAACTTCTTCCTCTTTCTTGACAGGGTCTGAGCAGTGGCAACAAGAATAGGTGAATACAAACAAAAGTGTGAATTAGACTTCTTGCAGAGACAGAGGATGACTCTCTAGGTCAGTAGTATTCACTTCTATTCCTCAAATGTTATCAACTAGTCAGGTTGTGCAGATATCTATAATGAATATGCATGAAAGAGATTGTATGAAGATCTTTCCCATGCATATTTATTGACCCATTGGCAGACCTTGAGGACCAGGAGTGAGTACATCTGATCCAGGGCCCTTCTTCTATCCAGGATACACCAGAACTTTAAAATTCCTAATCTATGGATTGCTGAGAAACTCCCCCCCAAATGTCTGCACTTTCCTTAGCAGTAAATATTAAGTAACCATTCTAAAAATATTCTGAGCCCCTTAAAGCTAACAAGACAGATGATTTATTATCTAAAGTTTGCATGAAGAGCTTAAAAATTAGTAAATATGGTTGACAATCCACAGTAATGACACATTTAAGCTCTTAGAGTCAAAATTAATATTTGAGCAAGTTAAGTTGCAGAAGCCTTTGCCACAGGTTTCTATGTTTGCACAGAACAAAGTGTGAAGATTGCAAATAATATTGCTCAATGCTTCAGTTAAGGGTAATCATGTAATTTTTGTGTTAGTTCCTTTAATGAGGATTAGCAATGCATATCTATTTGCAACTCAATGTCTTGCCTAAACTGCATAATATTTAGTGGACTGAATAGAATATCTAATGTTTTCATTCACTTGTCAATTTGAGCTTTAATTTCAAAAGAGCAAATAGAAACCAAAAGCTGTGTTTTGGAAATTATTTTGCATGGATTAGGTCCCTTTACATGTATAAAAAGCAGAACTGATGGTTAGAGCAATGGACTGAAAACCATGGAAGCAAAGATTTAATCCCTACTACTGTTACTTAGTGGGTATTTACTAAAGGTTAGCTCATATTATCTGCCACAGGACACATTTTATTCCAGGCTGTGCTGCGGTTAACATGCATTAATCTTTAGTAAAAGACCCTCTTAAACTCTTTGCTATCTTAGGCAGGCTGCTTTATCTTCCAGTATGTCCAATGCCCACTTAAACTGTAAAGTCTTTAAGGGTAGGACATATTGAATGCAATTCATTTGTAGTACATTTAGGATGTAGTAGACATGACAATGAAGCCGACAGCACAGTGCGCAGCTGCCGCTAAGAGAGCAAATAGAATGCTAGGTATAATCAAGAAAGGTATTAAAACCAGAACGAAAGAAGTTATCCTTCCGCTGTATCGGGCAATGGTGCGCCCACATCTTGAGTACTGCGTCCAGTATTGGTCACCGTACCTTAAGAAGGATATGGCATTGCTCGAGAGAGTTCAGAGGAGAGCAACACGACTGATTAAGCGGATGGAAAGCCTTTCATATGCTGAGAGATTGGAAAAACTGGGACTCTTTTCCCTAGAAAAGAGAAGATTAAGAGGGGATATGATAGAGACTTACAAGATCATGAAGGGCATAGAGAGAGTAGAGAGGGACAGATTCTTCAAACTTTCAGAGAATAAAAAAACAAGAGGGCATTCGGAAAAGTTGAAAGGAGGCAAATTCAAAACTAATGCTAGGAAATTCTTCTTTACACAACGGGTGGTGGACACCTGGAATACAATTCCAGAGGAAGTTATAGGGCAGAGTACAGTACTGGGGTTTAAGAAAGGTTTGGACAAATTCCTGCTGGAAAAGGGGATAGAGGGGTATAGATAGAAATTTACTGCACAGGTCCTGAACCTGTTGGGCCGCCGCGTGAGCGGACTGCTGGGCGCGATGGACCTCGGGTCTGACCCAGCGGAGGCATTTCTTATGTTCTTATGTTCTTATGTGTGTTTTTGTCTGAAACGAAAACATTATGGTGTCCATGAATTTGTGTAGTTTTCACTCCCTTCCCAAACAAAAGCATCCTTTTTCCATCCAGGCACTACCTTACAACATTGTACTTCACCAGTGGAACTGGGGCAGCCATTTTGAGATTGAAACTGATATGGGTAGGAGTGATTGCCTATCTATGTTGACTTCATTCTCAAAATGGCTGCTGCAACTTCTAGTGGAAGTCTCACTGCTGGGTTATCATTGCTTGTAAGGGGGGGGGGGTAAAGTGTTGCCTACAGGTGGTGGTAGGGAACTGGGAGGAGGTCTGATTTTGATTGGGGAGGGAGGAAGGGGGCACAGCATTAATTAGAGGCATCCAGTTTCAGTTATGGCTTAGGTTTCAGCCAAAACAGAGCAACAAAATTCAGATGCAGGTTTGGTTTCTGTCAAAACCCAAACAGGGATTTTAATCATCTTCTATTCTTAAATGTATTTTACAAAAACTTGCATTCAGCAGAGTCTTTTGTAAAATACTGGGGAAATGTTACTATCCTAACCTGAATGTTAAATTTCCATTATAGAATCTCTATGCAAAATGGGGCTTTACAGTTCTAATAAGATGATGAGGAAAGGCAAGCAAGCCTCATAAAAACCTTTTTTTTCCTTGTTAGCCTTGATGCACAGTTTTGTTTGAAACATAGATGCTAATGGGATATCTGGGGGATCTAATGTGTCCAACAATAAGCTGTCAACCAGGATACAATTATAAGAGAGATAAGTGCAATGTGCATTTTAAAAAGTATGATTATGACTCTTTTTGAAGTATATCCATATGACAATGTAATTAATAGTGAGGACTCTGTATTGCTATTGCTGGTGAGTCCTGTACCTAGTATAGCAGAATTGTTGGAGATGTGTTGATTGTAATGATTGCACCATACAGAGATCATCCATTTCCAGGACAGGGATTCACAAATCTTTCTTTTTCTTTTTATCACATGAATAGTTAAGTGCCATTTCACAGTGATAAGAAGCAATTTATTAATTTTCTGTTGTCTAATTAGTGATGCACTTCTGTGATAATGACTCCAAGAAAACACAGTCAATAAATAATACATGGGGTCCCATTTTCATTTAATTATATTACATTGCTAAAATCATGTAGCAAGCTGGGATTGATTCCAAGTCTCAACTTTCACAGTTGCTTCTGAAATGAAAGGCTTGTCAAGATCAAGTCAGACTGCCCATCGTCTAGCTCTACAGCTCATACTTGGACCTGTAAGAAATCAACTGTTTAGCCTCACCATTTTTAATCTGTTACATATCAAAATGGCTGAAATATAGTCCAAAAAATACAATAAATAAAACACAGTCAATAGAGTATTAAAAAAGCTGATTATAAAGGCCCAAAAGCCCGGATTATCTAATGGCACTGTTTTCAGTGACTGTCTTAAAAATGGCTACCAATCACTTGTCAATCATGCAACAGCGCCATTTAGAGAACTGTACCTACAGGGAAAGTAGGCACTGGAAATATAGGCCAGGGATTTTAAGACCTACATTTCCAGTTCCTACCTTTCACATGAATCATGCCTAATAGATGCTTTATGGCACCTAACACCACTTCTAGCATTAGAATCACTTCTATAGTGATGTTAGGCGCTGTAAGGTGCCTACATAGGCACAATTCTGGCAATGTTTTTAGGTGCCGGTAGGCATTTTGAAATTTGTTTTTAAAGGTATTTTAAATGGCGTTTTGCTTTTAACTTAAGCACTGGTAGGTATCCTACCAGCTCCAAACTTAAGTAGCAAAGCCATTTAAAAATGAGTTAAAATTAGTTTAAAAACAAGAACAAAAAAATGCAGCTAGATCTAATTTACTGGGGGGGGGGTAACTTAGAATGCCTAAGGTCAAAGTAGGTGTGGCTAATGCCCAAAATGACCTTAAGGGGTCCATTTATCAAGCTGCGGTAGGGTTTTAACATGTGTAATACCGCATGTTAAAACCACCTGCCGCGTTAGCCACTAATGCCTGCACTGAGCAGGCAATAGTTTTTTAGCCGGCCGCGGGGGTTAGTGCATGATGAAATGTCCGCCGCGCTAACCCACTAGCATGGCTTGATAAAAGGACCCCTAAGTGTTCTTAGGTGCCTCTGTAGATCACATCAAACATAGGCATCAAAAATGTAGGCCTTGAAAACCGGAGCTGTTTGTAGAATCCAGCCCCAAATGTCAACTTTCTATTACTCAAACTTTCCTTGAACAGTATAGATTTAAGTTGCTTTCTAAATTGCAAATAAGTGTTATCTGTGTGTCACAGAGAGCTGATTCCAGTTCATGAGCCTATATAACTAAAAAGTTGATATTAATTAAAACAAAAAATAAAAGCAGTGATTCTATTGTGTCCTGTGGTGAAGGACAAATTGGTTAATATTTCTTTGGTTAGTAAATATTTTAGGTGCCCTTTGGGACATTGCTGAAACAAGGCTGCCCTGTGAACTTCTAAAAGCTAAGTTACTCAGCATTTCATATTCTGCTCTTTTCACTGGTTTTCAGCATTATATCTGCTTAATTTCTCTTCTTCTCCCTGTTTCTTACTTAAAAAAAATATAAAAAAGCACAAAAAAATAAATCCTTCTCTTTCCTCTGTTAAATCTTATTTCCTCTTCCTGCATTTTTTGTTTAAAATACTGTGTTTTAGGTGGTATAGAGCCTATATTTCTGGTGCCTGTGGCTCAGGGTGACTAAAATAGGGAAAATCCTGTTATAAATCCTGTGTTTTAGGGTAGCACTGATAGAACCTGCAGTTTTGTTTAAAATACTGTGTTGTAGGTGGTATAGAGCCTATATTTCTGCCTTACTAGTAGTCTTACTTATAGTCCCACCAACCCCAGGGACCACTATTCATATATAGAGACCCATATAATCAGGACTACTCAAATCAAGTCACTTCACAACCAATCAAGATGACCTTTATTCAATGCAATCACTGTGGTGCTTTAATTCCAAGACATACTATTTGGAGGCTTAAGGCTTGCCCCATCTGTCTTCAACTTGCCAGTATTAAGGAGGAGCTCTGCAAACTTAAACAGGAATTGAGTACAATTAAAGCAGCTTCCATCACTCCACAAAATCATACCAACTTACCACCTCTACCTCAAAGAATAAAACAGCCCAGGAATAAATGGGTCACAGAAGGCTCAGGAAGACTGCGACATGTAACACATAAACATCCACCTTCATTAATATTACCTCTACAGAATTCCTTCGCTCCACTAGTGCACTGCGATACTCAGGAAAACAGAAGGGAGGTGGGACTGGAACCAATGAAGGTAACTCAAGAGAACAAGCGCACCCTAAGTACAAATAAAAAAGCCAAAAACAGAAAACTATTACTGTTGGGGGATTCCATCATTAGAGGCATTAACCTTGGAACACAGGGCGAGGAGACCAAAATAGTGAAATGTCTTCCAGGATCCTCAGCTACCAGGAGTTCCAGGCAAATACTGACTATAATTAAGGAAGAAACTAAGGATTTTAACACTGATGTTGTTATCCATCTGGGAACAAATGACCTTGCCAACAACTCCACACTTGCAGCACAGAAAGCTTTTCGGGAGCTTGGTGAGGGCGTGAAACCTTTTGTAAAGACTTTAGCTTTTTCTGAAATACTGCCTGCATATGGAAAAGGAGAGCAAAGAGTGAAAAACACAGAGGACTTTAATAGATGGCTCAGAGCCTGGTGTCATCAAGAAGGCTTCAGGTACATAGGAGGATGGGGAAATACATGGAAGGACAAGAAGCTATATTGCACTGATGGGCTACATATTACTACAGCAGGAAAAAGAAACCTTGCAGAGAAATTTAGACAATATTTTTCTAGGCATTTAAACTGGAGACGGGAGTGATTCCTGGGGATTGGAGGAGAGCGGATGTGGTCCCTATTCATAAAAGTGGTCACAGGGATGAAGCAGGAAACTACAGGCCGGTGAGCCTCACTTCAGTTGTTGGAAAAATAATGGAAGTGTTGCTGAAAGAAAGGATAGTGTATTTCCTTGAATCTAATGGGTTACAGGATCCGAGGCAACATGGCTTTACAAAAGGTAAATCGTGCCAAACGAACCTGATTGAATTTTTTGATTGGGGGACCAGAGAGCTGGATCGAGGACATATGCTAGATGTAATTTACTTGGATTTCAGCAAAGCCTTTGATACAGTTCCTCATAGGAGGCTGTTGAACAAACTTGAAGGGCTGAAGTTAGGACCCAAAGTGGTGAACTGGGTCAGAAACTGGCTGTCGGACAGACGCCAGAGGGTGGTGGTTAATGGAAGTCGCTCGAAGGAAGGAAAGGTGACTAGTGGAGTCCCTCAGGGTTCGGTGCTGGGGCCAATCCTGTTCAATATGTATGTAAGTGACATTGCTGAAGGGTTAGAAGGAAAAGTGTGCCTTTTTGCAGATGATACCAAGATTTGTAACAGAGTAGACACCGAAGAGGGAGTGGAGAATATGAAAAAGGATCTGCAAAAGTTAGAGGAATGGTCTAATGCCTGGCAACTAAAATTCAATGCAAAGAAATGCAGAGTAATGCATTTGGGGATTAATAATAGGAAGGAACCGTATATGCTGGGAGGAGAGAAGCTGATATGCACGGACGGGGAGAGGGACCTTGGGGTGATAGTGTCCGAAGATCTAAAGGCGAAAAAACAGTGTGACAAGGCAGTGGCTGCTGCCAGAAGGATTCTGGGCTGTATAAAGAGAGGCGTAGTCAGTAGAAGGAAGAAGGTGTTGATGCCCCTGTGCAGGTCATTGGTGAGGCCCCACTTGGAGTATTGTGTTCAGTTTTGGAGACCGTATCTGGCGAAAGACGTAAGAAGACTTGAGGCGGTCCAGAGGAGGGCGACGAAAATGATAGGAGGCTTGCGCCAGAAGACGTATGAGGAGAGACTGGAAGCCCTGAATATGTATACCCTAGAGGAAAGGAGAGACAGGGGAGATATGATTCAGACGTTCAAATACTTAAAGGGTATTAACGTAGAACAAAATCTTTTCCAGAGAAAGGAAATTGGTAAAACCAGAGGACATAATTTGAGGTTGAGGGGTGGTAGATTCAGGGGCAATGTTAGGAAATTCTACTTTACAGAGAGGGTGGTGGATGCCTGGAATGCGCTCCCGAGAGAGGTGGTGGAGAGTAAAACTGTGACTGAGTTCAAAGAAGCGTGGGATGAACACAGAAGATTTAGAATCAGAAAATAATATTAAAGATTGAACTAGGCCAGTTACTGGGCAGACTTGTACGGTCTGCGTCTGTGTATGGCCGTTTGGAGGAGGATGGGCAGGGGAGGGCTTCAATGGCTGGGAGGTTGTAGATGGGCTGGAATAAGTCTTAACAGAGATTTTGGCAGTTGGAACCCAAGCACAGTACCGGGTAAAGCTTTGGATTCTCGCCCAGAAATAGCTAAAAAGAAAAAAAAAAAAAAAAAAAAATTTAAATTGAATCAGGTTGGGCAGACTGGATGGACCATTCGGGTCTTTATCTGCCGTCATCTACTATGTTACTATGTTACTATATGCAGTTTTACATTAAGATCAACTCTAACATCAATATAATGCCACTGAAGTTTTTTATTTTGTTGTTTTTCAAGACAGAGAAAACTGGATCATGGACATACAACACTGTGTTTTAAATCACTTGTATTTTTTTCAGGATCCGCCCTAACTCCTCTTCCAAAAACACCCCTTTCAGCTCTGGGCGCATAGTGGTATTCAGGGGCCTAAAATTTCCCTGGAAACATCTAAAAAGCAGTTTTGATTATCGGCACTTGGACGACCTGTCTTTTGGATCATCCAAGTGCCGACTTGGGCAGGTTTTTAGCTGTATTTCAGTTCTGATTATGAGTCTCTCTCGATCATGGACATTTTTGATATTACAAAGGTTTGATGTAGATGGTGACTAGTTTGAGAGCCCCTGCGTTAACCTCAGGTTTCTAATGAGTGTTCCCCCATGGGTATATATTTCTATTTTTAAAAAAGGAGATAATGGAGACACAACTGGGAATCCCCAAATCAGCACCCAATAATGGGAGACCTCAATACCCACTAATAACTTTCTGTGATATCATCGTCACTCAGTTCTCTGTGATTTGAGTGACCTTGGAAATTCTGCTTTTGCTTTAAATAGTTATTCTTTTTATTATTGAGCTCAATTCCTATTTCCCAGGATTTAACCAGTCTTCTATAGAATAAAGTAATCTATTAAGCAAGGGTCCAGCCTATAGAATCTATTTTATTTTTTTCTTTTAGTCTGATTTGTAACCAATGGTCCAAGTTTATGCAATTGTGGATCAATGTTGTTGCTAAAGACATGATGTATATAGTGGCGATGCTGTTTCTAAAGATGACTTCCTAGAAGATAATACTCATTGAACGACTGATTTCATAATGGGAAAAATATTCAAATGCTGCAACGGTTTGAAATTTATTTTATTAAATGGCTCTCTGCAATATCAGAAATAATGTACTGTGCTTGATTTGTTGTGGAAGATTTAATGACAGTATTTACGTAAATGCATTTTTAATCAAGTAAATCCTTAAATCTTGTCCAGAGAGTAACTTACTCTAAATCAAAGTACTAAGTTATGCATTAACATAATTTGAGATGGTTGGATTGTTTGAAATAAAAATAAAAAATACAGTCTTACAGCTTTGTTTATAATTCTGAGTCTGTCGGGCAATGTCAGATTTGTAAAATACAAGTGAAAGAAAATCAATATTTTCAAAAATTACACCACTTGTTAATTTATTTTAATAGATGAAAATCCTTATTTTTAAATTGAATTTAGCCCTATTCTTTATTCACTTTTAAAGACTAAAAAGATTATAATTACAACAAAATGAAGGCTCTGCTTCTAGATACTGAAGCATGTCATTAATTGCTCACATTTAGCAAGATTTCTGTACTTCTTTCTAAGCTACTCTTTCCACAGCTCTTTCACATTGTATTAATGGAAATGTCAAAGAGCAAACATCCTCTTGTAAAGTAATTATGTTGAATGCAGTAGCAAGGTAGAAATCCATACCATGGGTTATTCCATAGTAATCACTGCCATTACGAGGGGGTGCTGAAACGTTCTCAGCCCAGACAACCAACTTCCTAAATAATAATAATAATAACTTTATTTTTGTATACCGCCATACCCAGGGAGTTCTAGGCGGTTCACATTTGTTAGTCAAGTTACAAGTGGTTCATAACAATTGAACAGAGTTGCAAGCAACGAAGTAGTTGAGGTTGGGTAGAGAGGGAAGGAGTAGGTCAAGGAGGGAGAATAAGGGGAATGTAGGTTGGGTGAGTACAGAAGAGGGGGAATTGTAGGTTTTGGTTCGTTGAGGGGGCGATTAAGAGTCGTTTCCATTGAATAGATGAGTTTTAAGTAATTTTCTAAATCCGAGGTAGGTGGGGGCCTCGAGGACCATTTGGGCTAGCCATGTGTTCAGTTTGGCGGCCTGGAAGGCGAAGGTTTTGTCAAGGAATCTTTTGGAGTGACATAGTTTTAGTGAGGGGAAGGCGAACAGATGGATTCTGCGGGATACTGAGCATTATTTTCCCACTGTAGATCTTCCATGCTTATCATTTAAGTGGGTTACAGTATAAAACGTATATATTCAGGACATACTCAAACATTAAGTGCCAATTTGCAGAAAGGAATTCTATGTTGTGACATTGTTTCAGATCATTGATTGAACCATATCCACGTCATTCTCTTCTTGGTTGGGCTGAGAACTTTTCAGCACACCCTGTATTATTGACCAACTTTATTCATCCATGATGCAGTGGCTAAAATGGTAGTTCCACTAATTTTAAGAGCCACTGCAACATTTTGGATTAAGTATTATGGTAATGAAAAATGTTTTGGTAGACACACAGAAACAAATATTTTCTACATACACACAATAAAGCCACTATGCTTCCTGGGAATTTAGGGCTCCTTTTACAAAGGTGCGTTAGGGCCTTAATGCCCCATTAGATAGCCACTACCACCTCCTCTTAAGCAGGTGGTAGTTTTTCGGTGCCTGCGCTAAAAATGCAAGCACACCTTTGTAAAAGGAGCCCTTAGTGTCAAGAAAAGTGTGGAATAACTTGTATGTTTCACGATTCAACATCATTCTTTTCTTGGTTTATCTGAGAACTTTCAAGCAGCCCCTCATAGGTGCCACCTGTAGATTTAAGGGCTATTGGGGTGCTTAGACAGGTAGGTATAGTAGGTTTTAGGGGAGTTTTGGAGGGCTCAGCATAAATTATAAGGGGTATATGGTAAGAGCTTGTACATCTGGCATCCATCATGTGAAGTTCACAGCAATGTCCTCCAAGGTTCTCCACTGCTCTGTTGGAATGTGTGACCAGTCCATTATAATGCTGGCCCCTCCCATGTTCAAATGGTCTGGATTTGGATGTTTTGAACTTGGACATTTCTGTGATCAAAAATGGTGAATAAATTTGGATGTATTAATGTTGGACAGTCTGGCAGCCAAGACGTCCAAGTAGGCATTAAAAATAAAATTTGGACATCTAGATGTTTTGACAGTTTTAGAAATGGCCAAATGTTCCTTGCAACTTTGGATGTCTTGCATGAAACATCCAAAGCCAGACTTAGATGTCCTATTGAAAATGGCCTTCCACAGTTTTATTCAGATGTGGCGACCAGAATTGCAAACAGTATTTGAGGTGCAGCCACATCTTGGAATGATGCAAGGGTATTATAACATTCTCATCTTTGTTTTCCATTCCTTTCCTGATATTCCTAACATTCTATTTGCTTTGTTAGCCACCATTGCACACATACCAGAGGGTTTCCTTAATAATGACACCAAGATCCTTTTCTTGGGTAGTGACTTCTAACATGGAACCCTGTATAACATAGCTATAGTTTGGGTTCCTCTTTCCCACCTGTACCAATTTGCACTTGCTCACATTAATCATCATCTGTCATTTTAATGGCCAGTCTCCCAATCTCACAAGGTCCTCTTGCAATTTTGAAGGTAACAAATTAAAACATGGCACAATATTAACCATTAGCTATTCTTTATAACTCCTTAAGCAACATATCAACAACTCTGAAACTGAATCAATTATATATGTACATAGTAACATAGTATATGATGGTAGATAAAGACCTGAACGGTCCATCCAGTCTGCCCATAAGTTATACCCATTAAAAAATACATTAGATTAACTTGTCTCTTCTTTGATATTTCTGGGACGTAGACTGTAAAGTCTGCTATTGTCCTAGGTTCCAAATGCTGAAGTTGCCGCCCAAACTCACTCCAGCCTATCCAACCATTCCGTTGTTTGCAGGATATGTACCATAAAGTCTGGCAAGTAACATCCTCCTGTTTCATATTAGTTGAGTTCACATTGATGTCCACCCCAGCTCATCTAACATCGAATCACCATATATGGGACACAGACCGTGCAATACCGGCCTTAGTTCTTTAATTTACATCCTTTGTTTTTAAATTAGAGAGCCTCTATTTTTATCCCACACTTTTTTGAATTTCATCACCATTTTCCTCTCCACCACTTCCCTCGGGAGGGCATTCAAGGCATCTACCACCCTCTCTGTGAAGAATAATTTCCTAACATTGCTCCTAAGTCTTCCTTCCATATCCATTTGAATCTGATTTATAAAAAAAATAAATAAATAGGGGTAGGTATTCTGCAAGACTTAACCAGGCAAGAAGGATCCTTCTTGGTTAATTCCTGCTGACATAGTCCCACATTGATATTCAGCTGTAGTTAACAGGATATATGCAAAATAAGTTTATATAATTACCCCATTTTCAAGTGTGTCAGTGAAAGAAAGAAGGGCAAAGGTGGAACAATAAAACTGAAGGGGCTAATATGTAGTCAGCAGCTTTAACAACTGCTGCCAAAATTGTGTTTGGATTTTAAATGCTAGACCTTGTCCAAGAACAAGCATTAGGAAAACAAGAGAATAATGGAAAAGTTCTAAGGAATTCTTCAGAAGAATAGAATAGTGAGGATAAAACACCAAAGAAATGGAATCAAGAACCTTGTGCTATTAAACAATGTATATATATTTATATATAACATTTATTAGTTTCAACAAGAATGTATATTATATTTGCAAGCAGAAATAATACAAGGTAATACCACTCAATATAGTGGTATAAGTAATCAGACTTCACATGGCTGTGTTTCAATGGTAATGCTTGTATCAGGAGTCATACAATCCAATAAATATGTCACTCAGTTAATGTAGTGAGCTTCTATTAAAATAATCCAAACCACAAATCAAAATCAATAAACAGCATGCTGGTGTGTAGCCTGTCAGTGGTGTCTTTTTATCATTGAGTGGAATTAGCTTCTCAAGGCTCTTGACTCCATTTCTGCGATGTTTTATCCTCACTATTCTATTCTTCTGGGTATGTGCAGCCAACCAGCACTTAACGGGATCAATGCCCATATTCAATCCTTGCCAATAAAGTGTGGTAAGGAATTCCACTGTAACACTAACAATAAAATAATATAATAATAATAATAATAGTGAAGTAAGTGCTCACAACTTAGCCCCATACCATCACAGGAACATACTATGGGCTCCTTTTACAAAGGTGCACTAGAATTTTTAGCACACGCACAAAATTACCGCACACTATAGCGCGCAGTAGCTGAAAATCTACCACCTCCTAAAAAGGAGGCAGTAGTGGCTAGCACGCTCGGGAATTTAATGTGCGCTTTTGCACGTGTTAAGGCCCTAGCGCACCTTTGTAAAAGGAGCCCTATGTGTGAATAAGTGTAGTGAATAAACTTAGTGCAAATTTGCTACAGGATGGTAGCACACATCCCAAGGTAAGCCTGTTTAAAGTGTGGTAAGTGCTCACCCTAGAATTGTATAGGTGATTCATTCTGACACACCTTATTGGGTATGGAAGATTACCGTGGCCATGGGATCACAGCCAAACAATGATAGAGGATTCTACCACAGCCTGAAATGCTAAATGTTCTGCCATTCATATAATTCCTATGAGCAGTGGTGAAGTGTCAGAGCATTTAGCGCTTTGGGCCATGATAGAAACCTCTACCACGGCTTAGTAAAAGGGAGGGAAAGTACTGATTTAACATCTACTTGGGTTTGCAAGGTTTTGTTTTTTTCCTATCAGGATTTGGGACTTACATTCTCTCATACAGTACAGTAATTATATTTTTGTCTTAGTACCTTGAATAGTAGACTTGGGGATCTGTTAAAACTTAGTAAACAGTAAAACAAAGTATTATTTATGGTTCAACAATATATCAACTGACATTCCTTTAAATATAACTTTACATTGAGGGGACGCTTTATTGATAGAGAGTTTCAAGTATTCGGGACAATTATTGATTAAAAAATAATGTTAGAATCTCAGATGAATGCCTCATTAAAACAATATTCTTTAGGTAATTAGATCTCTCTTCAATTCTCAGAATTTTAAGATACTTTTACAAGCTATTATACTACCACAGCTTGACTACTGTAATTCTTTATACTCAAGAATCTCAGTTAAATTACAACAGTTTAGAATGTTTGAAAAATGTTGCTGCCAGTTTAATTTATGGCTTAGTCCAACTACACTAGTTGCCAGTTAGGGCACATGCTGAGTTTAAAATTGATACTTTATTTTTAAGATTTTGAATGGTATGGGCTCAGTTATCTTATACAAATTATTTAATATCCATGAACAATATGAGATACATTTATCCATTTTATTAACTTTGTTACCGCATAATGAATGAAGTTTGTTTTAAATGGATATTGGAAAATACTTTTGTTTTAAGGGGCTAATGTTTGCAACACGCTTCCATTAAAATTATGTTACTAATCCACCCTTTGATTAAGTTGCACTAGAAGTTTTTAGTATGGGCCTGCAAGGTAACTGCTCCAATGCTCATAGAACTTCTATTTCCTGCTCCAGCTCATATTATAAACTTCTAGCGCAGTTTGATAAAAGGGGCCCTACATTTATAACATTATTTATGTTACCTATGTAGAATGGGTACAAGTGGATTGATTTTTTACTGCATCAAAAATTATAAAGACTAGGGGACACTTAATGAAGTTACAGGAAATTACTTTTAAAACCAATAGGAGGAAATATATATACCTATTTCATTCAGAGACTAGATTAGCTCTGGAGCACATTGCCAGGAGTTGTGGTAAGAGCAGTTAATATAGCTGGTTTTAAGAAAGGTTTGGACAGTTTCCTGGAGGAAAGGTCCATAGTCTGTTATAGAGAAAAAGCCACTGCTTGCCCTGAATCGGTAGCATGGAATGCTGCTACTTTTGGGAGATTTGCTAGCTGCTAGTGATCTGTACTGACCACCGTGAGGATGGGATACTGGGCTTGATGGACCATTTGTCTTACCCAGTAAGTCTATTCTTATCTATGTATGATTTTAAAACTGTGATTCAGAGTTTGATAATAACTTATGTCTGTGGAAAGCAAAATCTAAGATTCAAACTCTTCAGGTGATTCATAACATGGCTACAAAAATGATTATGGAAGCTTCACGTTTTGATCATGCCTTTGTTGAAGCAGCTGTATTGGTTGCCTATAATGTACCAAATAGAGTATAAAATCTTATTAATAATTCATCAAGTGATTTGTGATAAGTCCTCATAGTACTTAATAAAACACTGAGGAGGTATAGTATATACCTGGTTGATGTTTGCAGTCCAATACTGCAATGAGATTATCTACTAAGAAATAGGGCAGGTATGTCCAACAGGTAGATTGTGATCTACTGTAGATCACGGAGGGGTCAGAGGTAGATCGCCAGCCCCACTTGCTCCTTCTTTCCAGCAGATCACCCCGTCGCTAGGAAAGAGGTCATGCCGGCAGGTCGTCTGCCGAGGGCTTGCAGACTCTGCTGATCCTTTGCCTGTCTTTTTTCCCTGCCTGTGGAATCTTACCTGTGGATATATTGAGGCGCTTGTAGTTTTTGAGGCAATAGTTTGTGGGTACCCCAGGGGGATGCTGCCTGTACTCCATGACAATATGCCACAGGCCTAGCATCATACCTGGTCTCCTGCCTCTCAGAATCACCCATTCCTGACCCGCTCCAACACCCCTTAGAAGAGTGTTATATACCTGGCGATATCCATTCACCCGGGCTTTACCTGAATACACTTACCAAATTTGTTGTGTCCTGTGCTTGTCATTGGTCACTTTATAGTTCGCTTTCATTAAATGTTTTTGGGCAGACACAACAAAGTGTCAAGAATTTGGTAATTTTGACCGGCTTTTCCAATTTCTAACTTGCCTATGCCTTGCCTTCGAATTGGTTCAAACCACTGTGACTTTTGACTCTGCAGTTTTATTTTGCCTAGCCTTTGCGTTGATTCTACACTGTGCAGAATTTATTAAATCATGTGTGGTGGTATTTGAACTTGTTTGGCGATATTTGATTTTAACTAGTTTGCTGGACAGATGTTTGAGTTTTTTTGATGATTGTTTTCTGGTATTTGATTATTGGTGCCAGTATGATGAATTCTTATTTTTACTTTTAGAACTGCATGATTTTGGCATTTCCAGTCCTTGTATTTCACATCATCCAGAGGTATTCAGTTCCTGTTGATCTTTAATACTTTAGGACAGTGACAGTTTGGGACCAGATTCAGCCAGTGTTTATACAAACTTATCAGAGTTGGCCTTCTTACATCCAGCCACCCCAGTATAATGAAGATGAATGTTCCAAAGAAGAATAAAACCTACCACTTTCATGATGAATGGGAAATGGACTACTTCATCATGGTGAAATACAAGTGTTGTTATCTAATTTGTAATGCACCCAGTATCCTTGCCCAAAAAGGGTAACCTGGAATGTCATTATAAGGCTCTGCATAGCAATAAGTTTGATGCTGATTTTCCACCCAAAAGTGAAACTCATAAACTGAAGCTCAAAGAACTTAAATCAAAATTGGCTACTCAGCAACAGTTGATGGCGAAGCCAAGGCCACATTTGGTCAATGCAGCCATAGAATCCTTCAAGGTCAGCAACCTGATCGCAAAGAAATGTAAACCTTTCACTGAAGGGGAATTTGTAAAAGATTGAAGCAGCTGACAATCTTTTTGAAGAATTTAAAAATAAAAAAGAGATCATAGCTGTTATTCAAGATGTACAATTGTCAAGAATCACCATCATGCAGTGAATAGAAAAGATGTGTGGAGACACAACTGAACAATTGTTGGAGGATGTTTCAAATTGTGTTGCTTTCTCACTCCAACTGGATGAATCTACAGACATAAGAGACATAACCCAGTTACTAGTCTTTATCCGGATGTTTTTTGAAGACTTCAGTGTTAAAGAAGAGCTACTTAGAATGATTTATTTAAAAGGGAGAACTACCAATCAGGAAATATTCAGTTCTTTCCATTCTTTTGTGACAAAGCATAATCTTCCATTGCACAGACTTGGAGCAAGATGGATGGAGCAAGAGCAATGACAGGTGAGGTTAAGGGTTTCATAGCCCTCTGTAGACAGCATGACAACTTCCCAGATTTCCTTTCTTACCACTACATCTTTCACCAGCAAGTTTTGGCAAGCAAGAGACTCAATACACAGACTGTCATGGACATTACTTTCAAAATTGTAAATTCAGTTTGTGGAAGATCACTTCAAAGATGGATTTTCAATCTTACTCTTGATGAAGGGGCAGCAGAAATAATTTTGCACAGATGTAAGGTGGCTAAGTAGGCACAAATTTCTGCAAAGATTTTGTGTTTTGCTGAATGAAATAAGAAGTTTTTTGAAGGAGAGGGGAAATGACCAAACAGAGTTGGAAGATAAGGAGTGGTTATGTGATCTGGCATTTCTCGCTGGCTTTACATGCAAACTAGCCCCCTCTTTTTCTAAGGCGCGCTAACCAATTAGAGTGCGCTAAATGCTAATGCGTTGTGATGGGGCCAAGGGTAAGCCTAGCACTGGCAATCTGGCTCAGCAGAGAAAAAGAAAAAAAAAAAAACCTCTCCACCAATAATTCACAGTTCCAAGTTTTACTATCTGGTTCAGTTTGCACTGGTTCTAATACAGCCACACCAGCTGATGATGCTTGGAAAAGATTTATCACAAACAAAGTTCTAAAGATTTATCACAAACAAAGTTCTTCTTACAGCCACTTTTTGTATCAATCAGAAAAGAAAATCTCAAAACAAGTCCCTTTTAAACTGGGTTTCTTTCTCACAGTTCTGCTGACATGCACATAATTCTGGGCAGCATTCTGGTTTCAAGAACTTATATGTAAGAGCCCCTGTGGACCAGCTGGCCCTGGGCTTTAGCTCCACTCTTTTTAGGATTGGCACAATTATTGTATTGAGCCCCCTGTTTCTTCAGGAAGTTCTTTCCACCTGACTGCCTGAAGTATGAATATCCCACTGACCCTTCTTATTTCTGGGCAGTGGGCTGGGAACCATCCACCCTTATTTTAATGGTCTAAGATTCCCCTCCCAAAAGTTTCCACTATCAGGGATGTGAAATGTCAGGTCACTGAATCAACTCAGGCTTTATTTCTCCTTCTAACATTAGTTAGTACAAGCCCATCCCCTACTCATTATGCTTTGCTTGCATACTGGGATTCTGGTTTAATTTCAGCTATTAGGCAATCCTCACATTCACACATCAAACTCTCATTCATTATACTTTAGACCATTGTTATAGAACAAACTTTTATTCCTTTCCTCCACACAGTACCTCACTGACTCATGCTGCATTCAGACATATGGGCTAAGGCTTCTGGGCTGCAGTACATTTCATTTCCTTCAGAGACATATCCCTCTACTTCAATAAGAGACTCCTCACTCTCTAAAGCTGGGTACAAGCTATCCTGTGGAGCAGCATTTGGCCAGCCCTGCTCCTGGAGCTTTTCCCTTCCAAATAGCCTCTGTTTAGAAAACAAAGTTTTTGTCACCATGGCAGTGCTGTGGGACTAGAAGTTTCTTAGCAGAAGGCAATAAGACAGAGCTTCTAGCCTTCAGTTTCATGTTCTGTGAGGAACTTTTGCCTCCCTCTGTTCTTAGCTGGCCTTGATTTATCCTGCTGTGTAACTTTCACTGGTGCTCTAGCCACGTTCTGCCTGTCAGCTCCACCACTTTCCTTAACCCTTGCTGTGTCAGATTGCCTGACCAGAGGTTTTACTGGAGAATTAACAGATGTTTTATAAAAGGGATTATAGTGGTTTGAAACAGGTATTATGTTCTTATCTCCCACCCCTTCTCTGTTCTGCCCTGCCTGTCTGATCTTAGCACTGGGAACATAATAAATGGGCAATTTCCTTGGCTTAGGAATAGGCACATTTGCTTTAGTGGTAGGGTTTAAAGCAGATTTGGAACCAGTGACAGGGGCTTTCCTTTCACAGTGTCCATAGACTAACATGCACACGTTAGCATTTAGTGCATGCTAAATTGATTAGCGCACCTTAGTAAAAGAGGGCCTAAGTGATCTGAATTTTGAACTACAAGGTAAAAACAAATGCATTGCCGAGATGGTGAGTACAGTTTCATCCTACAAGTACAAGAGCAAATTTGAGTTAATGATGACTGACCTTGCAAACAACAACTTTTGATCATTTTCCTAATACACAGGACCATCTGGGACAATATCCAATTGTGTTTTTCAGAACAAGAAGTATGTGACAGAAATCTGTTCTGTTATCCAGGAATTTGAAAATAGATTCTGTGACTTCCCAAAAAATTGAAACAGTTGTGGAGTACTTGTCATACCCATTCAAAGTAGATGTGGACATTAAAGAAACTGCAGCTGCTATCAGTAAAAATTACTCATTGAACAAGCAATCTCTTGAAAACAAAATATTAACCCTTAAAAATTACATTTTTCTCAAGAGCAAGGATCATTTTGGAAGCTAGTGCCTAGAGACAAATTTCCCAACTTGAGAAGATGCAGTGAAGCTGTACACTCCTGTTTCGGTTCAACTTATTTGTGTGAATCTGCGTTTTCCCATCTGAAAATGACAGAGTACACAACGTTCCATCATGAGAGATGAACATCTCCAAGATTCCCTGAGACTGGCCGTCATGCAATATTCACCCAACTTCAAAAGGCTGATGGATGGAATGCAGGCTCAGACATCTCACTAATGAGCAAGAGCGAAATATTAAAGATTGTGCAAGATCAGCCTGGATCAATACTCAACCTAAATTTAACACAAATTACTCAATAAAAGTTAAAGAAAGTTATTAAGACAGTTAAAGTTATTACTCAATATTACTGTCCATTTCTCCTCACAGTTCATACTGGATCTTTGTCTCTCTATTTTGTTTTTGCTTAATTTGCTTAACAGCTGATCACATCCAAGTAAATGACAGAAGGTTCATTAAAAATGGGGGGAGGGGGAATCCTCCAACTTTATTGGGTTAAAATTTAATTTGAAACTTACCCCCTCTTTTACAAAGTCATGCTAGCAGCTGCCGCGCCGTAACGGCCCTGAAGCCCATAGAGATTTAAAGGGCTTCAGGGCTGTTGCAGCACAGCAGCCGCTAGCACAGCTTTGTAAATGAGGGGGTTAAATTTCATAGTGGTAGATCACTGGCACTTTTGGCCGGAAAAAGTAGATCACAATCTTTTCGAAGTTGGACATGCCTGAAATAGGGTAATGTGAGATATGTGACCACTTAGATATAAGCAATATCTGTTGCTAGTCCATGAATATGGAATGTTTTGCCAAGAACACGTGAGGGTCTCATTTTCAAAAAATCCAAATGTCCAAAACACAACATAAACCAACACTTGGAGATCTTAATTGCCAAGTGCCTATGTTCAAAACTCACTTTCTGAACGTCTTGCTATGTGTCCCAGCTGCTGTATGTCCAATTAAAAAGGGACATGTTGGAGGTGTGTTATGAGCAGGTTTGGGGTATGCATAGATTTAGATGTCTTGCAGTAATATTCAGACCTTTCTTAGGATGTCCAGGATGGAACTTAGATGTTCAGAGCTAGACTTATTTTAAAAGCATCTAAGTGCTAAAGAAATACCCAAACTGACCATATGACCATTGGAGGGATTAAGTAATGATTCCTGACACTCCCCCAGTGGTCAATGACACCTCCCACTCCTCAATAATCTAAATGAAACAGTACATAACTGTCTCTAGAACAGTAGCACCTAGTATGGTGGGTGGGTTAGAGAGCCATAGAGAGAAGGACCTAGGCCCAAAAGCCACTCTAATTACTATATTTATGGTGGAAAGTGTGAGCCAACCAAAAATCCTACTATACTGACATATAGATATAATCTGCAGCTATAAGGGCTATTGGGGTGGTAGACAGGTAGGTACAGTAGGCTTTGGGGATGTTTTGGAGGCCTCGCCATATAAGGAGGATTGAGGTGAGATGTACTTCTAGCACCCTTCATGTGAAGTTCAAAGCAGTGCCCTCTAATGTTCCTCACTGCTCTGTTGGCATGTCTGTGTGGCAAGTCAATTAAAATGCTGACCCCTCTCGATTCCCCTCCCATGGACATTTTGAACTCAAATGTTTTTGTGGTCAAAAATTCCCCCAAAATGTATGCACCTTGTCTTACCTATCTCACCCCGCTTTGTACAGTACTGTATTTGTTAATCTTAAATATTATGTTGTGTCCCCTCTTAAATTATGTATGTTGACCTATAATCCACCTAGAAATCAACTGATAGTGTGGAATAGAAATCCTTTAAATAAATTAATAAATTTGTGTATGCAATGTATGATACCATATACAGAATTTGGGGGTTAGTGTGTATGTGTGTAAGTGAAAGCCCCACTTATGTCCCACCCGTACTCTGCTTCTGTGCACAACCCCTGCAAATATACACTATTTGCAGAATAGTTCTTAGGCATAATTTTTGTATTTGCACATGTATGTGAACACTTGCATATATGCAATTATTCTAAACATTTACATGCTTAACTTGCCCATGTAACACGGAGTAGTGACTGTCTTGATTGCATTTTAAGTTCTGCCTCCTACCTGCATGGAACATTCAATGTATGTATTTTTCTAAATGTTTACTTTTTTAATAGTCTCATTGCTGCTATTCAGTACTGATCCACTGACTTATAACAGCATAATTTAAAATTCCATAAATTCAATGATTTATATAAATGTGGGCTGCACTGCTTTAAGGGTGGATTTCAAAGTAGATGTTTTAATAATATACTCATTTATTCATTAAAGAGATGTTGTGATTTGATTGAAAAGCTTTTCAACTACATCATTTTCCCCAGTTTGAATAAATGAAACAATATGCACCATTTTTATAAGAAACCTCAGATGAATTAAATTTTTTTTTTACTAATGAGTTTAATATAAAACTCAATAGTGCTGATTCAGTTGAACAATGAGACAGATTATGAGGTCTGGCCCATTTGAATGATGCACATTAAAAATGGTCATACCATACTAAACACTAATAACTATATTCATTTAATTAAAAAAATGCATATTTTATAAGTTTTATTGTCATTCAAAATTATATGCTTTTATTACTGCTACAAAATTATTGCTACCTAGTTAATTAAGTTATGCTGGTACATCAATTAAGCTTAGTTTAAATCTAATAGGTCTAAGGGATAAAGCTAAGTGATGTTTTTTTAACAATGTGAACTTGATGTGAAATCCTGAGCTGAAATGAGGAGTCTCTTCGTCCTGTTCACTTTTCAGTACTCTTATAGGAGGTCTGACGATTAAGTTCGCAAACTTGCCTCCATGCGCTTACGTTGGCAGCGCTGTTCAAACAACTCAGTAAGGTCTCATAACCTAGGTATATTAGTGTCTCACAGCTGTGTTCATGTCGACATGTGGTGGTGTCTTGCTGTTTGGATTCATTACTGTTGTTGCGTGTTTTTGTGTGCTATCATGAGAATGTTGGAGCTTAAATTAGAGCAATGAAAAAACATTAAATTTCTTGTTAAACTTGATGAAAGTGGAAGTGAAATCAGGGACATGTTAGTCCAAGTTTATGGGGATAATACTATGAAGGAAACAGCAGTGTACAAATGGATTAAACATTTTTCTGAGGAGAGAGATAGCGTCACCGATGAAAAAAGGTCAGGGCAGCTAGAACTGACAAAAACATTGCAAAAATTTGTTGAATTGTACGTCAAAATCATCAGCTGACTGTGAGAAGCATAGTAGACCAAGTAAACATCAATAGAGAAACAGGAAAATCTTAACTGAAAATCTTGGCGTGAGAAAGTTGTGTGCAAAAATTGTCCTAAAGGAGTTCACCAATGAACAAAAGCAAAAAGAGAGTTGAAGTTTGCCAAGACCTTTTGGAAAGGCAAGATGATGTTTTCGACCATGTTATCACTGATGATGAAACACAGGTGTACCAATACGACCCTGAAACAAAGCATCAAAGTGCACAATGGAAGTCAGCCAATTCTCCACAATCAAAAAGGTTCTGCCAGTCCAAATCAAGAGTCAAAATGATGTTTTGAGAATTTATATCTGCTGTCTATATTTTGCACTATGGCCCCCTTTTACTAAAACGCAATAGTGGTTTTTAGCGCAGGGAGCCTATGAGCGTCGAGAGCAGCATGGGGCATTCAGCGCAGCTCCCTGCGCTAAAAACCGCTATCGCAGTTTAGTAAAAAGGGAGGGGGAATATTTGTCTATTTTTGTATAGTTGTTACTGAGGTGACATTGCATAAAGTCATCTGCCTTGACCTCTTTGAAAACCCGTGGAATATAAATGATAATTAACATTTTCTCTGCGTACTGCGTGCTTTGTGTTTTTAAAATTTTATTGTTGGTAGATCATTTTGACTTGGCCACAAAAGTAAGGGGGAGGGAGGGAGGGGAGCTGCTGAAAGACATCTAGTAATCCTTGCAGGCTTGACTGTGCAGGGAATTATTTTTGTAAAATCATGTTTTGTTATGTGACTGGCATTATCTAGACTTTAATTTCTATGAATGAATAGAATGAAAATGATATAAAATTACTTGCTTGCGGGGACCGCGTGTTCTGGCTCACACAAGGAAGAAGGGGGTGAAAGGGAAAAAGTTTAACTTCCTTGGAAATAGATTCTGAAGTGATCTAATCAAAGAAGACCAGCATCAAATGTACAAGAAATCCCTTAAACAATGTCAAAAGAGCCCAAAATAGAAAATGCTACTGCCTTGAGACTCCATTATTGAAGGAATCAACTTGAAATCACAGAAGAGACAGGAAAAGGTTAAATGCCTCATGGAATCCTCAGGTACAAAACACAAACCAAATTGTGAATGAAATCAGAGCAGACAGTAAGAATTATAAAATTGATGTCATTATCCATCTGGAAAAAAAGGTGTACTAGAAATAATGCCTCAGCAATACAATTTTCAGAAGTTCTATTTGCTCATGGTAAGGGAGAAGAGAGACTGCTAGTGATGGTGGGGGGACTGATAGAAGATATGAAAGAAGGGTGGTAGAAAGGAACAGATGGTAAAGGAGGGAGGGAAGGGTGGTGGTGGAAAGGAATAGAACAGACATTGAAAGAGGGTAGAGAGGAACAGACCCTGAAAGGAAATGTGGAAGGCAGAGTGGGGAGAAGACGCTGGAAGGGAAGAAGACAGATGCCAGACTATGGGGGAGCAGAGGGAAGAAGATGGGTGCTAGACGGGGACGGTGACGGGGCAGTGAATGGGATGGCAGTGGAGGTGAAAAGGATGGCGGTGACGGTGACGGGGCGGTGAAGGGAACGGCGGTGACAGGGCAGTGCAGATGATGGTGGGCCGGGGACGGTGCAGTGACGGGGACAGATTTTTTCCCCGTGTCATTCTCTACTTCAAAGGTGACCATAGTGATATTCAGCAATAAGGTATGTAGCACTTTTTCTAGGATGAGTTTACAAAATTATCCCCTCCTTTACTAATGCATGGTATGGGTTTTAGTGCCGGAAGCAGCGGTAACTGCTTCAACGAGTCAGAGCAGTTACTGCCACTGCTGGTGCTAAAACCCGCGCTACATGTTAGTAAAGGAGGGGGTTAATTATCAGACCTTGTAAGTTTCTCCCTTCATACTGCCATACCAAAGCCTACATCTATTGATCCGATGACTGAAAAAATGTCAAAAGTAGGGTATATGACATATTTATATCACAGGCTAGAAGAATATCAACTGCATAATCCTGCAAATTTTCAGCCTCAGATAAGAACTAATTACGTCCTTAAAAAATGAGAAACATTTATCAATAAAAATTATATCTTCAGATTAACACATTTGAAAAACAGTAAACTTATGAAGTTAGATAAAAATTTGGCAATGTTTTATATAGACTGTGATAAGTTTCAAAAATGAAAATTGTGACTTTGGGGTCCTTTTACTAAGATATGTTAGCCGTTTTAGCACACACTAAATATTAGTGCATGCTAAATGCTAATGCATTAGCGTTTAGCGCACACTAAAATGGCTAGTGCGTCTTAGTATAAAGAGAGGTGTAGCCAATAGAAGGAAGATGGTGTTGATGCCCCTTTACAGGTCATTGGTGAGGCCCTATATGGAGTATTGTGTTCAGTTTTGGAGACCGTATCTAGCGAAGGATGTAAGAAGATTTGAAGCAATCCAGAGGAGGGCGATGAAAATGATAGGAGGTTTGCACCAGAAGATGTATGAGGAAAGACTGGTAGCCCTGAATATTGTCACACCTGCACTCCTGAAAGGCGCAGTGAGCCTACAGGAACGTGACAAAATCTCGGACCCAGGATGTCCCTTGCTACTAAGGGACCCTTCAGGACTTTATTCTGGCAAGGTAACTGCCTAATAGGCATGCAAGGTAATAAGGTCCAGTCAGATATGGCAAAAACAAAAAGCTTTATTCTGACCACTGGCCTGGTAGTTGCAAGAAAACATACAGTTCATGAAAAGAAAATCCAAAACATCACAATCCGGCTGTTCCAGTTTGTTAACACTAGACTAAGTGCAGTTCCCCGCTTCTGGGCTTTATCAAGGTAATTTAACAGTCCACTTCACCAGAGCAGTTATATTTCAGTCTTGCAACATTTACTACACAGTTTATACAAAAGAGCACTGCCAGAACTTGGTCTGTTAATCACTCCTGAAACATTGCTGTAGCAACCACACACAGCCGAGAAGGAGAAACATAATTTTCCAGCTTGGTAAGTAGCTGAGAAAACCTACACATGTTTGTTGGCAGCAAACCTCAAGGCTTTAAGGAAAACACAAAGTTCATGCTAAAGAGAGACCCTAAACTCTTTTACAACAAAATACAGATTCACTGAGACTCAAAACTGCAAATAGAAAACAAAAACTCCTGTGCTTCACTGCACTTACATTGCTATGGGGTATGCCTCAATTCCTACCTGGCTTTCTTGAGTGTCCATGGCTTCCTCAAGATCCTGCTTCCAAAGCTCAGAAGGAAGACTCAGCTCTTCTGCTTCAGTCATCTGCCAATCTGTATCCTCAGCCATTGCTGGTAGGGTAGAGAGGAACTTATCCTCCCCTGCTGTCTGTCTCTCTTGGCTGCTTCTCTTCTGTGTGCCTCCTTCCTCTTCCTGTTCTGAAGAGACTGGTTTTATCCTGTGGAGAGCCACTCCCCCTAAGACTAGATGGGGGAAGGATTTTCCATACACCATCCTGCTCCCTATGATTACAGGCAGGATTCTTTCTAGCCCTAGTTCTCATAGGCTACTAAAAAGGTAGAAAACTTCTAACAGTGGCAGGGACAGGTTTGCACTGGGTACAGCTTTCAAACCTTTCCTTTTCCTGCCATGCCTCCTCTGACTCCATCTCACTATCTGAGTAGTAATCAGCTAGCTCTGTCAATTGGCATGCCACCTGATCAGCTCTCTTACACCTAGGCTCAGTGTGTTTTCTCTTTATTTCTGGGACAAAACCCGGGACGGATTTGGGTTTGTTAAAGGTAAGACCTGAAACGGACTTCAGTTTGTCACAATATGTATACCCTAGAAGAAAGGAGGGACAGGGGAGATATGATTCAGATGTTCAAATACTTGAAAGGTATTAACAAAGAACAAAATATTTTCCAGAGAAAGGAAAATAGTAAAACTAGAGGACATAATGCGAGGTTGAGGGGTGGTAGATTCAAGAGCAATGTTAGGAAATTCTACTTTATGGTGGATGCCTAAAATGTGCTCCTGAGAGAGGTGGTGGAGAGGAAAATGGTGACGGAGTTCAAAGAAGCGTGGGATGAACACAAAGGATCTAGAATCTGAAAATAATAGTAAATATTGAAGAACTAAGGCCAGTATTAGGCAAACTTGCACGGTATGTGTCTGTATATGGCCTTTTGTTTGAGGATGGGCTGGGGAGGGCTTCAATGGCTGGGAGGGTGTAGATGGGCTGTAGTAAGTTTTGACGGAGACTTCAACAGTTGGAAAGCAAGCACAGTACTGGGTAGAGCTTTGGATTCTAAGCTAAGAAGAAAAAAATAGCTAAGAAGAAAAAAATAGCTAAGCTAAGAAGATAGTTAAGAAGAAAAAAAATCAGGTTGGGCAGACTGGATGGACTATTTGAGTCTTTATCTGCTGTCATGTTACTATGTTACTAAGTAAAAAGACCCCTTTATCTCTGTTATTTGTAACTCTACTGTTAGTATGTTTTCGTGCAGCGGCTCACATTTTCATAGTAACAGTGGTAGTTTTTTTAAGAGGTCTATTTACTAAGCTGTATAAGCCATTCAACACTGAATTTATTTGGTGTTTTGTGTGGAGTCTCATTTACAATTACAGCAGCATGCTGTGAGCAGGCATTAAGGACTGAATTCTATATATTGAGCCTAAAAATATATGAGCATCAAAAAAGTGCTATTCTATAAAGTGCCTCAAAGTTAGACTAGCACTTACACCTGGGAACCATGACTAACTTTAGGTGTAGCCTTTGTAGCAATGAAAATGTGATATGCCTGCACTTAAATTTGCATATAGCATATATACCAATTTCTTCCCCTTAACAATCTCTTGTCCCTTTAGTAGATTTTCAGCTGGCTCTTTGAGGCTTCAAGGATTTGTCATACATTCACCATATGAGCCACTATCGTCATCGGATCAATCCCACAGTTATTATTTTTTATTTGTTTATTCAATTATTCCGCTTTATAATTTGATATATTTTATATGTATTTCAAAAGCCACTTATCTGCTTTTGAACATTTTGAGGCACGCCTCTAATGACACAATCATGTTTCAATCACACTACCCTAGTGTCGAGGTTCCTCCAGTGCTGTATACTAGAAGAGAAAATCAAGTTAAAACCACACCGTTCACTAAGGATACTTAATAAAATTTATACAATTTCACTGACCCAAGAGAAAATTCTATTTCTCTATATATCACCCATTCTTTCATTTTCTTTCACAGGGTACAACCTCACTCCACAGAACTTGTTTGCAACTGTTGCAACGTTGGCAGCGTCTGACATCAGTTTGCTTCCATTATGAAAGTCTCTAATGTGAAATACTCATTGATGATTGGGTTACACTTTCTACCATAAGGTGGTCCCTTCACCATTCACTTTCTCTAACCCCTGCTTTAACTTCACAATCAACATTCTCATATAATGGACAACTGGTCTATTTCTTTATTCAATTCTTCAGAGCCGCATTTAAACAAAATATTTACTTTTGTCCTTCTAGATTCAGTAGCTTATTTTAATTTTCACCCTCACTCCCTACTTGTACCATATATATAATATGCCATCTGATGTCTTTCAATGTATGGCCCATCTTCTTCCATTGGTTGACAATCAGGGTTGTAACATTCTCTGTATTAACCCTCGATTTGTGCTCCATCAAACATACTTTAATGGAACGAAATGTGTGCCCCACATAATTTATTTCACAAGGGCACTGTATAATGTAAATACCATTCATTGTTGTACAATATATAAATACCTGAGTATAGATCTGCTGCACAATTTTCGGGGGGGTCCACACCTCACCAGTCATAGCCAGAAGGCACCATTGGCATTGGCCACATACTCCATGGTTTCTCCTCTGGTTATCTTGACATGTAGATTTCAGCATTTCACCAATATTACGGCTCTTCTGGAATGCAAACATCGGGCGTTCTGGCATATCATCTAACAGGTATACTATGTGCCAGTGTCACAGGATAATTTGTTTAACTTTCATAGATAGGAGGGAAAAATTTTGTACATAAATTAAACCCTGTCCACTTTCCTTTTTGCTAGGTTTTAATAATAGCTCACGTTGAGCATATTCTCAGAGCAAACTTAACTATTAGTCAATTTTTACAGATTAAAAGATTATGTTCATTGATGATGGATTCTAAGAAGCAAGAGAAAGTGTTAAGCCAGAGATTTAAGCAAAGGGGATATCCCAAAGCAATTATTAGATCCGCTTATCTAAGAGCTAAATATGCTTAATGTGAGCTATTATTAAAAGCGGTAAGTGCCTATCGGCCAATTCATTTTAATTTTTGCCAATTATTAGCTCGTTACTACTCATTATCATCAGTGATTAAGCTTTTTAAATAATTAAGTTAGGCATTTAGATTGGCTAGGCATGCCTAACTTAAGGCACCATTTATAGAATCTGGGCCTTAGTGCCAGGGTAGTCTGTAAGAATTTTTTCAACATTATTAGTAAGTAACACTGAAAAGCCAGGGATGGGGAATTACTGTATATGCTAAGTTTTATGCCCAAATCACTGTTTTTTAGTGCTTGGAAAGACTCTGCTTTTTATAAGGAGTGGTACAGTTTGAGAGATGGCATAGAAACATAGAAACATAGAAGATGACGGCAGAAAAGGGCTACAGCCCATCAAGTCTGCCCACTCTGCTTACCCACCCCCTGTCTATGACCTAATGACCCAATTTCCTTATCTTGACCCTGGTAGGGATCCCACATGGGTATTCCATTTATTCTTAAAGTCTGGCATGCTGTCTGCCTCGATCACCTGCACTGGAAGCTTGTTCCAATGATCAACCACTCTCTCTGTGAAGAAATACTTTCTGGTGTCGCCATGAAATTTTCCGCCCCTGAGTTTGAGTGGGTGCCCTCTTGTGGCCGAGGGTCCCTTGAGAAAGAAAATATCATCTTCCACTTCGACATGTCTTGTGAGGTACTTAAATGTTTCGATCATGTCTCCCCTCTCCCTACGTTCCTCAAGAGTTTAGAGCTGCAATTTATTCAGTCTCTCTTCGTACGAGAGACCCTTGAGCCCCGAGATCATCCTGGTGGCCGTCCGTTGAACCGATTCAATTCTGCGCACATCTTTACTGTAATGTGGCCTCCAGAATTGCACACAGTACTCTAGATGAGGTCTCACCATGGCCCTGTACAACGGCATTATGACTTCAGGCTTTCGGCTGACAAAACTTCTATTGATACAACCCAATATCTGCCTTGCCTTAGATGAAGCCTTCTCCACTTGATTGGCAGTTTTCATGTCTGTACTGATGATTACTCCTAAATCTCATTCTGCTGAAGTCCTAGTTAAAGTTTCTCCGTTCAAGAAGTACGTCCTGCATGGATTTCCGCTTCCGAGGTGCATGACCTTACATTTCTTAGCATTGAAGCCTAGCTGCCAGGTTGAGGACTCAAAATTTAATCAATAAGTAATGTCCCTGATGCAGATGCCATGGCACTAAAACATGCTGGGCAGGTTTTTAAACTTGCTTTGTAGTTTGAATATATCTATCTGGGACCACTCATTTTATGTTAATTGTATAAGATGCCTACTTTCTTTACAGAATACTAGCCATATGAGCATCTATGTGGTTAGGCGCGAGTACTTACACTTTTCATTTCATTTCATTGAAACAAAAAGTGTCAAGAAAAGTGTGGAATAACTTGTAAGTTTCACAGCTCCACATCATTCTCGTCTTGGTTGGGCTGAGAACTTTTCAGCGACACTTCGTATTGTGATGTCATAATGTCTCATCACACCAATGCTTAAGAGACAGCCTCATCTGTGATGTCACAATGGCTTGGTTTCCCTATACTTGTGCCCATTTACTAGATGAATTTGCCTCATTGAAGTGAAAAGTGTCAAGAGAAAGTATGGAATAACTTATAAGTTTCACGGCTCCACATCATTCTCGTCTTGGTTGGGCTGATAACTTTTCAGTGGCCCTTCACACTCATCTGAAATATTTATAAAATTTAATAAAGTTTATTATATTTTACATACTTTGCCTATCAATCATAGATAATAGGTAAAATATAATCTCTAAAAGTCAACAAACCTCTTATATAAATTATTTTTTTCTTGCCAAAATATTGTTGCTGCCCCATTGGTTCAGGCATTTTTACAAAGAACTCCTACTGTTGTAGACATGAAAAATATAGTTTTTCTCCCCTAGGCTTTTATTCCATAACTTACAAACCAGAGTGACATTTATTTTAAATATTGTTTGTAATATAAATATGTATACAGCAATTATTTTATTCACTTCCATAAGCAAGTGATATATATTCCAATTAAATACTTAAGCAGAGCTGGGAAAAGTGGCAATAGTCTTTCCTGTGGGATATAAAATTGAATTAGTGTGCCCTCTCATGACCAAAGGCCTTATTTAAGTGTCTAGTAAAACAAAATCCATGTAAATCTCAGCTATATTAAATTATCTCAAGATGTTTAAAGGAGTCTGTGGTGGCTCTTATGGTTCACATCACAGAAGAAAATTATCTTCCTAGACCTGCCATTTGTTCTTAAAATTGTGTTCTTGTATGAAAGCGGTTCCCTAGATGCCTCATGTGCTGTAGTTAGAATGGGAGGTAGCCAATGAGATCAGATGGTGAATGGAGACTGACACTGGGAAGCCAGCATGCACCCTGCTCGCTCCTTTTGCTGCTTCATATAGAGTTTGACCAAAATCCAAATCAACACCATCAAGTACCATCAAGTGGTTAGGGCTTCTGTAAAGAGCAGAGAACAGTTTTAGCATTTTTGCACTGAATCATGTTCCTTTCTGAATGTACCTGTACAGCATGAAACTGAAAACTTATTTTGGATATTCCTTTAGAGCAAGTCATTTATTTAAATCATTTTTGGATAGGTTGGGATTATAGAATAAATTTAAAAGTTCTGTCTTCTACTACCTCCCTGAAGACAGTATCATATCCAGAAAATTGAATGTCAGAAAAAAAAGCAACAAAGAAAATTATCAACAAATGAACTATATTATCTGATCTTAGTAGAACTGTCAGCTTCTATAAATTAGATACTGTTTATTTGAATCTCTGTACCTTGCCTAAATTCCTTAGACAAATCAATTTATGGTCTTAACAATATATATGTTACAGGTAATGTTCAGATATAATGGTAACTATATTAATTTCAATGCTGGTTACTATGTTCAAATTAATGCATACCATAAATTCAGCACTGCTATATGTACTGTATATTTAATAGAACTGGATATACCTGTTGTTTGGTGGCTGTTCCTCTTGATAACTGTTTGTTTTAGGTTGTCATTCATTAGACCTAAACACAAAATACAACTTTGCCTCCTAAATTAATCTCTGATTAGTGCCACAGAAGGTTCTTATAGACTTCATGCACCTTATTTGGCAGCTTGACATCTAAGCGTAGTACTGCAGTACTGCCATTAGGGGGCAGTGGGGCAGGAGGGTATATGGATTGTTTTTATTTCTTCTAGATAACAGTGAGAGCACCTGATAAAACATGTGGGTGGGTGGGTTCTAGGAGTAGGGAGAGGGTTCTCATTCTATTGAGGGGTCCAGGGCCTCAAAATAGACACCTATATAGCATCCACAGATAGGTGACCTACTATTAAATTACTCTCCTCAAGTTGTTCCATTTTGAATTTTCAGTCATTTAAATATGGAGTCAATGCCTTGGTAATCTTGTAGTTAGATTGCTGCAATGCACTTTGACACAAATGTTGGATGTCATTTAGAATTTGGTTTCTAAGATTATTATTTTGTTGTCCTAGATGTATTTCAGCTTCATTATTGCTTTATAAATTAACTTGGCTTCCTATCTGTGTACCAGTTAAATTTAACAATCACCATATAGTACAGGCTGATATTCTATATAATAAACTCGAAGTGAAAAAATAAAATACTTCACTTTGCATCAACTTCAAATACTTTAGACTCTTCTCCAATACTTAAACACATCATTTTTACCACTTTTACAGTTTTTCATATCATGACCTCAGCAGCTACACTTGAACTGTATAATTAATATACAGTTAAATTTAAGACACTGGAATTTATGTTTAGTTTATGTTTTTTTGTTTTTGCTTTTGGTGTTCTATTATGTCATGTGTTTCCTTGTAATTTTGGTGCTCTAAATTGTAATTTTTTACTGAAGAATTAGCTGTAATCTGTTGCTTACATCACAATCATTTGAATTGTCAGGAACAATAATCCCTGCTATCAAAATACTTCAAGCTGGATATCCATAAGTAAGCAATTCCAGATTGAGGCAGCTGCTGAATAAGCTTAATAAGATGCACTGATGTGATGTAAGCAGTTGATAACAGCTAATACTTCCATTCCTAGCCATCAAAGCCTTGTACATTTGGATACTTAGCTGCTCTAACCGTGCTCATAAATCTAGGCTTATATTTGAGATCCCAAAAAACTACAGAGTGGGATTTGAACCAGGCTCCCCTGGTTTTTAGCTCACTGCTCTAATTACTGTTTTTCTACTTTGGGCATTTATGAGCTGTTTTGAAGAATTTTGTGTTACAGCAGTTCATTAAGGCAATATTTACATTGACTTTTGTGTGAAGTGTACTTTGTATAAAAGTTCACTACTGATAGCTGTGCTTTTGTGGCTGTGGTCAAGATGGCACAGGGGCAGTGTATTTGATGAAGTGGCTCTTGAATAATTTTCCTTCTAAGTATGCTAAAGCACAGAGGAAGAATCAGGAGCCAGCATTCTATGTCCCCTGTTGCCAATGCTCTTTGATAAATCTCAATAGTGGCTTTCACAATGCTGACAGTTCTAGGCATTTCTGCTTTTGCCAGAGCTGAGAGGAGCTCCAGTATGGAAGGCAGGGTGTCGCTCAGCCCAATAAGCTCTGCTTCCCTTCCAGGTCAACCATGCATTTGGGATAAAGCATTGGAGGAGACACTGAGGGGTAGATTCTGTAAAGGATGCCTAACTGTAGGTGTGCATGATTTAGATGTCCACCGACTTAGACATCTAAATAAAGTGGATAAGTCCAATTAATGACTTTAACAAGTATTAATTGGAACTTAGATGTCCAAATGCTGGATGTGATTCTACAAATAGATGTCCACAATTTTGTGGAAGCCCACTGGAAAAAGTCATGCCTAAAAAATAGGTGTGGGAATGGTGTGGGCGTGGAATAGGCATGGTGTGAGAGAAGCTTCAATGTGGACGTCTCTAGTGCAATTAGCATTTTCCTGAGTGTGTTTACCTAATGCCTACATTGTAGGAGATTGAAAAGCAGGTCTACTTTTGAACGTGGTTTAGGTGATTGATAGGCATGAGTTAGGTGGACAGGACTTAGGTGGGCTTTGTACATCTCAATGCGTTCTGCTAGATAGGTTCATGGGGTTATTTTTGCTTTATTAAACTCATAACATTAGCATTCGCATTCCCGTCACCTGCAACTGAAAGCTAATCACCATCAATCAATAATCACACAACTCAGTTTTATTGGAATAAATATTTGGCCACAGCTTTATTATGTGTCTGAATATTATCTCCACTTACAATACAATCTGTGTCCAAAAACCAACAAACCCCCAATGCATATTTCACACACCCCCAGGGAGCTATTCGGTGTCAAAACTAGCTCCTGTTAAGTCTTTAAATTTATAACATTCCCCCAAACATGACCCACGGTGATGCAAGGCCATGCTTTCCCTCCCCCCAAACATGATCCATGGTGACGCAAGGCCATGCTTCCCCTCGCAGCAGTATCGCCTACGAGTGTTACATTTATTTATTTATTTATTAGCTGCTCATCTCCCAGATACAACTGGACCAAACCCCATTTTCCACCCCACCCAAAGCTGCGACCACCTCCCCCCAACCCCATAAGCTCCACCAAACCCACCCAAGTCAATATATAACATGTACACCCCCCACCCCACCCCACAACACTGACACAAAACATAACACCAGCACAAATGGGAGGGAGGGAGGGAGGGATAATCTTTTCCTGAAGAGACTACTCTACTGTTCCCCTTTCCTCACAGAATTCACTCCAGACTGCCACAACATCCAACCAATCACGTGACTGCTCCACCCCATCACCTTAGAAACCTCCTAATCATTTTTCTTTCTTACAAGTTCTATTAACCCTTTCTTACCTCCTCTTATAAACTTGTCAATCCTTATTCTACAGACCCTTGACAACACCTCATATATTCCCCTCACCCTCTGCCCCCCTTCCCTTCCCATTTTACCCACACCATCATTTAATAAATATTACCAGCAGGTGACATCAGCTCAGCTAATGTTATATCACACCAGATGAATCTGGTGTTCTTCTAAATACATTTAATAATGCACTATATAAACAGAGCACATGAATACAGATGTATTGCATGCAAAATCTTCTATTTTTGTGGGCAAACAGCAATGGTATTTGCTAATTATAGGAAAAGATCCATTAACAAGCACAACTCATGACAAAGAGATCTTTATATTGCTTACTTAAAAAGCTTCTCTTTTTTTAAGTAAAGAATCCTGCAATGGAAAAGTCTTGAAAAAGCTGCATTAAGCAAGCAAGGCTCATGAAATATATATATATATTGCATAGATAACCTCATTTCCAAAAGTTTAAGAACAGAAAAAAGAGATACAGATCTCACCATGGCTTCTAGTTCAGAGCAAATGGATGTCTCCAGCTGCACAATGGTGACCTCATTGTGAGATCATCAAGGTGCTTTGGAGACGTCCAAAACCCACCTAAGTCCTGTCCACCTAACTCACACCTATCAATCGCCCAAACCACACTCAAATTATACCTACTGTACAATGCCTATAAGAATTAGTTTTACAATTGCTATGTAGTTCACTAGATCTTTCTGTGGCACACTGGTTAGACCTACAGCCTTCCACACTTATGTTGCTGGTTCAAATCCTACTCACTTTCTGTGACAGAAAATACATTTTTAAAAATGAACTATAATAGTGCCAGCATTTCACTGTTTACAATTTTAATGAAAAACAGCATAAAATTGCCATTCTAATAACATCATAAAAATAAAACATTATAACGTTAATGACATTGGATAGACATCTAACTCCCACTTTAAAAGTGTTTCTCTAAAGGACGTCTAAAAATGTGGATGTCTACATCTAACCTTTATAGAATTGCATTTAGCTGGATGTCTAAATTATGCCTAACTTTAGACACACTTTACAAAATCTACCCCTGAGAGCTAGCATGTTTCCCAGACGGAGGAGGCAGAACCTGATGAATGCAGTCAATGAAGAGTCAACTGCAAACATTGAGCATGCTTAACTTTCATTGGTACTCTGTCTGCCAATGACTCTTCCATTAAGTCCTTGACCTCTACTGTGGAAAATCATGGCAATAAATTTCAGGAGGTGGACTCTTCTATCTCACAGATAAAAAATCAGGACAGCCAAGTATTGCAAGATGTTTTATTTCTCCATCATACGCTTGAGAACTTGGAAACATAAAATCTAAAATCACTGAATTTTTCATTAGTGAAGCTAACCCCAGTTCATATATTTAATACATTTTTGAAGAAGTTCTCAAATATCCTGAAAATGGATTGCCACCTTTACAAAAAATATTTTTTACCTGGATCATCGCAGAGGGTCAATTTGGAGGCACTTTTGGCTGCAGAGTTGTAGTTTGATATTTTAAAATTTTCTGTTATATTGCAATGATCTCAGGAGGAGATGGACTTTAGGGTATATTGCTAGTATATTTTTGTCTTTTTGAAAGATGGGAATGCTTTACTTTGGCTTTACTTGGGACACATATCCTCAATTACCTTTCTGAGAGATAGAGAATGGATTTCTCCAGATTTGTCTCTAGATGGACACAAGAGAGATGGAAAATAATTTTTTGCAATAAGACAGGAGGTTTTGGCTTTGGGTGTCAGATATCAATTACATTTTCCTTGTAAATGTATAGTAATTCTGAATAATATTACCTATAATTTTTTTTTTTTTAAATCCCTCTCAATTATGCTACTTTCTGGATAGGAAAAATGCCATATTTTTAATGAAGTAGGGTAGAAATTATTAGATGTATGGTTTACTTGACCTTTTACTTTTTGTTTGTTTGCTTGCCTGTCTCATGATTGAACTGATCATATCCTCCTATATTGTGGAACATTTAGCCACTGCATATGAGTAGAAATAATTTTCTGATTTTGTGTTTTCCCTTTTCATATATGTAAGGCAAATTACTGTGCATAAGAACATAAGAATAACCTTACTGGGTCAGACCAATGGTCCATCAAGCCCAGTAGCCCGTTCTCATAGTGGCCAATCCAGGTAACTAATACCTGGCCAAAATCCAAGGAGTAGCAATATTCCATGCTACCGATTCAAGGCAAACAGTGGCTTCCCTCATGTCTTTCTCAATAATAGACTATCGACTTTTCCTCCAGGTATTTGCCTAAAACTTTCTTAAAACCAGCAATGCTATCTGGTCTTATCACAACCTCTGGCAATGCATTCAAGAGCTTAACTATTCTCTGAGTGGAAAAAAATTTCTTCCTATTGGTTTTAAAATATTTCCCTGTAGCTTCATTGAGTATCCCCTAGTCTTTGTAATTTTTGACGGCGTGAAAAATCGATCCATTTGTACCTGTTCTACTCCACTCAGGATTTGGTAGATTTCAATCATATCTCCCTTCATCTGTCTCTTTTCCAAGCTGAAGAGCCCTAACTATTTGAGTCTTTCCTCATATGAGAGGAGTTACATCCCCTTTATCATCTTTGTTGCTCCTCTTTGAACCTTTTCTAGTGCCACTATATCTTTCTTGGGATAATGAGACTAGAATTGAATGCAATACTCAAGATGAGGTCGCACCATGGAGCGATACAGGGGCATTATAACATTGTTAGTCTTGTTAACCATCCCTTTTTTTAATAATTCCTAGCATCTTGTTTGCTTTTTTGGCCGCTGTCGCACATTGGGCAGAAGGTTACATCGTATTGTCTACAATGAAACCCAAATTCTTTTCTTGAGCACTAACCCACAAGGTGGATCCTAGCATTCTGTAACTGTGATTCAGGCTATTCTTCCTAATGTGCATCACTTTGCATTTGTCCACATTAAATTTTATCTGCCATTTGGACACCCAGTCTTCCAATTTCCTAAGGTCTGCCTGCAATTTTTCACAATCCGCATGCGCTTTAACAACTTTGAACAGTTTAGTGTCAGCCACAAATTTAATCACCTCACTCGTCGTTCCAATTTCCAGATCATATATAGATAAGTTAAATAGCACTGGTCCAAGTACAGACCCCTGCAGCAAAGATTGTTGTTTGTGTTCTGTATTTAGATTGCAAAATTGTAAAAAAAAAAACAAATAAATAAAACAAAAGTACACTATGGGAGAATTCTCTATATGGTGTTAAAAGTTAGGTGCCAAAAATCTAGCCACCCTAATATTCAGCAATATTTAGCCAGCCAGAAATGGCTCTCAGCTGGCTAAATACCCCATAACTGGCTAACTGCCGATATTCAATGGTAGATAGTCAGCTATCTCCCATTAAATATCCCAGTCAGCAGATTGGACAGTGACTGTCTGTGTCAAACGGCATAGCCAGCCACAGACAATATTCATTGGGTCACTGTCTAAGTCTAGAGGTAAGAAAGACATACCTAAAACAGGTTTTTCTTTGGTCACTAGACTTTAGCCAGCCAGCTGACAAATATTGGCTGATGTGACTGCACTGAACCTGGAAATTCAATTATGGTAGCTGGATATGGCCCCAACATTCAATATTGTTTTTTACCACTGACCGCAGGAGGTAGTCTGAATATTGGTGCTAAGTTAGTATTATATCAGTATAGTATTCTATAGCAGCCAGCTAAATAACGTTGAATATTGAGCCCAGTGGGGCAAATTCTATAAACGGTGACCAGATTGCAGGTGGTGGTAGGCATCCTACTGCTGTCTAACCAGCCAATAGGGTTGCACATTTTAATACAAACACTCTAAGATAGGCAGCCTACATGTAGGCGTTTTTTTGAACCTAAGGAGATGCATAGAGATACCTAAGTTCACCCAAGGCTAGGTGAGCTTAGGCAGCCTTAGGATCTCCCTAGGGCAGCAATAGGTGCCTGAAATGTAGGCCAGCAAAATGCTGGCCTACATTTAAAATAGATGCAATCGTGCCAAGGGAATCTCCCTGCCGTGATCAGTTTAGTGGCCGTGGCAGGGAACCCATCACCCCCACGAAGTTGGTGGACAGGAGGGATGTCTACTTCTTTCTGCTGGAACCCCCGAAGCCCCCTTTCTGAATGTTTGCAGCAGGAAGAGTGCCCAATTCCTCCTGCTGCCACTGAGACATCTCTCAGCAGAAGGGATGCCCATTCCTTCCTGCCGCCCACCCCTTGAAATATCCCTAGGTATCCTCATGGTGGATGGTCTAAGGGATCTGGCCAACTAGAATCGTAGGCCACTCCCAGTGTATCCCAGAATGCACTTGGAGAGAGGCCTAAGACTCCGGTTGGCTCAGGTGATTAAGACCTCTCCTATGGGAGGGGCCTTAAGCACCTGGGCCAATGAGGGCCTTAGGCCCTTCTCTGGTGCATCCTACTCAGCTAAAGAAATCCCAAAATTTATACCAAGATCCTTAAAAATCACAAATTCACCCATTCCAGCAAATTTGCTAGTTCCACACACATAAAATAAACAAACAAACAAATAAAAAAAACAGTCATCTAAATAATAGATTATTATGACTGAGTAAGCTTCTTAGCAACAATTTCAAAAATAAAAAGTTGAGAACGTTACTGAACATCACATAGACATCCATTTATCTAGATATAATTTTTCTTTAAATCAAAAACCTAGCAAATTAAAGGACTTCTGATTATTGGACAGCAAGCAAAATGCTTTATCCATTAAAAAATTTGATCCCCACTTGCTGTAACAAACCCACAGCAGAATCAAATATTATATATTGTACAAAGCAAAGTGCAGGGTCAATAGAAGCATTAGCAACCCTGCCTGAAGAGTATGATAAATTGTGACTCATTCTATACATTTTAGCTTCTTTTTTAGGATAACACTTAAAAGAGAAACCACCAGGTTACCCAATTCCTTTATCCAATTTATTAACTATAATATCTGTCAAAACCTTTCTGAGGGTGAATTTCAAACTGTAAAATTTATGAATTATGAAACTAACTGAAACCCAATAAATAAAAATTAAGTTGTCTCCTTATCTTGTTACAAAGGGCACCACACCATCAAAACAGCTATATTAATAGTGTGAAGGATCTTTGACCAGCAAGTGCTATTACCAGGAAATCAGAGACCTGCTGTCATGGTGCAACAAAATGCTGAGTGTCGTCCCCGACATGTACTATATCAGTGTTGAAAATGACATTGTGGCCGATCCTATTATCCCACATTATATTTAAAAAAACATAATATATAGGAGGTGCTAAGTACCCCCACATTATGGACGCTCTAACCAGTTAACATGGAGGTAATTCCAGCAAGTTGAACACTGCTTCCCCACCCATTCTTCACCCCTGAGATGACAAGAAAATTTTTTTTTTAAATGTATTATGGCCTGGATTCTCAAAATCGAACTGTTAGGCCCCACTATCTGTCATATCATTACCTCTGTAATTCTCCCACCTGAGAACTGTGTATAGATGCACCTTCATGTCAAGTTTGTCAGCTTTGACTGGATTGTAAGCTCTTTTGAGCAGGTATTGTCTCTTCTATGTTTTGATGTACAGCACTGCATATCTAGTAGTGCTATAGAAATCAATAGTAGTAGTAGACTCTTAAAAAATTGTTCTAAATGTAATGAATCCCTGAAAAGGAAGCAAACATTTATAATAATATTCAGAAAGAAGTCAACCACTAGGACTACGGTACTACTCTTGGCTTAAAAACTATGGGGCTCATAATAATTAAAAAAAAAAAAAGTTCAAAAGTGTCCTAAGTTGGTACTTAGACAATAAAAAAACCAGATCGTCCAAGTACCGATAATCAAAGCTGGTTTTAGAAGTATCTAAAACCAGCTTAGGCCTTTACCCTGCCTCTGAATGCCTAGAGCAAAAAGGGACATTCTTGGAGGAGTGCAAAGAGCGGGGGGAGGGCGGGAGGTGGATCGACCTAGACTTAGTCGTCTGGCAGCCATAACCAAAAAGGTTTGACAGGTTGCCAGACAGAATTTATACGTTTTGACTTAGACCAAGTCAAAACAGGTATAAGTTCTGAATAGGGGCTGATCAGCAGCCCAGGCAATCTGTCAAACCCCCCCCCCCCGCACCGGTAACGATCACGACAGGAGAGATACATAATCTCTCCTGCCGCAATCCCACAAACTTCGCGATTACCGGCAGGAGGGAGCCCAAGTGCTCCTGCCGAGAAACCGCCCCCTGAACTGCTGAACACACAATCATCGGCAAGAGGGAGCCCAATCTAAGACTGGGTTGGCCCATGTGTCTAAGGCCACACCCATAGGAGGGACCTTAAGCAACTGGCCCAATTCTGGTTGGCCCAGGTGCCTAAGGCCCTTCCTATGGGTTCTGGGGGTTAGGTGCATGGTCAGGGAGTTAGGGGGTTCAGGGGGGTTGCCTTCCAGCAGGAGGGCTAGGGATCTCTCCTGCCAATTCAGTGATCACAGGGTTCGAGGTTGTTGGCAGGAGGACTTGGGCTCCCGCCTGACGGTTTGGGGATCATAGGTTTTGGGGTTGTCGGCAGGAGGGCTTGGGCTTCCTCCTGCTGGTTCGGAGATTGTGGGGTTCAGGGGAGGAGGTTGTCGGCAGGAGGAGGTTGTCGGCAGGAGGACCTGGGCTCCCTGCTGCTGATCATTGTGGCAGTTCAAGGGTGGGGGGTGTTGGCAGGAGAGATTGGGCAGATGCTGGTTACAAAATCCTGCTTTTAGGCAAAGGTCTAGCCCCTCCTTTGCCTAAAAGGTCTTGTTTTGGGGTATTTGTGATTTGGGCAATTTTGTGGTTAGGAATGTATCTTAAGGATAGGCATAGTGATGTTTTGGGCAATTAAACTAGTGAACGTAGAGGTAGGCCATTCTAAAAAAAAACTCATTTTGGACGGTTTTTTTTTTGAGAATGGACATTTCCCTGCTGCCTACTTTCTGCATCTAGGGACTTAGGCCAAAAGGGGACTTAGATGTGTCTTTTGATTATGCCCCTCCATATATATATATATATTTTAAAAAAGCTATACATCTGAGTTTAGTAGTCCTAGATATAGCAGGAAAAAATGTAACCCTTGCCCCACAATAAATCACATCTTTTTTTTCTGAAAATAATATTTCAAGATCAGGGATTTATCCTTTTACCTGTCAATAGTCACCAAAAGGATAGATCTAGTATTTATTGCATCTTGCATATCCATATGAAAGGCAGTTAGATCTATTTCTGAGGAAAAATAGCTGATCCACAACCTGTTGGGACAACTTATTTTTACTTTTATCTGGTAAATAGTAAAGTTAGTAAATAATGTGGAGGGGTATTTTCTATATGACGTCTAAGTGAGAGTTTGGATGTTTTGCAGAACACATACAAAAATCTAAAAGCAAACATGACCATTTTCAAACAGGAAAATGTATTTTTATTTCAAAAATGGCCATTTAGTAGATATGTTTGTGCATAGTTTGTTGATATGTTGGGACTATTTTTGAAATAAAAAAGTCCAAAACAAAATTGCATGAAACAAGCCATTAGGATGTAGGAGTGGCTAACATTTTTAGTAGACTGACCTCATAGACATCCCAGCAGAGCAGAACAACTGCTCACCACAATGACAGCAGACTGTTGTAGGAAACAGACAAGCTCCCTTAGATGTCAGTGGGAGTCCTTGGCACTGCCTATTGGATCAACACTTATATGCCTACTGGATCAACGGGAGTTATATGCAGCAAATGCTGGATGATATATGCAAGAAAGCAGGATCTCTATACCATGATGCCCAGATAAAGCTTCTTTCAAAGTATAACACAATGGCAATAGCCTTTTGAGGAAATAATCAAGCTGCCTTTTGGACTCATACTCCTAAAAATCTGAATAAAACTCATCAAACCATAACCCCTTAAATTTTATGGTGAACCCTCCAAAACCCACAAGGCTACTCTAGGAACATGCTTGTAGAGACTGACACAGGGACATAATTTGTTCCTGTCCCCGCAGTTAACTCATCCCACGGGAAACCATCCCTGTGTCATTCTTTAAGGAGAGAGGGAAGAATAAGAGTATGATTGGACACAGACACTGACTCTCAAGCCTTGCATTGAAGAGTGCTGGTGTAGAAGGACTGAGGTTGAGATACACTAAAGAATGACACAGGATGATTTCTCACGGTTATCTGTAGGGATGAGGATGGTTATTCATGGGGACGGGGATGGTTATTCGCAGAGGCGGGAACAAATTCTCTACCTGCTTGCTGCTTAATAGGTCTAAATAAAAAAACAAGAAGGGTACTGGTAAAAATAATAGGGTTTTTTTTGCATAAAAATGTATGTGAAGTATACAAACATCAAACAGTTTCATTTGCAGAGTAAAACCAATGCTTCTATCATTGCACCAGTTCAAGATATAAAAATCAAACAGCTGCTAAATCAGTCAATTTGCTTATACGGGTATAGTTCACTTAGCTGGATAATTAGACTCCAGCTCAGCTAAGTGAACTATATAAGCAAATTGATTAATTTATCAGCTGTTTCATTTTTATATCTTCCTTGTTTTTTTTTTTTGTTTAGTATAAGTGGGAGGAAATATTTTAGCATACCTCAAGGTTCTAGTGAGGCTGGACTCATTTATAGCACTGGTCTTTGATCTGGGGGCCACCGCGTGAGCAGCCTGCTGGGCACGATGGACCACTCGACTGACCCAGCAGCGGCAATTCTTATGTTCATATGTCAATTGTCATAACATCTGAATCTGTCATATAGGCAGGTATGCACTGTTACATACTTTTGTGGGGAGGTCATTCTTTCATCCCTCCAATGGTCATCTGGTAAGTTTAACTACATTTTTGGCACCTCTTCGTTATTAAAACAGGTCTAGCCTCAAATGTCCAAATTATGTCTCGATATTTGGTCTATTTCAAGTCTTACATCAAAGTTATTTCTCCTCCACCTTTCTTATCAATAAGTACAATTTCAGTTTTTGAGAGTGTTTCATTTGTATGGACCTTCTGTTTGTAACTAGGCACCACACTGCCGGTTACTATATTCTGCGCCAGTCCAAATTTTATTAAACACCTTTATTTTTTGGCCTTTTAGCTCATGTATTTATTTGTTTATTGTTATTTATTTATTATTTTTTAAAAAGATATATCCATTAACTTTTAATATCACCTAAAGCCTAATAGTGTTCATACTTCTATTAGCTCTATAGTTATAGGAAAACCATCACTTATCTTAACAGTAGACAGTTCCTCTTGCACCTCTCCCGACATGCATGTTTCAACTAGAAACTTTTCTTCAGGAGCGAGGTAAACGTTTGTGGGAGCTATTTTGATCTGCAAATTTGGACTGACACAGAATATAGTAACCGGCAGTGTGGTGCCTAGTTACAAACAGAAGGTCCATACCAATGAAACACTCACAAAAACTGAAATTATACTTATTGATAAGAAAGGTGGAGGAGAAATAACTTTGAAGTAAGACTTGAAATAGACCAAATATTTGAACAAACAACAGGTGATTTTGAACTGTGTGATTTATCAAATTATGTCTCGGACATATTCTGCAATGTTTCATTATTGCAGAAAAACTTTCAAATCATAAGCCTGCCCTAGTCTCGCCCAAACCATGCCCTCTTGAGATTTAGATGCACTACAGACAAACAGCATAGAAATCAATCTACAACATGGATTTCAAAAATAGCAATTTGGGAGGTTTGGCAGGGAAAAAAACCTAATCTGCCCCTTTATGCCCACATTTTGGACCTTTTCCTTTTTTTGAAAATGAGCCCCATAATGTCAGTTAAGGCTACACATAGAATCTCCATAAAATACGTTATCAGTAAAATCTCAGGAGATAACAAATATGTGCAAGGAAAATTCAAGAACCAAAGTTTCCTTACTCGGTTAGCATTTTTCATCTTTCCAACTTTACGTAAATTAATACTATGAAAATCATTTATAACTGAGACAGATGTAGTTTGCAGAGTAGACTGTTTCCACAGCTCACATTTATCCTGCATGCCAAGATTAGAATCCACATTAGTCAATTTTTCAGTCACCTCCTGAGAAAAGATCATATTTTGAAAAATAACAACCTTAAGAATCCACTCCATTCATTGGTTAAAGTCACACAAATCTTTAAAAAAATTTTTTTGCTTATTTCTCATAGGTTGAAGTGAATGGCAGGGAAATGTGACTTGTAAAATTGAAGGTAATTTGGAAAAGGAAATTATTTGAGAGAGCACATTAACCTGATTTATCCAAATGGAGAAAGGGATGCCACATTGTAAGGTGCTGGAAAAATTAAGATGTAGAGGAGTGCGGTGAGGAGAACTTAACAAAGCTTCCAGAGGTGAGAGTACCTGTGATGTAGGTGGTCCCTTAGAACTTGTCAGAATCTCATGTTTATCCATCAGGCCTGTAGAAGTAGGAGCTTTAGGGCTAGATTCACTAAAGCTTCTGATCCTGTACCGACAATTGCAAAACCAGGGTTGAGCCTAAGGAAGTCCCTGAATGGCCATTGGCCAAGGGAGAAAACTGAGGCGCCTGAGCCAATCAGGGCTTTTGGTCCCTCCCAATGCATCATATGATACACCGGGGCAGGGCCTAAGGCCCAGTCACATCCAGGAGGCCTACGGAACAGGAAGGACTGAGAACCCCTCCTGCTCCCAACATTTTGAGGTATGGGGAGCGGGAGTGGGGAGCGGGGGTCCGGGATTTGTGGCAGGAGGGAGTGGACATCCCTCCTGCTGGATTTTTTTGGGGGTGGGGGGAGGTATTTGCTGGCCAGAGGGAGTGGGCATCCCTCCTGCCTTTTCATTGAGGGGGGGCTTCGGGGCCATGTTTGTCAGGGGGGCTTTTTCATTTTTTTTAATTGGCCAGATATTTTGCTGTGTAATACATGCTAAATATCTGGCCCATTAAAAAAAAAGAAAAAAGCCACTGACAGCAGTGACAGGAGGCTGCTTCTCCTGTCACTACTGTCAGGGTTGCCTAGACTCATTCGCTCATTGAGCGATTGAGTCGGGGAGTTTGCATGCAAATGATTTGAATCTTTGTGCAAATCATTTGCATGCAAAAAAGGCAGTGAATCAATTGCTGTTTCAAAATCGGCCAGTAATCGGCCAACAGCGATTGAATCACTACCTTTAGTGGATCTGGGCCTTAGGGCTAGATTCACAAAGCAAACCGATCGTATACTGATCGGTTTGCGAGTTCTTTGTGACCTGATTTCCCTTTGACTCGATTCACTAAAGTGTTTAGTGATCCCATCCCGATCTGTGCATGCAAATGAGGGAAATGGCATGACAATTTGGGAAGGCAGTGATTCACTAAACACTTTAGCTAACACCGATTGGGCTTCCCGATCAGAAAAGAAGTGACTGCTGAAGACCAGTAGCTTCTATCCTGGCCAATTCTCCTGCCCACTTCTGCTGCTTTTTAGCAGAGCAAGCCCGTGGTTTTCACCCACAATCCGCTGCCATTGCCATCTGGCCCGATGCTGTCCACCCTGTCCTGGCAAATATGGCAGGAGGGATGCCAAGTCCCTCCTGCCATCAGCCCGACCGAGCCCGGCACACCCCTCCTCGTACCTTATTCAGCCAATCAGACACTTCCTTAGGGAGGAGTCTAAGGAAGTCCCTCACTACTGTCAGGGCTGAATCCAATCCATGCAGTTGGTTGGGGGCATGCCTCCGATCACCTCCATTTGCATGCAGATGATTGGCGAATAGGTCGGCCTGCCTCCAATCGCCCACGGATTAGACACAGATCAGAGGGTTAGTGAATCTAGTCCTTAGTCTTCAAATTGGCTTTCCACTTCCCCATCTAAGCAAAATTCTAAAAATATCAAATTTAGGGGAAATTAACCAAAGGGTGCTAAACTCATTAATACACACAATTATGTTAGCACATGCTAACCACTAAAGACATCCTTAATGGATGTCTTTAGCAGTTACTGTGTGCTAATATGATTAGCACCCTTTGGTGAATTCCTCTCTCCCTCTATTAATGCTCCAAAGTGCTTCTTGATGCTCCAAGGGGCTTCCAAGGGGCCCTTTAGCCACATTCTGCAGCTTCTCACCACAATCACAGTAGACTGTTGTAGGAAACAGACAAAACTCCCTTAGATGTCAGTGGGTGTCCTTGGCAGTGCCTATTGTATCAACACTTACTATATATGCCTGTTGGATCAATGAGAGATATATGCAGCAACTGCTTGATGATATATGATATATGCAAGAAAGCAGGATCTCCACACCATGATGCCCAGATAAAGCTTCTTTCAAAGTATAACACAATGGCAACAGCCTCTATGAGGAAATAATCAAGCCACCTTTGGACTCATACTGCTAAAATTCTGAATAAAACAGTACATACCTGTCTGTAGAACAGCAGCATCTGGTATGGGAAAGGTTTAATAGAACATCACATAGGTGTCTTAAGTAGCCTGGTGGATGGGCTAATGAACAATAGAGAGGAGGACCCAGACCCTTAAGACAATCTAACCACTACTTTTTGGGGTGTAAGGTGTAAATTAGAGAATGACACGGTGACAAAATTCATCATCGTTCCCGTCCCCACGGATAACCGCGGAAAATAGTCCCATGTCATTTTCTAGTGTCTATTTCAACCTCAGTCCTTCTACACCAGCATTCTTCAAGCTTGTGGATCAGTGGTTGTGGCCATTCATACTCTGATTCTTCCCTCTCTCCTTAAAGAATGACATGAAGATGGTTATCCGCGGGGATGGGAATGGTGATGAATTTTGTCACCGTGTCATTCTCTAGTGTGAATCTACCAAAAAAACCACCAAAATCCTACTATACTGCCATATAAGTGCCACCTAGAGCCATAAGGGCTATTGAGATAGTAGACAGGTGGGTATAGTAGGTTTTGGGGGAGTTTTGAAAAGATCACTATACATTTTAATGGGGTTATGATGAGATGTATATCTGGCACCCTTTATATAAAGTTCACAGCAGTGCCCTCTAAGGTTCCCCGCTGCTCTACTGGGATGTTTATGTGTCCATTGCAGTACAATGTTGGTCCCTCCAATGTACAAATGATCTAGATTTGGACATTTTCAATTCGGATGTTTCTATGGCCTCATGCTTTCTACCATCATTGTAGTCGTTAGAGTGTCTTAAAGGACCTGTCTCTTCTTTATGGCTCATTAGCCCACTCAATAGGCTGCTTAAGACACCTGTGTGCTACTTGAGTAGGCTTTCCTATGCCTGATGGTGCTGTTCTAGAGACAAATTCATTCATAATTTTGTGGAGTAGAGGGGTGTGTGTGACCACTGGGGGAGTGTGCATGAATGTGTGTGTGGGGGGAGGGTCATTACTTAATCCCTCCAGTGATCATATACTCTAGGTACCTTTTTGGCACTTACATGCTTCCGAAACAAATCTAGCTCAGAATGTCTAAATTCCATCTAGGATGTCTTGCAAAAGGTTTGATTATTGCCACAAAATGTCCAAGTCTAAACCAGTCCACATCCACCCATAACATACCTTTAACATGCCCCTTTCTGAATTGGACGTTTTGGAAGGTGAATGTACCAGTGACAGGCCAGTAGAGGGAGTCTGAACAGCAGAAAGGAACTAATTTGCATGTGATCATAAGATCATAAAAATTGCTGCTGCTGGGTCAGACCAGTGGTCCATTGTGCCCAGCATTCCACTCACATGGCAGCCCATAGGTCAAAGACCAGTGCTATAAATGAGCCCAGCCTCACTTGTGTACTTTCCAGTTCAGCAGGAACTTGTCCAACTTTGTCTTGAATCCCTGGAGGGTGTTTTCCCCTATGACAGACTCCAGAAGAGCATTCCAGTTTTCTACCATTCTCTGGGTGAAGAAGAACTTCCTTACGTTCGTAAGGAATCTATCCCCTTTCAACTTTAGAGAGTGCCTTCTTGTTCTCCCTTCCTTGGAGAGGGTGAACAACCTGTCTTTATCTACTAAGTCTATTCCCTTCAGTATCTTGAATGTTCTGATCAATCTCCTCTTTTCGAGGGAGAAGAGGCCCAGTTTCTCTAATCTCTTGCTGTACGACAACTCTTCCAGGAAATATTTTTTTTACACAAAGGGTGATAGATGCGTGGAACAGTCTCCCGAAAGAGGTAGTGGAGACAGACTGTGTCTGAATTCAAGAGGGCCTGGGATAGACACGTGGGATCTCTCAGAGAGAGACAGTGGTTACTGCAGATAGGCAGACTAGAGGGGCCATTTGGCCTTTATCTGCCATCTTATTTCTATGTTTCTTAAAACTAGAGGGCATAATTTGAGTTTACAGGAAGGAAGGCTTAGGAACAATATTAGAAAAATTTTCTTCATGGAGAGGGTGGTAGATGCCTGGAATGCCCTCCCAAGGGAAGTGGTGGAGAGTAAAACAGTTATGGAATTCAAAAAAGAGTGGGATAAAAATAGAGATCTCTAATTAGAAAATGAAGGATGTAGATTAAAGAACTAAGGCTGGTATCTTGCTTAGTAAAACTAAATAAGCGATTCATCAAATTAAAATAAAACTTGAAACTTGAAACATACCTGCACGGTCTATGTTCCATATATGGTGATTCGTTTAGGATGGGCTAGGGTGGGCATCAAGGTAAACTCCACTAATATGGAACAGGAAGATGTTACTGGCCAGACTTTACGATAGATGGCTTGCAAACAATGGGATGGTTGGATAGACTAGAATGAGCTTGAATGTCAACTTCAGTATTTGGAACCTAGGACAATACCAGACTTTACAGTCTACGGACCAGAAATATCAAAGAAGACACAAGTTAATCTAATCATGTATTTTTTAATGAGTATAACTTATGGGCAGGCTGGATGGACTGTTCAGGTCTTTATCTGCCGTCATTTACTATGTTACACCACCAGGGCCGCCATCAGGGCAGTACTACCAGTCCTGCATTCAGGGGCCCGGAGGTGACAGGGGGCCTGGGCTCCCCCAGGATCCTAGGCAGTGTTCCCTCTAAGGCAGCGGTCTCAAACACGCGGCTCGCGTGTGGCTCTCCAGGTTTTATTTGTGGCCCGTGGTCTGGAGGCGATCATTCTCTTCCTTTTGGAGCAGCAGCCGGCTCGTTCGTTCAAAGCCCCCGCGGGTGGCGGCTCCTTGCGCTATCCACTCCTGCAGTGGAAGTCTCTCTGATGTCACACCATCAGAGAGGCTTCAGACGCAGGCGCGGATCTCGCAAGGAGCCGCCACCCGCGGTTTTGAATGACTGAGCCAGCCAGACACGCTGCAGCTCCAGTGGCATACCAAGGGGGGGCGGTCAACTGTTCTCCTTAGAGTGCGGCTCGCGGCTCGTCTAGAGCACTGGTACCCAACCTTCTTCCCTTCCCTTCTCACTGCTGCCATCGGGGATCAGGCTGGCACCGTGTCTTTGATCTCCCTGCTTCTCTTCCCTGCGGGGCTGACCAACTCTCGTGGCAGCCCGACGTCAATTCTGACGTCGAGAGGACGTTCTGGATAGCCAATCGCTGCCTGGCTGCCCGGAACGTCCTTTCCGACGTTAGAATTGACGTCGGGCAGCGAGAGTTGATCGCCCCATGCAGATGAGAAGCAGGGAGATCTCGGCCTGTTCCCGATTGTGGCAGCGGCAGCAGCCTATTCCGCGGCGGTGGTGGATGGGAGAGTCAGGAAGAAAGAAAGAAGGTGTGGGGGGGGCAGGGAGCCAGAAAAAAAAAGCAAAAAATGGGACACGGAGGAAGGAAGGAAGAAAGAAAGAAAGAAGGGGGGGAGGGACAGGGAACCAGAAACAAAGCAAAAAAAAGGGGCACAGAATCAGAGAAAGACAGACATAGAGAAAGAAAGAAAAAGTTGAGGGAAGGAATGAGGTCTGGAGGAGAGGAAGCATACAGGAGGCTGAAAGAAGGGAAGAAATATTGGATGCACAGTCAGAAGAATAAAGTGCAACCAGATGAAATTACCAAACAAAGGTAGGAAAATGATTTTATTTTCAATTTAGTGATCAAAATGTGTCTGAATTTATATATGCTGTCTATATTTTGCACTATGGCCCCCTTTTACTAAATCGCAATAGTGTTTTTTAGTGCAGGGAGCCTATGAGCGTCGAGAGCAGTGCTGTGCTAAAAACTGCTATTGTGGTTTAATAAAAAGGATGGGGGGGTATATTTGTCTATTTTTGTATGGTTGTTACTGAGGTGACAATGCATAGAGTCATCTGCCTTGACCTCTTTGAAAAAAACCCAGAATAGGAATGATAATTAACATTTTCTCAGCGTATAGTATGCTTTGTGTTTTTTAATTTTATTTTTGGTAGATCATTTTGACTTGGTCATTTTAAAGTAGCTCGCAAGCCCAAAACGTTTGGGCATCTCTGAGCTAGAGCGTTGAAACTGTGTATTTCTATTTTATCCCCCCCTTTTACAAAACTGTGGAGCGTTTTTTAGCGCCAGCCGTGGTGGTAGCAGCTCTGATGCTCAGAATTCTATGAGCGTCAGGGCTGTTACCACCGTGGCTAAAATCCACACTACAGTTTTGTAAAAGGGGGAGGGGTTAGTTTGTGATGACATATTCCATACTAGGCGAAGGTGTTTTCTGTGTTCTGTGTGTTTGAAAGACATGGTTTTCTGTTAGGATTGACGATGTAGGATTGATCTGTGCTGGTCTGGCTTGTTTAGTTTTACAATGGGTGTATTGATGTACTGCTCACTGCAATATGTAAGATGCTGCCTTTTCCTAGGTACTCATGTGTGACGTGTGGTTTGTTACTAAAAATCATGTTTTTCTTACAGATGGGGGGTGCCAAAAAATGATGGGTCCCGGGTGTTACATATGCTAGGTACGCCACTGTATGTAAAGATACCAGAAAGCTGGCGAAGCAAAAACTTTAAGTAAATTGTTATTCTTCTAAGTTTTGAGTATTTAACCCTCCCACAATCTCACGGGCACTCGTTTCAAGTTTCAAGTTTATTGAGATTTTGATTTAAACGCAATATCAAATATTTTCAATGCGTATAACAAAAATAAATTTGGGGAAATAAATAAAACCATTTGAACAATAAACATACAAACATATCCATAGATGATTAAAATTACATAAGAAGTACAAGGACAAACTACATTTGTTTAAAAATGCGTTCTCCGCGCCTGCTCATAAATTTGTGGAGTATGTAACTTGTCGCTCATGCATATTTTATTTTGCACATATCTCATCAATCCTTAGAGGGAACATTGGTCCTAGGCCACCATAGCACAAATTTCTGTATTATGCTTCTGCTGTGCACAACAATAAACAATAAACACTGCTGTCATATTTTTTTTGTCCCCTGCCGATTTCCTGATAGCACCCCCCCCCCGGACAAAAGTGGGTGGGAAGGGGTGCGTGGGGGGGCCCAATAGGATTGCTTAGTAAGGGGCCCAGAAATTTCTGATGGCGGCCCTGTACACCACTGGGAGGAACAATTTCTAAACATTTTTTACCTGTCTTGTGTTATGACCTTTGCACTGTTAGTTTAGGTATGGTATACACTGGTGCTGCATAAGTCTACTACCTTCCTATTGCCAAGAGCACTTCAGTCTTCTCCAGAGATCCTTGGTGCTCGCTGCACTTTAGCTGCCTTTGTGGTACTACTTATGACTTTGATGGTGGTTGGAGTAGAAGGCTGTATTGATGCTGGGATAATCTGCACAGCTAGAATATAAGCAAATATAAACCAGAGAGTTTATAAAAGAAAGGTTAGGCAGAAAAAATGCACTTGAAATTTCTTCCCAGTCCTCCCATTCTGCAAATGGGGACTGTCCAGATGAACCCAATATAGATTTTGCTTAAGACTAGAAGTAATCCTTCCCGTGGAACTAATTTCTTAGTGCAACCTAGTGCCCTGCAAAAGCCCCTGGTAGTCGTCCACTCACCCTGACTAAATAAGGTGCTGAAAAGAAGAGCTCCAGCACAGTGAGCTGGGAAGAGCAGGAGCTCCTTCGGGAGCCAGGTGACCCTGAAGGGGAGGAATGCTGGCTTTGACCTAACCCTTGAAAGGCTTGCCCAGTAGAACTTAGAGTCCAAGGGAGGCTCAAGCTTGATGACTGGCCAGGGGCCTGTTAGATGTGTGTGAGTGACTTACAGAGAGTAACTGAGGGACTAGAATGAGTCATCAGAGAGAGTCCTCACAGAGAGACAACTGAGCAGCTGGGAAGGACCTGGAAGAAGGAGTAGCCAGAGGGCCTGGTAGAGCTTAGAGTGACCAGCGAAGTCTCAAGCTTGATGACCGGCAGTGAGACTGAACCTATGGGGACCCAAGAGGCTGGGAAACAGAGGACTGGCATTAGCTTCACAAGAACAGGTAAAAGGAGTCTGAGGTCCTAGGCTGTGGGTGACTGGCAGGTGACCAGTGTAGGGACGAGTGTTGACCAGCAGAGACACCAGTAAATGGAACTGAGAACTTCCAGAAGAACCAAAAGGAAGCAGCCTGTAGATCCTGAGAGCATTGGTCAAAGGTGACTGGCAAGTGACCAGCAGAGGAACTGGCAAGGCCAGTGGCAACCAGTCGAGAGATCAATAAATGGTACCGGAAGCTGCCAGAAGACCCAGAGAACCAATGAAGGGTCAGGGAGGACCAGTAATGACCAGGATGTTCCTGGAAGGTCCTGGTCAGGGGTTTTAGAAGTATATGAATAACAGAGTGAGTGTTGTGTTTTAACAGAGCCTGGGGAAGGAAGGCCTACGGACAGTTGTGAGATGGATAGTGACTGCTCAGCCTGATCACATGATCACAGTCCCTACCAGAGGATGTGATAAACAGGAGCACGCTACAGGGGTTCAAAGAAGCTTTGGATAGGTACTTGGAAGACAAAGGGATTGAGGGGTACAGATAAGAGTAGAGGTACATTATAGGGATGGGATTAGAGGTAAGTTACAAAATTAATCAGGGACCACTGTTCAGGCACTAGGCCTGATGGGCCGCCACGGGAGCGGACCGCTGAGCAAGATGGACCTCTGGTCTGACTCAGCGGGGGCAACTGCTTATGTTCTTATGTTCTTAAAATATCTAAGTTCTTTGTTTTTAATATCGGCACTTGGATGTTTTGCAGAGAAAAATGTCCAAGTGCTGATTTTTTAATGTTTTGTGTTTTGAAAATGCACCTAAAAGTGAGTTAAATAGCCTGATATCTGTGAGGCATCTAAACATCAATGGCCAAGTAAGGTATGCATTTACCACATTTCAGCACATGGATAAATGACAATTTTCTATCATTTTGCTTATATTTTACACCAACTGTGTGCCTAAGTTTCAGCACTAGATGACATTATTACACAGTGACTAGGAGATCCTCAGAAGCTATGAATCCTGTATCTGCTGATAAATCAAGCTTAGAGCAGGGGATTAAACCCGGGTATTTCACACTGCAGTACATAGCATTGACACAGACCCACCAGGCTTGGTTCTCTACATCTTTATTTTATAGAATGTTTAAATTGTAAATATGTTAGATCATACTTTTTGCAATTGTTACACTACAGCTTAACTTTCTATGAACTATACACAATAATGATGTTTGTCACATGAAGATTATCAAAATATTACATGATACGTTCACATATCTCTGAGTAAGATATCTTTTTATGGATTAGTTTTCACCTTTTTTGATATTTAGGTGGACAGGGTGTTAGACTTTGTAAGTTTTCAGTCAAGTATGGACTTCTGGTGTTTTCTTTTACCAAGCATATAAAAAAGAGAACTTAAATATGTATGTTAAACAACCAATACCAGCATGCTGTGCAGTAAGACTTGGATTTCGTCATAAAGAAACACTTATCTTCAGTAACAGAGAAGTACTTACCTTAATTGTGGGAACCGTAACCAACATGGCTCATGTTTTGTTAGGAGCAGCCTCAGGGTAAGGTCCTCTTAAGATCTGTGCTAGTGCCCTCTTATCTGTACACAGTTGCTGAAAATAGCAGTAAGACTTGACCAAGAACATTAAAATATGAGTCCTTTTGCATATGAATATTTAAGTATTAAGGGAGAATTCCACAAACAGTGTCTAGGTTAGACACCACTAGAAGATTACATCAGCAGCATCTAGAATATCTGCATACAACATGATTTATTAAAAATTTGGTTAATTGGTATTTTTATTGACAAATGCCATTAAAACCTAATCTTCTATATATATATAAAATCGGAGGTATGTATGTGTGTATGTATGTGTTTGTGTATGTGCCGTGATCACGCAAAAACGGCTTGACCGATTTGAACGAAACTTGGTATGCAGATCCCTCACTACCTGGGGTGATATGTTCTGGGGGTCTCGCGGCCCACCTGCACACGTGGGCGGAGCTACAAACAGAAAATCTGATTTCACCCATTCATGTCAATGGAAAAAATGTAAAAAGCTGCCATTCTCACAGTAATTCAAAAACGGCTTGACCGATTTGAACGAAACTTGGTATGCAGATCCCTCACTACCTGGGGTGATATGTTCTGGGGGTCTCGCGGCCCACAACTCTATGTTGCTTGCTCAAGGGTGGGTTCACCCAAGAATTTATATGTTCTTGCTCCAGGAGGTGAAACTAAAAATGTTGTTTATAATCACGTTTTGCGTTAGTTGTATTGTATTCATTTTGTCAAATATTTCACATTATAATTTGAATATTGTACTTTTTATTAAGCTGTAAAAAAATAATTTCATTCACCACTATAAAGTATCTTTATTTGAATCCATTTACAGTGTTATTGCTATAATGAAATACCCGTGCAACGCCGGGGCATCAGCTAGTATATATATATATAGGTTGTGCGCACATATAAGCCTGTAACCTAGTGATGCCTATACCGAGGCGCCTACTTGTGCCTACCCAAAAAGTAGGTGTGGTTAGGGGTGGAGGGTAGGCAGGGTACACGTTAGGCAACTAACATAACATAGGCACTGCTAAGCATGATTCTGCAAATGGTGTCTACATTTGACTGACATGTGGCAGACAACATTTTGCTAGGTGCCTGCCAATATAGGTGCCATTTACAGAATTTCCCCCTAAAAGCTCATTAAAACATATAAAACAAAAGAGCATAATAAATGAAGTTACATGGTAATACTTTTAAAATGAATAGGAGGACATATTTTTTTCACTCAACAAATAGTTACACTGTGGAACTCATTGCTGAATGAAGTAATAACAGTTGTTAAAATATTTAGGTTTAAAAAAGGTTTTGACGAGTTCCTGGAGGAAGAATCCATAGTCTGCTTTTGAGAGAGACTTGGGTGAAAAGGCCCTAGAGTGATGTCTAGGGCTGCTTAAGCTTGCCTAAGGCCACTTCTGGGCAAAAACATGCCCACGCCCAGCCTCAGGCGAGCTTAAGCACCCCTAGGAGCATCCCTGCATCCGTGACAGATGTCTACAGCGTAGGCAGCCTGCCTCATGTTGGTTTTCTTAGAAAACATGTATCGTGATTGGCTGGTTAGATTATGTTAGGACGTCTACAGCCGTCTACAATCAGGACGTTGTTTATAGAATATGGCCCTAAATGTTAATGTTCTACTTAAACTCGACAGTGATCTTAACCATCTGAGATAATAAACACCTTTTACTATACAGTTTTTTTGGAACCTCAGGCCACCACTCAGAGCTCAAACTCGTTCATTGCTCTAAGCTTTATGTGGAAGCTCCTCATTGGATCCTTTTATATTTTTTTAAAGCCTCTTTTTGCTTTTGTGATTAGTTTTTTGTTTTTTCTTAAGTAATTTTATACAGACTGGTTAAGATCACTGTCGAGTTTAAGTAGAACATTACTGAAAAAATCACCTAAAAAATATCACATAATAGTTGTGCATAGTAAGCCTAAATGTTAATGACATGATTTAGGGAAATCTACCCAACTGGAATATTTAGATAATTATAACTCATGCATTGCAATTCTGGGCAGCTTACCTTGGCAAAGACATATGTAGCAGAATTTCAAGTTTAATATTTAAAAAATATCTATAATTTAAAGCAGAATAACACAGAATACACGTATAAATGATTTTGGACAGAATTGCCTCAAGTCTTACCAAGTTAAAAAAAATTGCAGAGTGAAAGAATGGACATACATACCACACACTGTAAAGTAGGCTTGTCCAACCCACAGCTGACAAGCCAAAACCCGGCCCACCAACTTCATTTTTCTAGCCTGCAGAAGCTCAGTGGAAATGTGAATATAAATTTCCCTGGCGGGATCCCTGTTTCTCCACCATGACTAATCTAACTGTAAACTTGAACTGCACAATGCTAGAAGTTTGGATTGGTCCCATGGTTTCTAGTCTTGGAAGACTTGATACCAACCTGAAGTTTCTATGCTGCCTGGCTCAGGCTCATGGTATGAGGAGTTGTGGCAGGGAGGCAAGGATCAAGGAGAAATCCCACTGGAGGAATTTGCAGCTAAAGACAAAATAACTTTTTCAGCTTTGTTTTTTTCAGTGACGGCAGAGAGAGCATGGGTGAAGGTAGGAGAGTACATATGAGAGAGAGAGAGAAATAGATAAAGGCAGGAAGTACATATGAAAGAGAGAAAGAATGGGTGAAGGCAGAGGATACATATGAAAGAGAGAGAATGGGTGAAGATCGGGTAACTACAGTCAAACCTCGGTTTACGAGTGCACCTGTTTGCGAGTGTTTTGCAAGACGAGCAAAACATTCGCAAAATCAGCACCTTGGAGAGAGCGAGAACTAGAAGGCCTTGAGCATGCGTAGATGCTCAAGGCCCAGCACAAGGAAGAGAGCAGATCTTTGGGCACCGGCATCGGCATGTCCTGTGCGTTGGGCTGGTGCCGGTGCCAGATGGAGGTAAGATAATGTGTTTGGTGGGTGGGTGCCTGGGGGATGCCAGATCACGGCACGGGGGGGGGGGCGATATGAGCGAGGGGGGATGCCAGATCATGGGGGGGGGGGGTAAAATGGAGCAGCGCTGGTGGCCTCGGGGATGGGGGGAGTAAGATACAGCAGCGCCATTGGCCTCGGGGGGTGGGGGTAGGTAGGAACGTATCAAGCAAATTTCACTTAGTCCCTATCGGGGAAACTCGCTTTGATATATGAGTATTTTGGTTTACGAGCATGCTTCTGGAATGAATTATGCTCGTAAACCAAGGTTCCACTGTATATGAATGAGAGAGAGAGAATAGGTGAAGACAGGTGATATGTAATCATTATCATACTGTGCTGCAATTCTAAGATTGTTTGGTGGTTATTTGTTTCTCAAGATGAGAGCTTCTATTGGAGTTGTACACAATTTGTTATTTGATCTGTGAAATATCCTCCTTACTTCCTTGAGCACATCATTACATAGTAACATAGTAAATGATGGCAGATAAAGACCTAAACGGTCCATCCAGTCTGCCCATTATCACATAGCAAGTCTGTGAGGGAGTGAATGGTATAAGGCCAGGTTTCCTTAAGAACATTCCCTCACCCAAAAAGAACACTTTAAGATAGGTGGAGCTAGCATGCTGAGTCAGAAGGGTGGGGCTCAGGCAGGGAAGAGGCCAAAAGCCTTGAAGCAGAACAGAATGAGGAGACCCTGATTAAAGAATCCTCCAGGGAAGTAGCAACTGGGTCAGCAGTAGCTGAGGAGAATTACAGGGAAGGAAAACTGTCCCTGAATAAGGACCACACCTCCCTACTAAATAACCTAATTTAATTAATTTAAATTACTATATTCCTTCCTTTTATTTTCTTCAATTTTAAATTTGTATTATTAGGTTACAGAGTGCTAACATTGTCAAAAGGGTGGTCAGAATTGTCTCACAGAAGTCTGATTGATATGGATGGAGAACATTTTTCTTCTCTACATAATCAAAAAGTTGCTTAAAGACAATACCCTTCCAGCTTGTTCTGGCTATAGTACCTGAGAAGAGTTCCAGGGAAGAGGAGTAGCCTTGCCTCAGTTATTTTCTCTGCAGTGGAAAGCAGTCTTTGTCTCTTCTACCAGGAGTTATGTATATGAGTAATCCTTAACTTATATTTTGGAGCATAGGTGTCAGAACAGGGGGAGGCCACAGGGGCCATGGCCTCTCCCAAAATTGGTGTCACCCACCCAGCTTCTGTTATTGTACCTATAATCTTCTGTTATTGTACCTATAATCTACTGCAGAGCATCAAGGAGCAGGCCTGCCCCAGAACCCTTCATTCTTCTCCTGGGGATAGGCCTGCTCCTTGACACTGCCTGAAGATTTAAAACGACAGCACCAGGAGGAAGTAGGCGGGTGAGCAGGAGTTTGTGAATGATGCTGCAGGATTTCTTGGGTCCCCAAACAAGAAAGTATTCTGCTGTCCATGTTTTAGAGAAATGGTTCTGTGTGTATCCAGATAGGACCTAAGGCTATGTTAGTACATTGTGTGTTCTGAAATGCTGCCACTGTGTTTGGGACCTATAGTTACAGTTATTTAATTTGATATACCGTCAATATTAACAAAAAAAAAAGGCAAAGCGGTTAATAGATAAAAATCAAAGAGAAATAATTTAAAAAAACCAACACAACAGGGACATGTATACTGTACAATGAACAATACTAGACACAAAATGGCAATCAAGAGCAGAAAAGGTTTACAATATCAAGAGGTAAGAACAAATAATGTAAAAACAGGAGGATGGGGGGAGGGAATGTGAGAAGAAAAAAGCAAAGGAAGAACTAAACTGAAGTGTTAAGAACTAGGGTCAAATGCCAGTTTAAAATAATAGGCTTTTAAAAGTGATTTAAATGTTTTAAGAGATTTCTCTATGCACAGATATAGTGGAAGGGAGTTCCAGAGCTTTGGGGCCAGACACCAGCCCTAATAAGGCTATTCATTATGATATTGAGAGAGAAAGACTTCATTGGCACAGTATTAAGCATACAAAGCAACAGGCTTCTGCACTGGAAACTGAAAAAAAAAAAAAAACACCAAAATGTTTTTTGTTGAATCTTTCATAGAACTTGGATGATTCTTATGAAATTTAGTGTGTTGTGTTCTGAAAGAAGTTCATATAAACTGTTGTAAATATTTCCCACCACACCACAACACTACCTTGTGAAAATGAAAATGAATAAAAACACATCAAAAAGTTTTATGGCGTACCTTGCAGAAAAATGCAAAGTCAAAAAGTAATGTTTCAGTTAAGTAGATGTTCAAAGTGTGCTCTCTTTTCACAAAGACAGGCCTTCTTTGGCTGCCACTGATCTATGGATGTCAACAATGCTGTGCTTCAGTCAGCCCAAACAGAGATGAGGTGCTTTTTAAGGTCTTCAGCAAAACCAAAACCAGAACCAGTAGGAGATCAGACCAATGGTTCGACAATGAACTGCTCCAACTCAAAAGACAGTGTAGAAGACTAGAAAGAAAATGGAGAAAAACAAACCTAGATCAAACTAAAATCGCTTGGAAACAAATCAACAAACAATACAAACTTCTACTAAAGGACAAGAGAAAAACTCATTACACAAATCTTATAGGCACAGAAACCCAAGACTCCAAAAAATTATTTCAAATCTTAAAAGACCTCACAGATACCAAACCCTACACAACCACTAATAATACCCCTCCCCCCTCAGCTACCCTCCTGGCAGAACACTTCAAGAACAAAATCACAAACGCCAGAGCTTCCCTCAATGCTACCCCATCCCTCCTAAACATAATCACAACTCACCCCACAGACAAAGATTCAACTGCAGCAGACAGAACTTGGTCACATTTCCCCAATATACAATGGTCCGAACTCAACTATCTCTACAAAAAATACAGCGACGCCTCTTGTGACCTCAACCACTGCCCCTCATATCTCCTTACTACCTCCAGACAGAACTTGGTCACATTTCCCCAATATACAATGGTCCGAACTCAACTATCTCTACAAAAAATACAGCCACGCCTTTTGTGACCTCAACCATTGCCCCTCATATCTCCTTACTACCTCCAGTGTAAAGTTCCGTACTCTACTTCTACAATGGATTCAATCCACGCTCAAAGACGGCATTTTCCCTTCAGTCCTCAGCGAAATCATCATCACCCCAATCCAAAAAGACCCAAAAGGTCCACCAGATCAACCATCCAACTTCAGACCTATTGCCTCAATACCACTATATGTCAAACTCACAGAAGGCCTAGTAGCCAAACTCCTCACCAACTATCTGGATGACCATAACCTACTCCACCCTATGAAATCCGGCTTCAGAACAAACTACAGCACAGAGACACTACTTGGCTCCCTCATGGATACAATCAGACAACAACTAAGCACAGGAAAAAAAATACTTCTCATACAACTGGACCTAACTGCAGCATTCGATCTAGTAGACCACAATATTCTTCTGCAAATATTAGATACAATAGGTATCTCAGACAAAGTATACTCTTGGTTTGAAGGTTTCCTAAAATCCAGAACCTACAGTGTAAAATCTAATAAAGAAAAATCAAAACCATGGTCAAACCCCTGCGGAGTACCACAGGGATCCCCACTATCCCCTACCCTCTTCAACCTATACACTGCCTCTCTCGGAACACATCTAGACAATATGGGCATAACCACCTACAGTTACGCGGATGACATTACCATTCTATTACCATATGACCAATCAACGTCCTCCCTGATCAAAACACTACAACTAACACTAGACTCCATTACGACCTGGATGAAAGATCACAAACTTAAACTCAATCCAGATAAAACCAAATTCATTCTCTTCGAAAATGACAAAATCCAAACCATAGCCAACCTAGAACTCAACTCAATCAAGTACCGTATCCACACCACCATAAAACTACTAGGAATAACCATAGACAGATGCTGTACCATGCAACCGCAAATAAACAACACAATACAGAAATCCTTCGCTATCATGAGAAACCTCAGACAAATTCGGAAATTCTTTGAAAGAACACAATTCCAGCTTATAGTACAATCCCTAATCCTAGGACTACTAGACTATTGCAACATCCTCTACCTCCCATGCCCAACCTTTATGACCAAACAACTACAAACAATCCAAAATACAGCTTTAAGACTCATCTACTCATTGAGAAAACATGACCATATCACAGAAGCCTACATCAACTCACATTGGCTACCAATCCAAGAAAGAATACAATTAAAATTCTACTGCATGTTATTTAAAACTCTTAACGGAGACAGCACGTCTTACCTGAACAACCGCCTCATCCCAGCATCCACAACCAGACATAGAAAAACACACACCCCATTCATTACCCCCCCCCGACCAAAGAAGTAAAACGATCAAAACTACACGATGGCCTCCTGGCCTCTCAAGCAGCAAGACTGGATGGCCAGATCTCCAACCTTCTGGTGTCCACCCCAGACTACAGGACATTCAGAAAAAAACTAAAAACCATACTATTCAAGAAATTCCTGAAACAGCCCTAACCTCACGCTCTCTCAACAACACTAATAATAGACAAAGGATCTACCCTTTACTTTCATAGCAAGGACAATTGTAGTTTATAAATCTTCTGTTAAACCTCCCTGTTCTTAACTACCAAAGAAATGTCAAAAGATCTACTCTCTACCACTCTAGCAATTCTATTGTTATCTCATTGTAACCCTGTTTATAAATCTTTTGTAAGCCGCCTTGAACCGCAAGGTAATGGCAGAATAGAAATCCCTAATGTAATGTAATGTAATATATATCGCTGTCTAGTAGATGTGTTCCTGTATCAGCCGCCAGATCTGGTAGTCAATCAGGTTTAGGTCTGGTGAATTTGCAAGCCAGAAGTCTGGATCAATGAAGTTGGGTGTTCTCCTGATGTAGCATTTCTATGAAGTCCTTTGCCTGATTTGATGGGGCATTGCCTGTTAGAAGATAAAGTAGTCTCCCAACATGTGATGGATTGTTGGCACAGCTTTTGTGTCAAGAGGACATCCTGATATTATGCACTAGTGCTGCCCGATTCACGATTCAAATCGATTCAATTTTTTAAAAATTGGCCTCCCAATTCAATGGCTGACTAGTGTGAGAGTTAACAGGGACTCTACCCTAGCACGGAGAAATTTAGCGCTACCCCATTGATTATTGACTCTAAACTCACCATGGCTGGCTGGCTGGCTGGAGTGGAGAGCTTCTCCTTGTAGCGTTTCTGTTGCGAGCCCATATGTTCCGACGCTGCCGAGAAGAGAGCTGGTTGGAGTGTTGGGGGCGGCGCCCGCTGTGAGTGCATGGACGGCAGATGAGAGTGTTGCCTCTGCTGGAGACTCCTTCCTCGGCAATTGTGGGGGGAGTGGCGTGGACTGAGCTTCAGGAGCCTGGTTTCGGAGGTGGCAGAAGTTTGAGAGTGGGTGTGCCTCCTAGGAGTCGATAGACTGCGGTGGGAGCCAGCAGTAGCTTCATGGAGTGGCGGGAGCTTTCTTGCTTATCCTATTCTGCCATGGAGATTGTTTGGCTGTGCCTCTGCTGTGATAGTGAGGGCTGTTCCTGACGAGTTCTGCGAGAGTGGCTAATACAGCAGCCTGCAGGATCGCAGATGCTATAGCGATCCCTGCAGCTGCCCGTCGTCCTCAGTGGCACATTCTCTCTGCTATGGTCCTGCTCCTGCTCTGACGTCAGGGGCAGGATCACGGCAGAGAAAACGTGCCACTGAGGATGACTGGCAGCTGCAGGGATCGCTATAGCCTGAAGGTAAGAGCGGGGAAGATGCAGGCATGTGGAGGGAGCAGGCCTTCGTGGCGGGGAGGAGGAGGAGGAGGAAGAGTGCCTTCATAGCAGGGAGGCAGGCCTGTGCAGAGGGAGGAGGAGGAAGAGTGCCTTCTCGATGGGAAGATAGGCCTGTGCAGAGGGAGGAGGAGGAAGGAGTAAGAGAGGGGAGGGGAGATGTCAGACCTGGGGTGAAGTGAAGGGAAGAGAGAGACCAAACCAAAAAGAGGGGGAGGAAAGCAGAGGAGAGGTGCTGGACTAATGGAGAGAAGGAGAGGGAGAGAGAAATGCAAGACCACAAGGGGAAGGGTACAAGAGGGACAGATACTACTCCAAAGTAGGTGGGCAGGGTGAAGGATGGCAGGAGAGATAGGAGAAAGCCTGTACCTGGGGAAGGGGATACAGGAAGTAAGGAAGAGAGAAAGAAGAAGCTGGATATGGGGAGAGATAAGATGCTGGGCATGGAGGGAGCATAGGAACAGGGACACAAGGGAGAGAGTACTGGAGAGAAGAATAGGGACAGGGACACAGAAGAGAGATGCTGGATGAAAGGGTAGTTGAGAAAAGATGGTGGATCTGTGGATGGTGGGGTCCATTGCTGCAGCTGAGGGGGGGATGGAGATGAAAAAAAGGAAAGATGCCAGACCTCCGGGGGAGGAAAGGGAAACAGAAGGGGAGGACAGAGATGGAAGATGGATGGCTAGCATGGAGAAAGAAGAAAGAAGGAGAGCCTGATCAGAAGACAACCAGACCAACATGGGACCAACATGATTTGAAAAATGACCAGACAACAAAAGGTAGGAAAAATAATTTTATTTTCTGTTTTGTGATTACAATATGTCAGATTTGAAATGTGTATCCTTCTAGAGCTGGTTTTGGACCGCGAACGTGAGCTAGGATTTAATAGAGAGAAGAAAAGTATTTTTTTGTTTGTTTATTATGTTTACACCATGGGACAAGTGTGGGTAGGAGAGGGCAAAGGTGGGTGAAGAGGCTATAAAATAAACCCACCAAGATGTTTGTAAAAAAACCACCCAATTGGGCAGGAAAATCGAATTGAATCAAAAAATCGATTCAATAGGCTGAATCTAATCAAAATGTTTTTCCCTGAATCAGGCATCATTGATCTTAACCCCAGGATTGATGAAGAACAAATCTGTGAATCTTAGTTTCAATATTGAGACTGAGACCGTGACTGATTGACTGAAGGTTGGGCAGGTCCATAGTAGGCGTTTGGCATTAGCCTCATGCTTAAGTGTTGTTGAAAGCATGTATAGGCAATCATTCTGTATGTTAATTGGTGGAGCTACTGTAAATATCTTTTCATCTGTAAACCAGATGAAGCTGATGCTGTGCTTGGTCAAAAGCTGCTTACACTGTTTCAGCTTTGTGTCTTTGTTGTGTGAAGTTAACTCTTAGGCACAATGCTTTTTAAGACACTTTCATTTCAGATCATCATGAATTATCCTCACCACAATTCCTGCTTCTCTTGCTATTTGGTGAGTAGTTTGGTGTCTTTCAAGTTTTTATTAAAATTTGATGTGCATACATTGTCAAATATTTCAAAGCGTATTACAAATTTAAAAATGGGGGAAAAGCAATGTAGTACGTTAATATAAAATAATATGTACATACAAAATTCAATACAGGTACAAAAGGATAAGGGGATGAACTACAATAATTAAAGCAAAGAGAGAACATATATGGGTAACACATCGGGGGGGGGGCAAAAAATGAAAAAATAAAAAATAAAAAGGGGGGAAGATAAAAAAATTGAATCCTGCAAATGAAGACTGATTAGAAATTAGAAATTAAAATATAAAATTTTAAACATAGAATGATCGTCGTGTCTATATCTCAAAGGCATCTTTTCAGTGCATCTTCCTGGCTCAGTACAAGATCATGTACAATGTCAATGTGCTCTTGTGTGTAAATCGAATGCAGTTGTCCACTGCCTGGCTTACGATCCTTAGGGCTCCTTTTATCAAGGTGCAGTAGGCGGTTAACGCGCAGAATACCGCGCGTTCAACCGCCTGCCTTGCTAGTCGCTAATGCCTCCATTGATGAGGAGTTAGGTTTTTGGCGTGCCATGGGGGTTAGCGCGTGATGAAATGTCTGACTCGCTAACCCCCATAGCGCACCTTGATAAAAGGAGTCCTTAGTGTCTGTTGCTTGGATCTTGCATAGTAGCACATCAACGCCATTTTTGTTCCAACCCTTCTGTGGGGACTCTGTCACCAATTATTGACTGCTTTAGCAGTACCAAGTTCTTTATCAGAATTTGGTCTTCTGCAGTAAAAACCATTTTGATACAGAGACTGTTTACAAACTATTGTCTGCTTCTGCGCATATCCCATAGTAACAATTCATTTTCACAAGGTTGTGGTGTGGTGGATAATATTTACGAACATGCAAAATCGCAAACTTGCACAAAGATATCAAAATAATGTAAACCAGTCAGAGCTCCACTATATATATGTTCAAATCACAATAGTTCCTCAGAATGCCACACAATAAAGTAGTGTGGTAGCCGTCCTCACTGGAACATTTTTTTTGTGAATATTGAACTAATGTGCAACTTCTTGTTATGTCTTGTAATAAGTTATAAAAATTTATAAAGTGTCAGTGCATTATTTATAAAGCATAATGGTCTCTATAGTTCTATTTAGTGCATAGTAAATAACTTAGCTTTAAACCGGGTCTGCCTCATTCCCCACTGACGCATTTCAAAATTTTCTTCAGGGTTGGGGACAGAGAGAGCAGAACTATCCGTATTTTTAGCAAACGCTAACGTCTCTATGTTGATTGCTGGAGCAGTAGCAGTAACAAGACATAACAAGAAGTTGCACATTAGTTCAATATTCACAAAAAAATGTTCCAGTGAGGACGGCTACCACACTATTTTATTGTGTGGCATTCTGAGGAACTATTGTGATTTGAACATATATATAGTGGAGGTCTGACTTTGGATAATATTTACATTTTACATCAACTTCATTCAGGACATGATGCACTAAATTCCATAAGAATCGGCAGAGATCTATGGAAGATACAACAAAAAACTATTTTGGTGGAGTTTTATTTTTTTTTGTTCACAGTATATATGTCTCATTGCTGAAATATTGTTTTTTGGTTTTTTTTTCAATTCTCTTTATGTAGTTATATTTGTGAGAGCAGTAATGACCAAAACCAATGTTGCACTATGGTAATATTAACATAGCAAATATCCCCCCTCTTTTACTAATGCATAGCGCGCACTTTAGCATCGGCAGCAATGGTAACTGCTCCAACGCTCATAGAATTCCTTTGAGCATTGGAGCAGTTACCGCCGCTGCTGGCTCTAAAACCCGTGCTATGCATTAGTAATAGAGGGGGATATTTATTAAAAGTGAAACATGCATTACACTCAAAAGAGACCGACATAGACCATGTTTCAGCGTGCCTGCCTGCATCAGGGTTCCGACATCATCTATAGAAATAAGAATAACACTGAAAATTTAAAAAATAGCATAAAAGGGACATTTACAATGAATCCTTGTCAATTCACTGTTCAACTTTATTTAAATAGGTTGTTGTATACCAACTGACAATGTTACTTTGTACATGTACATTTCAGATATGTTTGACTGTGATATGTTTTTAAGTATAGCTTATTACTCCCCTCCCCCACCCTTTTACTAAGCTGTGGTAGAGGTTTCTACTGTGGCATGGAACACTAACTGCCTCTTTTACAAAGCCGCGCAACAACGGCCCCGAAGCCCTTTAAATCTCTATGGGCTTCGGGGCCATTAGCACAGCACAGCTGTTAGCGCGGCTTTGTAAAAGAGGCCTTAAATGCACTGATGCTCATAGAATTCCTATGAGCATCAGAGAAGCATCAAAGCATTTAGCGCCTTGGGCTTCGTATAAATCTCTACTGTTGCTTAGTAAAAGAGGGTCAATATGCATTATTTTTAATGCAATTTTGATGTCTGTATTATATTGTAGTTTTATATTTTACTTTTCATATTATTTGTATTATTTAATATTTATATGTCCCTTTTATGCAAATTTTTAATTTAATTTTTAATTTCAATCATATCTTTATAGATGTCAGATCCCTGATACACAACAATACACTCCAAATTTGCCAAAGTACCTACTGTAGTAAAAACACAAAAAGGCAACCTAGTCACATCAAGGTTTGTGTGGGGGACGCTCAAGACGCCAAAATTGGCACGTAACTAACAAACCAAAATGGGATGAATATAATATAGGGTGCTCTCAGTGTGAACCCTCAGTGATAGGAGCACAGCTCCGACACTTCACTTCTGGGTCAAGGCGATAAGCCTCCACCCGCACACCATCATTGAGCACCCTAAGTGTGCTGAAATTAAAGGGACCTGAGTCCACTAAATCAAACAAATCAAACAATCAAAGTGAGTAAATCAAACTCAACACCAACAACCTGAGCGACCCCCAAACAAACCCTGCCAGCCAGACCCCCCGACTCACACAACAAAATCAAAAATCACCATACAAAAAATATCAAATGAACACAATACTTATCTGAAACTATCTCACAAACTGATAAACACAAAAAACCGCGCCAGGAGAAAAGGTTCGACCGCGCTGGTTTCGGGAGGAGCCCTTCTTCAGGAACCTGACCCCCGACGGAACACAAACGAAGAGGTCAGCTGGAGGGAAGGGCTCCTCCCGAAACCAGCGCGGTCGAACCTTTTCTCCTGGCGCGGTTTTTTGTGTTTATCAGTTTGTGAGATAGTTTCAGATAAGTATTGTGTTCATTTGATATTTTTTGTATGGTGATTTTTGATTTTGTTGTGTGAGTCGGGGGTCTGGCTGGCAGGGTTTGTTTGGGGGTCGCTCAGGTTGTTGGTGTTGAGTTTGATTTACTCACTTTGATTGTTTGATTTGTTTGATTTAATGGACTCAGGTCCCTTTAATTTCAGCACACTTAGGGTGCTCAATGATGGTGTGCGGGTGGAGGCTTATCGCCTTGACCCAGAAGTGAAGTGTCGGAGCTGTGCTCCTATCACTGAGGGTTCACACTGAGAGCACCCTATATTATATTCATCCCATTTTGGTTTGTTAGTTATGAGCCAATTTTGGCGTCTTGAGCGTCCCCCACATAAACCTTGATGTGACTAAGATCCCTGATACAGGCAGATATGTCAAAACATGGCCCACATTGATCTTTTTGGGTGTAACGCACTTTTCTCTTTTAATAAATATGTTCACTGTATTAATATTACCATAGTATGACATTAATTTTGGTCATCTCTGCTTTCTTTTTTTCTGTGTTATTTTGTGCAGAATTATTTCTTATTTTTGTGCATGTGCATTTTTGAGAGCTCAGAAAGTCTTTAAAACTGGAGTAACTTCTGCATTATCACCGTAAGGTTGACTTTAGCAGAAACCCAAATAGTAGTAGCATTCCATGCTGCTGATCCAGGGCGAGCAGTGTCTTCCCCCAACTGCTGACTATGGACTTTTCCTCCAAGAACTGTCCAAACCTTTTTTAAACCCAGCTACTTTAACTGCTGTAATCACATCCTCCAGCAATGAGTTCCAGAGCTTAACTAATGTACACTTCTCCCTCCATATTCGTGGTTTTGTTAACCATGGTTGCAGTTATTCACAGTTTTTCGTTAGAAGGCTCTGCCCCCAAATTTACATCGCAGGATATCACTGCTCCCGCCACTGAATAGAGAAAATCGCTGCTCCCAGGAGATGCACAGAGAAAATTGATGCTCCCAGCATTGTACAGAGAAATCGCTGTACTTTCTTCACAGGAACAGGTCAGGTTATTTGCATTTTTTCTCTATTCGCTGCCTTGCTGTTCCCCTATCACCGCAAATGCGGAGGGGGAAGTGTAATCTGAATTTCTGTATCACACTTATCTAATACAGGTTCAAAGCGATTTACAAGTCAAGAGGCCCAAAGGTAGTATAGGCAATTTTAGTTACATCTCATTGATAAGAGAAGGTAATTCCTTGTGTGTAGATAGGACAAAAGTGGAGAGGGTTTACATTTATTCAGATGATATTAATTTCAGGCACACAAATGAGATAAGGGTGGGGGGAGTACAGCGATAAACTCAAATAGGAGTGAAAGAATGTTGGTGATTCTTGAGTAATAAGGAATTTCTCAAAGAAGTATGTTTTCAGCTTTTTCCTGAAGGAGAATTAGTTTGTCTCTGTCCTTATGGATGTGGGGAGGCTGTTCCAAGGTCTCATGGCTGTATAAGTGAACAAGGTGTTAAATATTTGTTTATATTTCACTCCTCTGGATGAAGGTATGATAATTTGATGAGTGCTGTTGATTCTAGAAAATCTGAAGGAGTTGGAGGAAAAAATTTCTCCTATTATTTTACAAGTATTCCCATGAAATTTCATTGAGTGTCCCCTGTTTTTTGTACTTTTTGAAAAGGTGAAAAATCAATTTGCTCTTACCTGTTCTATACTAATCAGGATTTTGTAGCCCTCAATCATATCAGACCTACACTGACCTCAATCATATCCCCCCTCAACTGTCTTTTCCAAACTGAAAAGCCCCAACCTCTATTCTTTCCTCATACAAGATGAGTTCTATCCTCTTTATCATTTTGATCATTATATGACTCTAGTAAACATGACCCTACAATATGGGAGTGACCTGCATAAGGGTACGAAGGCCCCTTAGTTTTGTTCTAAATTTTATGTATGTTCATTTGCTATCTGCCCAAATGGTGGGCAGATGTAGGCAAAAAACAAAACAAAACAGGAGACAAATTCCAATGAGTATGGAAACAAAATTAAAAGGAAGGGCACAATTAAAAGGAAGTAGGGATGGACCTATCATGTCCAGCCTTGGGTAGGTTTGAATAAACACTCCAGGCAGAGAAGTAGATTGTTTCAAAAAAGTCTTTATAGTAAGTGTCAACAAGACCCAACACGGTCTATGTTTCATCTCTTTTGAGCCTGCTTCAGGGGTCTTAAACCAAAGGTCAAGAATAAAATCTTCACTTAGTCAAGGTGACAAACGCCTTTCCTTCTCTCAGCTAAAAAGAGATATATGCCTTTTACTCTTCTATAGCCACATATTTCCTTCACCAATATTGCCTGTTAATGTTTCAAATTGGATGAGGTTCTTATATGAAACATTAACAGGCAATACTGGCAAAGGGAATCTGTGAGTACAGAAAAGGAAAAGGTGATGTATAGTTCTACATCTATCTCTTTAGCTGAGACAACTAAGTGAAAATTTTATTGTTGATCTTTGTTTTAAGACCCTTGAAGCAGGCTCGCAAGAGCAAAAACACGGACCATGTCAGATTTTGTTGACATATACCAATAAAGACTTATTTTGAATTAATCTACATCTCTGAGATGCAGTAATTCATTTAGTGTCATTTAGAAGCAGGAACTTTAGATCATTTATTGTTTCATTGCCCATATATTATGAATTTTTGGAAATCAATTTGGGACCAAATTAATAATTTATTAGCGATTCCAGTGGCATTATCCTATGATACTGTGATATTTGGTATGGATATGAGAGCAAAAAGTCAGATTTCTGCGAACAACAATAAATTGCTACTTATAATGACAGGGGTTGCCATTCAACAAATCACATATAATTGGAAAGACTGGAGGAGATTAAATTATAACTTTTGGTGGAATTCTTTATGCCATATCTATAAAATGGAAAGATTTACTGCGTTACAAAAGGGATATTTTAAGAAATTTCAGGATGTATGGAAACCATTAACAAAATATTGTCAGGATTAAGTAAAATTATTTCCCTTATGTTTATTAGTTTATGAGGTAAGGAGGGGGGTATTTTATTATTACATATATCATACAATAATGGAGTATATGGTTGGGGGGGATGGGCGAGGGATAGGGAGGGATAGGGATAAGAATATATGTAATATACCAATGATTGTTTATAAGTGATATATTTATTGTTACTGTGAATGAAAATATTAACACAATGTAATTTGTGAAAATGAATAAAGAATTATATATATAAAAAAAAAAATCCACATCTCTGCTTGGAGAATTTCTTCAGACCTACTTAAGTTTGGACACAATAGACTCATCCCCACTTTCTTCTTGGCGGGCAAATTATAGAGCCTTTCAAAAAAAAAAAATAAACAACTAAACATGACTTCTACTTCAGGAAAAAGTCCATTTCTTTACAATTTACATTTTTTCACTGTTTTGCTAGGGATAAATAATTGTATCATATTTTACTTTCCACAATTAGGAACATAATCACCTTTCTGAGGGTTTTTCTTAAAATGTAATAAATGACAAATCAACCTCAGGAATTCAGAACATTTATTGCAAGAGCTGAATAACTGGAATTAACATTGAACTGGCAAAGCAGTAACAATGATAACTGGATTAGATATTTATTTGGTCAAAGTCATCAAACACCCCTCACAAACTGACATAAGTACTGCAAGAAGCAATGCATCCACAACCCATTGTATGTTTTTATACTGAGGAAAAAAGGCGAACTGGTATACAAAAAAAAACCAAAAAATCTTTTCAGCAAAAAAAAAAAAAAAAGACAAAACTTAAGAAGAAAACTGATATTTAACTGTGGCATAAGATAATTCCCATATTTAATTATTTTTTTAGAACCATTTTGCATGCTATTTGTATAATTGTCTGTCATGCCTTAAGAAAATATCATAAAATGGTTAGATTTTGGAATCACTCCTACGTACAACTGAGATCTTATTAACATTAAGAACTGCCTAGCTGACAGAATAACAGGACGTGGTCCAGAACCTGTCAGTAATTGACCAACTATGATAACAAACAGCTAAACATTGATGATTAGGCCAAACCCTTTCCGTAGTCATTTCTTCAGAGAAAAAAAAACAAAACTTTGCTATATTATGAAGGCACTACACATGAAATAGTTTCTGGCTGTGATCAAAAAACACTTGTGTTACCACAATAAGAGTGCAAATGAGCATCAGTATAGATCATGTTTATCGCTTCAGATCTTTTGTAAAACCTTAAAAACCACTATGTGTCATCGCTTTTAAGGCAATAGCTCCAATGAATGTCAATGGATCTTTCTTTGCGATCTAATTATGTAAACCGAATCGAGCTCCTATTTTTAGGAGATGATTCAGTATATAAGACTAAGAATTAGATTAGATTAGATTAGATTAGCTTTTAACATCTTACCACAGATTTTGTTTTGTTTTTTTACTTGCTCATATTGGATGAAAGTTGCATACTAAGCCTTAGAAGAATGGTGAGATTGCCAATGGTGGGGGTTTTTATTATTATTATATCTTAAATAATTCCACTGACCCTTCCTCCCCTGCCTCAACTCAAATAATATTTTGCATTTTCACTCCATTATATATATTAAAAAAAATAACAAAAACATGAACAATTGCTCACAAATGTTTAAAATTCCTTGAATCTTTGCTTGATATTATTTCAAAACAGTTTTAACTACTAGAACACCAGCATCATTTGCTGCCACACTGAAATATGATTTTCCCTGTTTTAACACAAGTGTTTTAAGCTCCCGGGAACAATGTGTCCGACAGACTCTTATTATAGAAACACTATCACTGCAAAAGAAGGACAAAGCTGAGAAGCAACTGATAAAAGGAGAAGCAACAATGAAGCACACATTATTATGCTACAGTATTTTAGGTGACCATTATAATTCACAAAAAATTGTTAGTAATAAGTTGTTTCTATTTACAGGTACTTGAACACTGATTGACTTACAAGTGTCCACTAACATTATTATTATCACAATAGGTTTAATGTTTCTAGGTTTAGTTGGTTCGAAGTATGATGTCAAATGTAACTGTCCCAGTCAACAATAACAAAAGCACAATTTTCTAATTTGATATGCTTTTTTTTTTTTCAACTAGAGCAATCCACTATTTTTTGTCTCTTCTTATTTGTCTTCTGGTGTTTGTAGCAGCAGTCCAAGAGCCCAAGAAATATATTGATTATATATATATTTGGAAAGATCTTCATAGGGAAATCCATTGCTATTCACCAAAGAGTTCACATGTACTAGAAGAATTTTCCTCTCATGTTACAGGACATCACACCCTTCATAACACAAAGATATGCTTATCTCTGCTATATAAAGTGAAGTTCTAGAAGTCTACCAGTACATAAAGCTCTCACGCACAGTATTTTGCAATTCTAAGTAGGGCTAAAGTCACTGGTCCAAAACAGCCATTTTTATAGCTGATGCTCCTTCGGGCTATCAATAGCTCCAGAGACTTGTTGGTATGACTTCATATTAGCCAGTGGTATGTCAGTCATGTGATTGCCACCACTGAAAGGGCTCTCACTGGTACCATGCTGCTTTCGGTCACTGAACTGGTTTCTGTTGTTGTCTTCCTTCCAGGTTCTTGACAATGTGTGTCCATTCACAAGTTTGTCCTTCTTAATCCATTCTTTTTGAGGTGCAAATGTTGATAGAGGAGACTTTGGCTGCTGATAGGGGCCCAGGCCTGGAGGCATCCAGCAGTTATCAGAGTGGCCCAAAATCAGGCATTCTTGAGTGCACATCTCTGTCGCTTCAGCTAATCCTCTAGGACCGAGAGGTCCATCTGCAAAACAGAGAAAAAGACAATGAGGCTTATTAGCAATATCGTCAAAGTTACCTGCGTACATAATACTCTTATTTTTGTAGCTAGGACACATTTTACATTCATGCTTCTCTGGGTTTCATATCCTCTCTTTTACTAAGGTACGCTAACGCGTCCATAGACTAACATGCATGCGTTAATTTTTAGGGTGCGCTAATCGGTTAGCGCACCTTAGTAAAAGAGGGCCATAGTGTTATAACATAAGGGTAGTTTAGTATTTACTGTTAATGTCCTGCTATTGAAAGAACTTTAAAGTGAAAAAGAAGATGACAACACTTGGTGCAGTATTTGAACAGAGTTATATATTCACTGATAGTTGGTGAATAGATAGATTCATTATCCATCTTTTTTTTTTTTTATGACAGCTTCAAGTTTCAGCTGCCACAGTAACTAGCTCAAATTATTCAGACCTATGGGCTCCTTTTACAAAGCTGCATTAGGGCATTAAAGTGCAGAATAACGCATGCTACACTGCTGTGTGTGCTAGATGCTAATGCCAGCATTGAGCTGGTGTTAGTTCTAGCCGTTAAGCGCGCGGTGTAGTGCTCGGTAATATCCTGCGTGCACTAAAAACACTAGCGCACCTTAGTAAAACGAGCCCTATGTCTAATCCAGATATTCAGTGCAGCTATAGGCATAGAGCAACATTTTAGCAAGGATGATCAGATGAGAACCAAGACATTCAAGTCAAGATACATCATGTTCTGCTAGTATTTTAGAACAGAATCTCCTGATGTACAACCTGTCCTACAATGCCAGAGAAATGGATGCTAATGTACTAGTTACATGCAGCAGAAACATCTGTTTTAGAAAAACGTATGTCTAAAATATCAACTGATCAAAATAGGCACATAAACACAGTGGTGTAGTGAGGTTAGGAGGTGCTCAGGTGATAGTACTCCCCCCCTACTTCCATGCCCCTCATGTCACACTTGAGCCCTCCGTTCCCACACTTGTACCGCTTTAAATCTTCACCAACACAAGTTGCTTCCATGGCCTGCTGCTCGCCTCGGCGTAGACTTTCCCTCTGATGTCACTTCCTGGCCCTGTGACCTAGAAGTGATTTCAGAGGGAGCCAGGCCAGCGCGAGCAGCAGGCCAGAGTAGTTGCTTGCACAGGTGAAGATTTAAAGAGTTACATGGGGGGAGGGGAAGGGAGGGCACAAGCACGGTGTGAGAAGGGCAGAGAGGTGACAGCGCCCTCACCAAGACAGCGCCCAGGATGGTCCACCACTACCCCCTTGCTATGCTACTGCATAAACATTTATGTACCTGAACATAAATGTTAATCTTAGCCTAACATTTAGGCATCCGCATTCACACCAGCCAAAGAGATGGCATAAGTGAGGGTATATAAATTCAGCAAGGGTGGGCAGATCAGGACTGAAAGTCAAAGCCCTGCCTATGCCTTTCCCATGCTTTGTCCATGTGCATACCCTTCTTACAAATACACACAAGAGTGGCATATATTTACATAATAGCACTTAGACAGTGTGTAAATGCACGCCTACTCATACTTCTATGCTAGTAGTCTAAACAATTGCACCAAATTCTGTTTATGATGCCCTGAGTTGCATGCTCAAATCGGTACACATAGCCGATTTGCATGCACATTTTGTTCAATAAGCCAATCAGTGCTAATAATTGACCTCAAACTAGCAATTATCAGGAGTAGCTGACATTAATTAGATGTAATGCGCACAGTCTTCTGTGTGTATTAAAAAATCTGCACCAACATTAGAAGTCGCATATATTGAAAGCAGGCATCATAAGAGATATGCAGGGTCATGATTTGTACGTATGCATATTACTGAATTAGGTTGATACCCCCTAAGTCTATGTTTAGCACTCAAAATTGTGCATGCAAATTTGGATACATGCCCAAACTGGACACAAAATTTAATTACTTAAATGGCTAGAAATCAATTATTGGCACTAATTGACAAAATAAAATAAAATTGCCTTAGCTAGTTTCCTAAATTTCAGATAATATGATTCTAGATGCAAGGTATTTGGTAATCAATCAGCTGCAAGATACAGCACATGAGAACAGTCATCCAAGGTATTCAGTCTTCCTAACCACTTTAAACGAGGCACATTCAAAAATCCCTACCTTTTACCACACCTTGATAACTTCCCTCCTTACTGTCCGTTGCCCTGTCAATTAACACATGTACTACTGATTTGCACAGATTAAACAGTTCTATTATGTATTTATTAAAACAAGTATCTGAAATGAATTGAAATAACGCCACAAAAATGAGAAAAATATCAGATAAATAAAAATGAACCAAAAATATTTTGTGGCTCATAATCGAAAATTAACATACATCCAAAAAACGGCCTAAGTTGGCACTTGGACGAACATAAATGAAAGACATCCAAGTGCCAATAATCGAACTGGGTTTTGGACGTGTTTACAAACTACCTAGGCCAGGGGTAGGCAATTCTAGTCCTCGAGAGCCGGAGCCAGGTCAGGTTTTCAGGATATCCACAATAAATATGCATGAGATAGATTTGCATCTCAAGGAGGCAGTGCATGCAAATCCATCTCATACATATTCATTGTGGATATCCTGAAAACCTGACCTGGCTCTGGCTCTCGAGGACTGGAATTGCCTACCCCTGACCTAGGCCTTCACAGTGCCGCTGAACGACCAGAGCTAAATGGGGTGTTTCAGGAGGAGTGTCAAGGGTAGGATTTGGGCGGGATGTGGGTTGTGCTAGACTTAGTCGTATTGCATGTATAACTGAAAGATTTACAACACAGCCTAGACGGAACATGGACATAATGACTTAATTAAAACATGGTCTAAGTCACAAAAACCAACCTAAAGTGACCAGATAAGCATTTCAAACACAAAATGCAGACCCCCACACACTACCTAGTGATCATTAGGTAGTGATCCCCCCCCATAAAAATTGTAATAACTTTAAATATCTGTCTCCAGAACATCAGCACCTAGCAACCTAGCATAGTCGAGCTGCACAGAGGTGTCTTAAGTCGTCTTGAGGGTGGGTTAGGGACCCATGGAGAGGAGGACCCATGCTCATAAGCCACTGTAAGCACTGCATTCATAATGAAACATGTGCACTCCCCCCAAAAAAACCTAAACCCTTTTGCACTGCCCTATAAGTGGCTCCTGCAGCCATAAGGGCTCTTGGGTAGTAGATAGGTGGGTCTAGGGTGTTTTGGGGGTGTTTTGGGGGGCACACTATGACCTATAAGGGAGCTGTAGTGAGATTATAATGTGGCGCCCTTATTGTGAAGTTCACAGCAGTGCCCTGTAAGGTACACCACTATTTAGGTGCCATGTCTGGGTGTCCAGTCCAACACTTTGCTGACCCCTCCCACATCCAAAAGGTCTGTTTCTAGGCATTTTTAACTTGGGCAAAAAGTTAGATGAAAATGTGGTATAAAGATGGACGATTTAGCGACTTGGACGATCATGTGGCTGAACATATAGTTAGACGATTTTCGAAAAAAAATTATTTTTGGGCTGTATTTTTTGAAAATGTGTCCTACGCTGTGTTTGACTTTGGACAACCTGTGACTTAGAGACGAAAACAGACTTAGACGTTTCTTTTGATTATGCCCCTCTTTGCCAATGAGCGTCATTTACCTTGTCGGCCTGTGTTAAAAACCTCTACCACAGCTTTGTAAAGAGAGTCTTAAATATGGCTGTTTATTTCAACCACAGTTATAGAGTACTACCTGACACTGGCATACTTATCTATATCTATATCTATATTTATCTGCTACCTAGATAGATCTAAAAATAGCAAAACTGTCATTTTAGCTTTGCATTGATAACATTCAGAATATAGTCTAAAATATTAGCAAACCATTTTGTGTCTGTGAGCTCATTTTTTAAGATCCTTAATTCTATAAACCTATGTGAATTGTTAGAAATTGGATAATGCATGACTATGTCAATGCATTTCTTGATTTTTAAAGAGTAAATCACTTTTCCTTGACTTACAAGGTCAAACAGTTAAGAAACCTATTTCTTGATTAAATAGCAAAATCGTGGATTAAACCTGTGAAATTACAAATTGATTTTGAGAATGGGTTTAAGTGGGTACCATAAAAGGTGCACAGGAGGACAGTGTTTTAGGTTAAACAGACAACTAAAAATGCATAATCTATATATATATATATATATATATATATATATATATATATATATATATATATATAAAAAATCGGAGGTATGTATGTGTGTATGTGTGTGTGTATGTGCTGCGATCACGCAAAAACGGCTTGACCGATTTGAACGAAACTTGGTATGCAGATCCCTCACTACCTGGGATGATATGTTCTGGGGTCTCGTGGCCCACCTGCACACGTGGGCGGAGCTACAAACATAAAATCAGATTTCACCCATTCATGTCAATGGAAAAAATGTAAAAAGCTGCCATTCTCACAGTAATTCAAAAACGACTTGACCGATTTGAACGAAACTTGGTATGCAGATCCCTCACTACCTAGGGTGATATGTTCTGGGGGTCTCGTGGCCCACCTGCACACGTGGGCGGAGCTACAAACAGAAAATCAGATTTCACCCATTCATGTCAATGGAAAAAATGTAAAAAGCTGCCATTCTCACAGTAATTCTAAAACGGCTTGACCGATTTGAACGAAACTTGGTATGCAGATCCCTCACTACCTGGGGTGATATGTTCTGGGGGTCTCGCGGCCCACCTGCACACGTGGGCGGAGCTACAAACAGAAAATCAGATTTCACCCATTCATGTCAATGGAAAAAATGTAAAAAGCTGCCATTCTCACAGTAATTCAAAAACGGCTTGACCGATTTGAACGAAACTTGGTATGCAGATCCCTCACTACCTGGGGTGATATGTTCTGGGGGTCTCACGGCCCACCTGCACACGTGGGCGGAGCTACAAACAGAAAATCAGATTTCACCCATTCATGTCAATGGAAAAAATGTAAAAAGCTGCCTCTCTCACTGTAATTCAAAAACGGCTTGACCGATTTGAACGAAACTTGGTATGCAGATCCCTCACTACCTGGGGTGATATGTTCTGGGGGTCTCGCGGCCCACCTGCACACGTGGGCGGAGCTACAAACAGAAAATCAGATTTCACCCATTCATGTCAATGGAAAAAATGTAAAAAGCTGCCATTCTCACAGTAATTCAAAAACGGCTTGACCGATTTGAACGAAACTTGGTATGCAGATCCCTCACTACCTGGGGTGATATGTTCTGGGGGTCTCGCGGCCCACAACTCTATGTTGCTTGCTCAAGGGTGGGTTCACCCAAGAATTTATATGTTCTTGCTCCAGGAGGTGAAACTAAAATTGTTGTTTATAATCACGTTTTGCGTTAGTTGTATTGTATTCATTTTGTCAAATATTTCGCATTATAATTTGAATATTGTACTTTTTATTAAGCTGTAAAAAAAATAATTTCATTCACCACTATAAAGTATCTTTATTTGAATCCATTTACAGTGTTATTGCTATAATTAATTACCCGTGCAACACCGGGGCATCAGCTAGTTTGCAATAATAATGGCATACATCAAATGAAAAAAGCAGGCTGGACAATAATGTCTAAGAAGTCCCTTTAGTCCAGCATTGGCACAAATAGAAGCACATGTCAGCTGATCTACATCTTTCTATTTTGGAAGACTGAGGTGGCAATGTTGCCGTCAAGTTATGTTGGAAGGTGCAATGCTTGATTTACAGATTAAATACCATTTACCCTTAAAGTTTGAATAGTGATAGCGAGTGGAGAACATTTTTAGGCTAATCCACAAATTTTTAAAGTGTTAATGACTAAGGGCTCCTTTTACTAAGATGCACTAGCGTTTTTAGTGCACGCAGGTTTTAGCATGCGCTAAACCTGTACTACACTTCTAGAACTAACGCCAGCTCGATGCTGGCGTTAAGGTCTAGCACGCGCAGCAATTTAGCGCATGCTATTCTGCGCATTAAAGCCCTAACGCACCTTTGTAAAAGGAGCTCCAACTCTTTTCATTGGCTCTTTGTCCTAATATGTCATTATGCCTGTACGGAGTCCCATTTCTTTACATGATGCATTCAAGCAGAGGCTCTGCCAGTGGTGAAAAGATGCGTCCATTTTTAGATCAGAAGAAATATTGAAAGCATACAGGTAACCCCCTCCCCCCCATGAGACTATCTGAGGCTGCTGAACAATGAGCTTTTATTGTGCTTATTTTTTTATTTTTTATTGTCTGTATGAAGCTTTTTGACTTTGTTATGTTTGATTCATATGGACCCGGTCCTCTAAATTTTTTTATTTGGGTATAGGTTTCCTGAAGCAGAGAATGAAACATGACCATGTCAGTAGCTTATAAATCTGGACTTTGGGATACGTTTTTTCTGTTTTTGGTCCTTGAAGAAGATTTAGATGCATTGAGTACCATGAGGGCATAGAGCCATGAGGGAACTTTTCAAAAAATCTATGCAATGATTGGTCGGTGGGACTTAATTTGAGAGACATATTTCACAGAGTTTCTGGATCTCTGAGCATACTATATACTGTGTGTGTATATATATATATATATATATATATATATATATATATATATATATATATATATATATAGTTTTATGTTTTTTTTCTCTCTCTAATTCTCCACTTAGCTACACGTCAGGCACACTCCAGCACACCAAGGAACTTAAATCGCAAGGAAGGAAAAATGGAGGCAGCAGAAGGCCAACGAAGCTTTCCAGTATACTGCATTGATTGTCACATGTATGACTACCTCCCTTCTGGGAGGCAGGCCTACATATGCGGTCGATGTCAGGAACTGGCTAGCCTAAAGAAGGAGGTCGGGAGACTGCAGATCAAAGTACAGGAGCTAGAAGGACTCTGCTCCATAGAGGAACCAAGGGAACTTGAACCAACTGAGGACACCACCAGAGAACACCACATCAACGAACAGGTCAGAGAGCTCGAAAGATTCATCGAGGAGGCCTGCAGGATGGTAGAAACACAGGACCACCCGCTCTTCAGAAGGGAACGACAGGATGGAGGACAGGACACGCCAGGAGCCACCGGGACCCACCAGGATGGAGGACAGGACCCGCCAGGAGCCACCGAGACCCACCAGGACCCACCAGGAGCCGAGGGAGAGGAACCTAGAGGAGGAACAAATCAGGAGAAGGAAGGATTGGAGGACCCAATCATTGACACAGACCTGCGACCCAGGAGGATGCTGAGGAGAGGAAAATCTGCTATCGTGGTGGGTGACTCAATCCTGAGAGAGGTGGACAGTCACATAGCAGGAGGCAGAACGGATCGCCTAGTGACATGTCTCCCAGGGGCGAGGACAAAGGACATCTCTGACAGAATCGAGAGAATCATGGAGGGAGCTGAGACAGAGGAAACAGCAGTGATAATCCACGTCGGAACAAATGACGTCAGCAGAAGGAATTTCAACATGACTACGCTGACCGAGCAGTTTAAGATCCTGGGGAGGAAGCTGAAGCTGAGGACAGGGAAGATAGCCTTTTCAGAGATCCTGCCAGTACCAAGGGCAGATGCGAGGAGGCAGACCGAGCTGCAAGCAACAAATGGATGGCTGAGGCGATGGTGTGATGAGGAGGGTTTCCTCTTTGTACGGAACTGGTCAACCTTCCTGGGGAAAAATAAGCTCTACAGGAGAGATGGACTGCATTTGAGCACGGCTGGGACGAGGATGCTGGCACGAAACCTCCAGACCTGCATAGACATGGCTTTAAACTGATAACAAGGGGAAAGCCGACAGTCGATCTGACCTCGACACATCGGACCACGGTATCAAACAAGGATACTGAAACAGGAAAGGGCGATAGTGGACTAGAGACAAAATGGGCACTTTATGGATATAAACCCAAAGATGCAGTGCAGGGACCCGAGAGGAAATCAGAGCAAAAGAGTAAGACAAGGAGGAAACAGCTGGAACCAGAGGGCTATCAAAGAACAAAGAAGAGGGCAGAGGACAGGATAGACACACCACAGGAGGCAGACCATGAGGAGGCAGCCCGTGAGGAGACCAGCAAGGGCATCAAATCAAGAGTAGATCCAAAAGAAAAGGTGACAAACTGGGACTTAAATTGCCTATATACAAATGCTAGGAGCCTAAGGACTAAAATGGGGGAGCTAGAAGTTATAGCCAGAAATAAGGACCTAGACATAATAGGAGTCACAGAGACATGGTGGTCAGAGGACAACAAATGGGATGTGGCCCTGCCAGGGTACAAACTCTACAGGAGGGACAGGGCCCACAAGAAGGGGGGAGGAATAGCACTGTATATAAAGGACTCCATTCCTTCATCCAGAACAGAAACAACAATAAGGGCAGACAGTCTGGAGTCACTATGGGTTAAACTCACAGGAGGGGAAGGAGCTGACATCAAATTGGGACTGTACTATCGCCCACCAGGACAGCCAGAAGCAAATGACCTGGACCTGGAGGCCGAACTGAGGCAGGTGTGCAAAAGTGGAAGGGTGGTGGTCATGGGGGATTTCAACTATCCGGGAATAGACTGGGACATTGGGCTCTCAAATTGCACGAGAGAAACTAAATTCCTAGAGGCAATAAGGGACTGTTTCATGGAGCAGCTGGACACGGAACCAACACGAGGGGATGCCACTCTAGACCTAATCCTCAACGGGCTAGAAGGACCCGCAAAGGAAGTGGTGGTAATAGCACCATTAGGGAACAGCGATCACAACATGATCCAGTACAAATTAAACATGGGAACATCAAAGGCGAAAAGAACCACAACGACAGCACTCAACTTCAGAAAAGGAAACTACAAAGACATGAGGAAAATGGTGGGAAAAAAGCTCAGCAACAGCTCAGGGAAAGTGAAGACCGTAAAGGAAGCCTGGACACTGCTTAAAGGCACAGTGCTCGAGGCTCAAGACCTGTACGTCCCAAGGTTTAGGAAAGGGTGCAAAAAAAATCGAACTAGAAACCCAGCATGGATAACTACTGCAGTTAAAAAGGCGATAAGCAACAAGAAATCATCCTTCAAAAAATGGAAAAAGGAACCAACAAAGGAAAACCAAGAAGAGCACAAAAGACACCAGAAAGAATGCCATCAAGAGGTCAAGAAAGCAAAGAGAGAATATGAGGAAAGACTGGCAGGAGAAGCAAGAAACTTCAAACCCTTCTTCAGGTATGTGAAAGGGAAACAGCCAGCCAGAGAGGAAGTGGGACCACTGGACGACGGAGACAGGAAAGGAGCGATAAAGGAGGAAAAAGAGATAGCTGACAGGTTAAACAAATTCTTCTCGTCAGTCTTCACCAGAGAGGATACATCCAATATCCCAGAACCCGAGGTGATTATAAGCGGAGAACACGACGAAAGGCTGGTACAACTAGAGGTAAGCAAAGAGGATGTCCTCAGGCAGATAGACAGACTAAAGAGTGACAAATCACCGGGCCCGGACGGCATCCACCCAAGGGTACTAAAAGAACTGAGAAACGAAATAGCAGAGACACTTCGCCAAATATGTAACCTCTCCCTAAAAACTGGGGAGATTCCAGAGGACTGGAAAATAGCAAATGTCACGCCCATCTTTAAAAAGGGATCAAGGGGTGACCCGGGAAACTACAGGCCTGTGAGCTTGACCTCGGTTCCGGAAAAGATGATGGAAGCAATGGTAAAGGACACAATCTGCGAACACATAGAAAACAATGGACAACTGAAGGCGAGCCAGCATGGCTTCTGCCAGGGAAGGTCATGCCTCACGAACTTGCTGTACTTCTTTGAGGGAATAAACAGCCAGATGGATAAGGGGGAATCCATAGACATCATTTACCTTGACTTCCAAAAAGCCTTCGACAAGGTACCTCACGAACGGCTACTTAAAAAGCTGTGGAACCACGGGGTGCAAGGGGATATCCACCGATGGATCAAACACTGGTTGGCAGGCAGGAAACAGAGGGTTGGAGTAAAGGGCCAATACTCAGACTGGCAATGGGTCACAAGCGGAGTTCCACAGGGGTCGGTGCTGGGACCTCTACTATTCAATATATTTATTAACGATCTGGAGACGGGGACAAAATGTGAGGTTATCAAATTTGCTGATGACACCAAACTCTGCAGCAGGGTTAGAAACACGGAAGACTGTGAAGACCTGCAAAGGGACCTAACGAGATTGGAAGACTGGGCAAAAAAGTGGCAAATGAGTTTTAACGTGGAGAAATGCAAGGTCATGCATGTAGGGAAAAAGAACCCGATGTTCAGCTACAAAATGGGGGGAACACTTCTAGGGGTGAGTAACCTTGAGAGGGACCTGGGGGTGATGGTCGACACATCACTGAAACCATCGGTGCAGTGTGCGACAGCCTCAAAGAAGGCAAACAGAATGCTGGGCATCATCAAAAAAGGTATCACAACCAGGACGAAGGAAGTCATCATACCGCTGTATCGCGCAATGGTGCGCCCGCACCTGGAGTACTGTGTTCAATACTGGTCGCCGTACCTAAAGAAGGACATGGCGGTACTAGAGGGAGTGCAGAGGAGAGCGACTAAACTGATAAAAGGTATGGAAAATTTTTCATACGCTGACAGGTTAAAAATGCTGGGGCTGTTCTCCATGGAGAAAAGGAGACTTAGAGGGGACATGATAGAAACCTTCAAAATCCTAAAGGGCATAGAGAAAGTGAATAGGGACAGATTCTTCAAACTGAGGGGAGCCACAAACACTAGGGGTCACTCGGAGAAATTGAAGGGGGATAGGTTTAGAACAAATGCTAGGAAGTTCTTTTTTACCCAGAGGGTGGTGGACACATGGAACGCGCTTCCGGAGGATGTGATAGGCCAGAAATCTGTACAGAGGTTCAAGGAGGGTTTGGATAGGTTCCTGAAGGAAAAGGGGATAGAGGGGTACAGATAGAACTTGAGGTAGGTTAAAGAAATGGTCAGAAACCACTTCACAGGTCGCGGACCTGATGGGCCGCCGCGGGAGCGGACCGCTGGGCAGGATGGACCTCTGGTCTGACCCAGTGGAGGCAACTTCTTATGTTCTTATGTTCTTATGTATGCCATTATTATTTTAAATTAATGTGCATGGTTATTTTTGAAGGAAGGGTGGATTGATTTGCATTCATTCTATAGGAGGAGAGTTTATATGTTATTTACTAGAGGCTGCTCAAGCTTAAATGTATGTGACAGTTCTTTATCATATAAACATACACATTAATATTGGTATATGCAAACTAACTGTTTGAGGCTGGTTTAGTGTGCCTCCTAAGCTGTGAGGGCCTGAATCTATATATAGCATTTCCAAAAATTGGCACCGACTAGAATGGCGCTCATTGCTATTCTACAAGGTATGTATGCCTTTTACAGAATTTGGCGTATTTCCTGTGTGTGCCACATAACTTAAGTGCACCCATTTAGGCCAGCTAAAATTAGGCCTAAATGCCTATGCCTATGTTGTGCACGCATCAGGCATATTCTATAAAAATGCACATACCTTTTGGGAACACCCATATTCTGCCCCTGGCCATGCCGCATTTTCAATTTCATGCATTGCAACTGTGTATAATTTTTATAGACTCGCGCTTTACAAGTTGTGCACGCAACTTTTTATTAGTGTCAAATAGTGTCAATTAGTGTCAATTATCTAATCTAATCTAAGGCTTGACTTTATATACCGAGTCATCATTCTAAGAAAGCTCGACTCAGTTTACAATAATTAACTTAACATTAATTGTCAATTATCAGTGCCAATTAGGCCTATTAATCATAAGAACATAAGAATTGCCGCTGCTGGGTCAGACCAGTGGTCCATCGTGCCCAGCAGTCTGCTCCCGCGGCGGTTCTTAGGTCAGAGACCAGTGCCCTAACTGAGTCTAGCCTTATCTGTGTACGTTCTGGTTCAGGAGAAACTTGTCTAACGTTGTCTTTAATCAGTTAAGTTGTATATATACATCAGCTATGCTCACCGATGTACGAGAATAACCTTAGGCGCTATATAAAGAATTTGGACGTGAGTGCATAGGTCCCTAAAGAATACACATGTATCAATTAGTATTGTCATTGTTTCTGTCTTAAGTCACATCACCTCACTGATTTTAAAATTTTTATATTTTACCTGTTTTGTTCACCGCTTAGACAATTGTATTTTAAACCGTATATCAAATTTTAAATAAACTTGAAACTTCATTTCTCTGAATCATTTTCTAGTCCATTGAATGACAGCTCTTTAAAAATCAGTTCCTTTTGCTTTGTCTAATTGCATTAATTATTATTTTTCTTTCATGAAAATGTCATACTTTTTATATCAAGTTTCCTCACAATTAAGTACTATACTAATATGGTTTCCAAAGTATTTGTTCTCAGAACAATCCGTAATGGATGAGCCTGGTTATCAGTCTTGGTTGCTTGAATATATAATGACACAACTGCTGATAAAACTGTACAAGCCATCTGTCTCTGCATTTGAATGTTTTGAAAGCAAACACAAAAGTACATTGCAAAACACTCCTTAAAATGTCTTTGTAAATATTTATATCAGATGCTAAAAATCCTCCCTTTGTGTTTTTGCTAATATCTGTCAGGCAGCCGCAGGACTTGCCGTCTCAAAGGGAAACAGGTGTAGGCGGGATTATAATTTGTGCTAAATTAGAGCAGGTCTCGACCCTAATAGTGGAAATGTGAGTGGTCCTTTATCTCATTTATTATACCCAGAAGCCAAACTGCTATTTCATTGATTACCTTACTGCTACAATTAGCAGCTAGCTACCGGCATGATGGCCAGCTGCTATTCAACCTGCTTCTCCAAAATACTGCTCAAAGACTCTTTTATGCATTTGCTTTGACTTGTGGTGTTGACTGTTTCTGGTTAAGTTTCATTTCTAGCTGTGTACCCTCTTGCCAGATGCAGCATATTTTGACAAGGAAGCCCTGTAGCACGATGGTTTGGAATGCAATGGTGGCTATGAAAGTTCCTTAAGCTTTTGAATCATAATATAGGACATATTTTTCAGGGTTTTCAATCTAAGACAGTGGTTCTGAATCAATGTGTCAGGACACACAAGTGTGTCCCCAAGAGATGCGAGGTGTGTTGCAAAAATTTGGTCTAGACAGCAAGCCTTTGCTTTTCTTAACCACCACCTGTGTCTGTAAGGTGGGGAGAACAGAGATCCTCAGAGTCAGGTTCTTGAAATCCCCATAAATGGTCCTTTATTTCTGCTTCCTGAAACCCTCAATAATAACTGCTGCTACCAGCTCTGACTGGAAATATTGCAAGTCTACTGTCCATAGGCTCCATATTTTCTGAATTGTGTATTTGCAGGGTTTTGCATTGCTTCACAGTTATTTAGCAGTGGATGGAATTTGTGTTGCTATTACTGAGGTAATGCCAGAATTTAAATTTATTTTGTATGATACGCAAAAAATCTGGGACTGATGTGTAGCATTCAATTTTTTTAACATGGGATTGACTGGTAGGGAAATTCATACTATATTTACTGTGCATGTGGGAAAGAGGAACTCCATTTACTGTACTGTCAACAATGAAACATTTTGGAGTTTCCTTTCTTCAGCTGTTAATGTTAGTGTTCAGTTTATCACATACATGAACAGGCATAATAAACATTGTCGTCCCCCCCCCCCTTTTACAAAACTGTGGCGTGGTTTTTAGTGCTGGTTGCGGCAGTAACAGCTCAAATGCTCATTTTATCGTCAAAGCCGACACTAAAAGCCATGCTATGATATTGTTAAGGGGGGAGATTTTTACATAAGAATAGCCTTACTGGGTCGGACCAATGGTCCATCAAGCCCAGTAGCCCATTCTCATGGTGGCCAATCCAGATCACTAGTACCTGGCCAAAACCCAAGGTGTAGCAATATGCCATGCTATCAATATAGGGCAAGGAGTGGCTTCCCCCTTATCTTTGTGAAATTTTTATATTAATTTTAATTTGGATTGTTTTGCTTACATTTATTTCATTTCATATTAATTTATGTAAAGCCACAGTTTCTCTTTTTAGATTGTAAGCCACCCAGAAGACTATGACGCTTGGTGTGGGATAGAAAATGTTAATAGACTTGGACTTTGACTATAGACTTTTCCTCCTGGAACTTGTACAAACCTTTCTTAAACCAGCTACGCTATCCGCTCTTACCACATCCTCTAGCAAAGCGTTCCAGAGCTTAACTATTCTGAGTGAAAAAAAAAAGTATTTCTGTGTAACTTCATCGAGTGTCCCCTAGCCTTTGTAATTTTTGACAGAGTGAAAAATCGGTCCACTTGTACCCGTTCTACTCCAATCAGGATTTTATAGGCTTGAATCATATTTCCCCTCAGCCGTCTCTTTTCCAAGGTGAAAAGCCCTAACCGTTTTAGTCTTTCCTGATACGAGAGGAGTTCCATCCCCTTACCATCTTGTCGCTCTTCTTTGAACCTTTTCTAGCATCACTATATCTTTCTTGAGATAAAGAGACCAGAATTGAACGCAATACTCCAAATGAGGTTGCACCATGGAGCGATGCAGGGAAATTATGACATTCTTAGTCTTGTTAACCATCCCTTTTTTAATAGTTCCCAGCATCCTGTTTGCTTTTTTGGCTGCCGCCGCACATTGGACAGAAGGTTATATCGTATTGTCTATAATGATACCCAGATCCTTTTCTTGTGCACTAACCCCCAAGGTGGACCCTAGCATCCGGTAACTGTGATTCAGGTTATTCTTCCCAATGTGCATCACTTTGCATTTGTCCACATTAAATTTCATCTGCCACTTGGATGCCCTGTCTTCCTGCAAGTTTTTCACAATCTGCATGCGTTTTAACAACTTTGAATAGTATAGTGTCATCTGCAGATTTAATCACTTCACTTGTCGTTCCAATTTCTAGATCATTTATAAATAAGTTAACAAGCACCGGTCCCAGTACAGATCCCTGTGGCACTCTACTGTTTACTTTCTTCCATTGAGAAAAATGACCATTTAACCCTACCCTCTGTTTTCTATCCGATAATCAATTCCTAATCAACAACTGAACTTTGTCACCTATCCCATGACTCTTTAATTTTCTCAGGAGCCTCTTGTGAGGAACTTTATCATAAGCTTTCTGAAAATATAGATACACTATATCAACCGGCTCACCTTTAATCCACATGTTTATTCAAACCTTCAAAGAAGTCAAGCAAATTTGTGAGGCAAAATCTCCCTTGGCTGAACCCATGCTGACTCCATCTCATTAAATCATGTATGTCTACGTGTTTCTACCATTTTACCCATTGAGGCTTAGCAGTCTGTAATTTCCCAGATCTCCCCTGGAGCCCTTTTTAAAAATTGTCGTAACATTGGCCACCCTCCAACCTTCAGGTACTACAGACAATTTTAGCGACAGGTTACAGATCACTAACAGCAGGTCAGCAATTTCACGTTTTAGTTCTTTTAGTACCCTGGGATATATGCCATCTGGTCCTGGTGATTTATCACTTTTTAACTTGTCGATATGGCTCAATATATGTATAATAACTAGGGTTGTGCAGACCAACAAGTTTTGGTTTTGGTTAGTATTCTGTGTAATTTATGGGAATTGTTTTGTTTTCTTTTTGTTTTAGTTTACAAGTGATTGTTGGAAATAGTAAGGACTAAAAAAACTATGCCAGGGTACACCTGGCAGAGTACACCTGGCGGGGCCTCCACGTGTGCAGATCACCGGATTTGATGGACCCAGGGTCTGATCCGAAAATGGCAAATCTTATATTCTTATGTAAGCACTCTTCAGAAAGAGTGCAAACTCTTTCTCAATAGAGCTGTTATGTATAGACTATCACCCTAATTACTTTGGGCTAAGTTCAGTAAATATTCATCAGGATATAAGGTATTAAATTCAAATTCTATAACAACAGCTCCATACAGGACTGTCATTACAGAATACCAGCTTAAGTCAGCATTCTTGTACCTAACATTTTGAACCCACCACCTCAGGGTGCTGAGGCTGTAGCTTTAACCACTGTGCCTCTCACCCTGTTCTACCTCTGTTGCATCTCTCCCTTCCTGTCCTCCATCTCATCTCCATCAATTTTTCCTCTCTCCTCTCCTTTCTATTCCCCCATGTGCAGCAGCTTCCCTCCTTCCTATCCCCCAGGGCAGCATTGAAAATTCATCTGTTCGATACTTAATCTCCTTTACCTTCTCTTCTCTCCCTTTCCCTTCCTCTTCTCTCCCCTCTTTTTCTATCCCCATCTCCCTCTTACCTATCCACCTCATCTCTCTCCCTCCTCTTTCTCTTCCCTCTTACCTCTCTTTACAGTCACCTTGAGCCTGTATAGGTATGAGTGACGCGCAAATAGAAGATTAGATTAACGTGTTGAGTCGCCATAAAATCAGTTAGCATCACTACCTGCTTTGTGTTGGGCATTTTTGAGCATGTTTTATGCTAATCACAAGTTCAGTTACTAGGTTTGACTATATATATTTAGAAAGTTTTACTACTTATGCTGGAAGATTTGATGACTTTGATATTTCTTTCAGGCTCAGTCCTTTTGGTGCCCTGACGCAGCTGTGAGGAGAAATGCTGACCATCATCAGCTTGGACTGAGAGCTTTTTCGCCACATGCCATAAAAATAAGTTCAAATTTCTTTCCTCTAAAGATTTAAGAGAACTGTTAGTTACATTGCCACGGAGATTTTATGCCTGTTTAGTTACCCAGCCCTCTCTAGTTAGAGGAGGGTTTCCTCCCTGATGGGGTTCTTTTCCTCTGTTTCTCCATTACTTTGTATTTCTTGTCCTGTATTATTTCTTCATAGCCCTCTTGTAATTTTAAATAGTGGAATTCCCCAGAGGTCTGTGCTAGGACCACTGCTTTTTAACATATTTATCAATGATCTAGAGATGGGAATAACTGGTGAGGTAATTAAATTTTCTGGTGACACATAAGTTGTTCAAAGTTGATAAATCTTAGGAAGATTGTGAAAAATTGCAAGAAAACATTGCAAGACTGGGAGAATGAGCATCAAAATAACAGATGACGTTTAATGTAAGCAAGTATGAAATGATACATGTGGGAAAGAGGAACTTGAACTATAGCTTCATGATGCATAGCTCCATATTAGGAGTCACCATCCAGGAAAAGGATCTAGGTGTCATTATTGAGGATATGTTGAGACCTCAGCTCATTATGTGGGGTCAGTAGCTAAAAAAGTAAATAGAACATTAAAGATTATCAGGAAAGGAATGGAAAACAAAGGTGAGAATGTTAAAATGCCTTTGTATTGCTCCATAGTGCAGCTTTACCTTGAGTACTATGTGCAATTCTGGTTGCCGCCACTAAAAAAAGATATAGAGGAATTAGAAAAGTGCAAAGAAGGGTGGCAAAAATGATAAAAGGGATGGACAACGTCCCAATGAGAAAAGGCTAAAATGGCTAGGGCTTTTCAGGCTGGAGAAGAGCTGGTTCAGGGGAGATATGATAGAGGTCTATAAAATACTGAGTGGAATGGAATGGAGAGTTGCAAATCTCTTGGTTATTCTTTCCAAAAATTACTAGAACTAAGGGGCATGCAATGAAACTACTAAGTAGGAGATTTAAAACAAAGCTGAGAAAATATTTTTTCCCTCTGGAATTCATCGGATTGGATTTCTTGTATTTGATATACTGCTTGCAGGGCCGGATTAAAGGGTAGGCCCAGGAGGCACATGCCTAGGGCCCGAAATTGGCAGGGGGGCCCGCTGTCCAAACTTCTTTGTTAAACTCCTAAATCGTCCTTTTCAGAAGGGCCCTAACATGGCAGCTGTTCTCACAAGCTGCTGGTGGCTTCTCCAAAGCTTTCCCTCTGCTACGATCTGCCCTGTTGGAAACGGGAAGTTGCGGCACAGAGAAAACTTTGGGGCAGTCGCCAGCAGCTTGTGAGAACAGCTGCCATGTTGAGGCTCCTCTGAAAAGGACAATTTTGGCTGCGGGGGAGAAGCGATCTCTTGCCTTGCCTCCTCCCCCATACTGTTCAGCTTTCCCTCCCCTGCTGGCAGGAACTCCTCATATTTCCCCCTTCTCAGCTGTATTGGTAGGCAGGGCCAGTGTTAGGGGGTAGCATGGAAAGCAGCTGCCCTAAGTCCTTGCCTTCTGTTTTGGGCTGCGATGGTCATCTGCTTTCTCCCTGCTTCCCCGATGCGGCATCCCAAAAACCTTCCTCCTAACCCCCTAACATCGGAGTGGAAGTTCCGGGCCAGACAATCGCTGCCTGGTTGGCCCAGAACTTCCTCTCCAATGTCAGAATTGATGTCAGGCAGGAAGACTTCTGGGCCCGTTGCATTGGGGAAGCAGGGAGAAATCGACGGCGGTGGCCTAGCAAAATCAGCAGCAGTGGTGGTGGCCGTGGAGGGCTGGGCGGAGAGAGAGAAAGAAAGGGGAGGGGGCAGGAAGAAAGAAAGTCTGAAAGAAAGGAAGGAGCAGGGAGAGAGAATGAAAGAGGAGGCAGAGAGAGAAAGAAAGAAAGGGAAGGGGCAGGGAGAGCGAGAGAAAGAAAGAAAAAAGAAAGGGGAGGGGACAGGGAGAGAGGAAGAAAAAGTTTAAAGTTGGAGGATGGAATGGAGTGTGTTGGGTGGCAGGTGGCAGGCAAGAAGAGAGGAAGAAAAAGTTGGACTCATGGAGGGACAGAGAGATGTTGTTGGGGTGAGGTCTGGAGGAGAGGAAGCATGCAGGAAGAAGAAAGAAAGGATGCAAAGTCAGAAGGAAGTACAACCAGAGACTCATGAAATCATCAGACAGCAAAGGTAGGAAAAATGATTTTATTTTCAATAGTGATCAAAATGTGTCAGTTTCTTCAAATTTACATCCGCTATATTTATATTTTGCAGTTTTAGGGGGTTATGTGTCATTGTTTCTGTGTTATTCCACTATATATGCAATTTGGCTTCTTGGCGGTTCAATTTAACCTTTATCTACATATTTATATTTTTAGTTTTTGATTACTTATTCCATACTGGATGAGCGTGTATCTGTGTTCTGTGTGTATGAAAGACATGGTTTTCTGTTAGCGTTAACTAGCCTTTTTTTTGATGAAATGCATCAGGCATGGTTCTTGGGAGCACCTTGAATAAACCTGATTTGAATTTCTTTATTGTCTGCTGATCTTCTTTTGTTTCATGTTGGATTCTTTGGTGGACTGCTTGGCTTGTTGTTTCGTTACAAGTTAGCATACATGGAGTGGAACGTACTAGAGGAATTACAAATTTGGTTGTTTATACATACATAGAGTGAGGAAGTTGAGAGACGTTGTAAACTTGGTTATGAATATAGACTTATATTTCAGATAGTATTACCGTACTGCTTTACAATATATTTGAACACTTTTATATACGTATGAAAAGAATTCAGAGTTAAAATCCTGGGTAAGTAGGTGGGAAGGGAAGGAAGGGGAATTTGTTCAGAGATGTTTGGGGGTGGCATAAAAGAAAAACTGTATGCTAATCTTTGTTTGTTTTGAATTAAAAAAAAAGAAAGAAATACAAGTGGAAATAAAGAAGTAAAGAAGAAAACAGATAAATGGGGGCAGGACAGGAGCAGGGCAAGGCCAGGGGGGGCCAGTGTACTTATGTGCTTAGGTGCCCTCAAAGAATTAATCATGCCCTGACTGCTTGTACATGAGTATTAAGCTGTTTACAATACTAATACATTAGAAATGAGGGTTATATTTTCAATCATTAGAAAATTTTCCCTCTCTGTTCCAGTGGGCTCACAATCTAATTATAGTATATATAATTAGTATAGTATAGTATATATGTATGAAGTGCTAAATAATGTGGTAAAACAGTTAGCTTAGCATAGTTTAAAAAAGGTTTTGATAACTTCCTAAAAGAAAAGTCCATAAGCTGCCATAAAGATGGACTTGGAGAAATCCACTGCTTATTTCTAGGATAAGCAGTATAAAATTGATTTTACTCCTTGGGATCTTGCCAGGTACTTGTGATATGGGTTGGATACTGGGTTTAATGGGCCTTCGGTCTATCCCAGTATGGCAACTCGTATTTGCTTATATTCTTATTCATGTTTGGACAGACCTTATAGCTTACATGTAACCTGTGTCCTTACAAATGTGCAGCCTTCCTGTGCATGGAATAAGTTGCATCTGTCTTTCCATCCTCATCTGCTAAAATCAACATTTCTGCAGCAATCAATTTCGATTTCTACTCATTATAATGCCTAAATCAAGCAGGCAAGTAAAAAAGTCTGAATAAAAAAGATCCTTTAAATAGTATGAGGAAAAAAAGAAACACATTTTTGAGAAATCTTGATTTTCTGTACAAACTCCCACTAAGTAGAAAACCTTTTTTGATAGAAAAAACAATACACAGGTTGATGGCCAATGTGACTTGTGAAATGCACACCACCAATCCTCTCCCCCCCCCCCCACACACACACACACACAGCCATCACTACCATTCATGGTTCTGCTGAGGTGCTTCTCCAATGTTTAAGCAAGTTGATTGACCCAAGAATAACAACAACAACAAAAAAATTAGGGTCAGTTTAAGTGAAGTCAATTGCTTTTTCCCTTTCTAAATCCCTTCCAGTTATTCCTGGCTTTTGTCCAGCACTTTAGCTTTAGGAGAGGAACTAAGTCTAAAACTGTAGTTATGGAGGAATTAACAGGCATATTTAAGTAGATTATTACCCTTTCACGGAGAAAATTAATTTATTAAGCAGCAACTTCAGAAACAGTGAGTCACTTCAAAACAGTGGCAGAAAGACTGTCTATGATGAATTAAAGTAAATTAACTGAGACATTGACTCTTTATTTATTTATATCCAGCTTGATAGCCTTTATATTCTCAAAACACATTATTGTTCAGGCTCAGGGGAAAATAAATGAAGACAACTTCTCCCTCATTACAAGAAATGAGAGAGGAAGAGACTCCAAAGCTCTTTTTCTCCTTTTTTTTATTTTTAATCCACCTAACATAATAAGAATTACATTAAAGCAACGTCTCATGGTTTATTACTTGCACATACACTATTCATTCTGTGGTTGCATGTTAATTTGTTCTTGGGCTCCCAATTTTGCAGCTGAAAAATGGAGCTGGTGGGCTCTCATTGCTTCATGCTGATCAAGTGACATGTTTGATTAAGTAAGTCAGGATGTACTCATCTATATACGAGGCTTCCTCAGCATGACCTGCAGCAAAGCACAGCACCTACAAAAAGCACACAGCAACTTGCATTTTGATTTTTTTTATGGCTGGGCTTCACCTTTCTTCCTTAGTAACACACAAAATATTTTGGTTTCTGTTGTTCATATGTATTCAGTATACTTGCTGTGCTTGTGCTGATGTATATGTCTTTTAGTGCTCTAGAGAATGACATGGAGACAGAATTTGTCCCTGACCCGTTCCCATGGATAACCATGGGAAACCATTCCATGGCTTTAGTGTCTCTCTCAACCTCAGTCCTTATGAACCAGCATTCTTCAATGCAAGGCTTGAAGTTCAGTGGCTGTGCTCATTCATAATGATTCTTCCCTCTATCCTTAAAAAATGACATGGGGATGGTTTCCCGTGTTTACATGTCAATGCCATGTGATTATTCTATGCACTGTGTGGAGAGAAATAAAAGAGGAAAATACAAATAGACATCAAGAAAATGTGGCAGAAAAATATAGAAACATTTCCCGTTATACTAGGTCCCATGTACGAGTGATAAAAAAAATATGGTGAAAGCTGCTGTCAAGAGCCATCCAACAGAAAGGCAGGGATCTTCAGTATGGGAAGCGACACATCAAACCTTAGTAAGTAACAGTGTCTGACAAGTTTCAACTTGTTTGGTACAGGCAGTCAGTTGTGAGCTACGATTGAGAGAAGGTATTTTTAAAGTGTGCCATAAATCATGGATCATGAATAACATGAAATTGTGTTTCAAACTACAAAAAAGTGCTAAAGAAACACACTAAATGTTGAAATTAGTTTATGGTGATGCTGTAGTGAATCGGTTGAAGATGAGGAGAGATTGGGATGTTCTTCAATACCAAAAACCCAAGAGAATGTTGAAAGAGTAAACAAAATGATTTGATCAAACAGGTGAGGAACATCTCTTATTATTCCATTTTGACAACGGATTTGAACATGAGATGAGTGAATGTGACCTGAGAAATGGACAGAGGGTTTTATCCGAAAGGCAAACACAAATTAAAAATCCAACAAAACTGCAGTGATATGTCGAACAAGGAACAAAGGAAAAAACTGCAGGAATGGTGTACAAGATGCCAAATCTTTAATGAACACACATTAAAAATGAACATAAAACAGTTTGTATCCAAAAAGGTTAGAGAACCCAGACCCAATACGGTCCATGTTTCAAAGAAACACTCCTTCCTCAGAATTCCAAAAAAGTGTGTCATGTACTGGAGAACCTTATGGATAACAACTGGAGGCAGCAATTAGAGAATGACACGGTGACGGTTTACCCGCGGCCACCGCATTTAAGCCGCGGGTCACCGCCGAAAACGGGGAAGAAAACTAGCAGTCGCTGCGGTGACGGGGACAAGGCCATTCACCGACCGCGGAAACGGTGAACAGGTTTGTCCCCGCGGGCCAATGTACCCCCTTCTAGGAACCGCTATTTACCTGTGTTTCACCGTGCTCCTCATTTGTCAGATCAACCCTTCCTGCCAATCGCAGCAGAAGGGTACCCAACCCCTCCTGCCGGTCCTCCCAATGGCCTCCCCTAAGATCTCCGGCAGGAGGGTACCCAACCCCTCCTGCTGGACCCCCCCCCAACGAACCCTCCCACCCCGGAACCCCCTTAGTCTTACTTTCCAAGTTGGACCGGACAGCTCCTCGCTCGTCTGGCCAGCAGGCCTGCCTCCGTCCAAATGAGGCGGGCCCGCCCCTCCCCTCCCCTCCCCTGCCTCCCCTAAGATCGCCGGCAGGAGGGTACCCAACCCCTCCTGCTGGACCCCCCCCCAACGAACCCTCCCACCCCGGAACCCCCTTAGTCTTACTTTCCAAGTTGGACCGGACAGCTCCTCGCTCGTCTGGCCAGCAGGCCTGCCTCCGTCCAAATGAGGCGGGCCTGCCCCTCCCCTCCCCTCCCCTGCCTAACCCACAGGATCCTAGGGCCTGATTGGCCCAAGCACCTAAGGCCCCTCCTATAGCGGGAGTGGCTTTAGGTGCCTAGACCAATCAGGCCCTAGGATCCTGTGGGTTGGGCAGGGTAGGGGCGGGCCCGCCTCATTTGGACGGAGGCAAGCCTGCTGGCCATACGTGTGAGGAGCCGTCCGGTCCAACTTGGAAAGTAAGACTAAGGGGGTTCCGGGGTGGGGGGTCCAGCAGGAGGGGTTGGGTACCCTCCTGCAGGCGATCTTAGGGGAGGCCATTGGGAGGACCGGCAGGAGGGGTTGGGTACCCTTCTGCTGCGATTGTCGGGAGGGCCGTTGGGGGGGTCTACAGGAGGGGTTGGGTGCCCTCCTGCCGTGATCGCTGGGGGGAGGGGAGACTTGCAGCCGTAGCCGCTGTCACTATGCTAATCACGGCAGCATTTAAAGTACATGTCGTGTTTGTTTTTGCATTGCTAGCCCCAGGGGTGGTGGAAGATTAGTGATTGAAAAACTGTATGAAAAATAACTATTTTAAATTTAGTGATCAAAATGTGTCAGTTTTGAGAATTTTTATTAATTAATTTTTTCTCTGCGTGTTTTGTTTTTGTATAGTTATTAACTAATATTTAACTAAGTTTTAAAGTTTTAAAGAATGTTTCCTTTATACGTAAATAAAGAAAAGTGAATGGGATTGCAGTGGCGGTGACGGGGCGGTGAATGGGGTGGCAGTGGCGGTGACGGGGCGGTGAAGAGGATGGTGAGACGGGGACGGGGCGGTGACGGGGATGGTGAGACGGGGACGGGGCGGTGACGGGGATGGTGAGATGGGGACGGGGCGGTGACGGGGACCAATTTTTTCACCGTGTCATTCTCTAGCAGCAATGTCTTTAAAAAAAAAAAACAAGCTGGGTGAGCTTCTTTGCAGTGTGGGTGCACTTTTGCCTTTGCACCCACACTGCGAAGAAGCTCATTCAGCTTGTTTTGCTTTTTAAGACATCGCTGTCTCCAGTTGTTAGCCATAAGGTTCCCCGGTACATGACATACTTTTTGGGACCCCTGAGGAAGGAGTGTTTCTTCAAAACATGGACCATGTCGGGTCCGGATTCTCTAACGTTTTTGGATGCAAACTGTTTTATGTTTATTTTTAATGTGTGTTCATTAAAGACTTGGCATCTTGTACACCATTCCTGCAGTTTTTTCCTTTTTCCAAAGGGTTTCATGCTCCATGTCACACATCTTCATTCACCTTAATCATTGGATCTAGCACTGTGCGACTTCTGCCTCTTCCCCAAAGTCAAATGATCATGAAAGGTAAGTATTTTGAATCAATTCTGGACATTGAGGCAGCCATAACAAAATAAGTAAAGACACTCATGAAAGAGAACTTCCAGAACCACTTCAGAAAGTGGCAAGAATGATGGGATAAATGTGTTTGCTCGTATGTTTGATTAAAATCAATTTATAGACACATCCTTGGAACTTCAGAAGGAAGCCCTCTTTGGTAGAATGGAGGTTCTATGGCGAGCATTAACTTAGCAGGCAATACATTTTTGAAATCATACTCCATAAACTTTATCATAGAAGCAAGGATTATTACTATCATGGTATTTGCAAACTCATGGTTGCAAATTAATACCATGATGGAGAAATTACCTCTGAGAGAAGGTAGGAAGGTAGATAGCAGAAATATAGAAAGAAAGGAGAGAAAGATCACAAAGATTTTTGTAAAGTAGCAACTTAAAAAATAATAAAAACCTGTCATTATCATTTGCTCTCTTGTAATGCAATAGAAAGACAGAATGGAAATGCTTCATATACACCATGCTTTGAAAGTCAGCGTTGTACTCTACTAAACTGTAAAATTGCTAAGTTCAATATATTAACAACTCAAGAACCAATATATGGCATTCAACAGTGCACAAAGATTTTGACAGATGGGGGTTGGTTGATTGAACCCCTTATATTTTACAGACCGCTCTAGCTTTGCACATGATTGTGCCCTTTTCCTGTGCAGATCGGCAGAGAGAATATGAAATTTCATAAGAACTTTTGGGCACTGTTTTATTCTCTGATATGTTTTAACTTTTTTTATATTCACAATATATTCATTTCAACTTAATTCCAATCCAAAGAATGTCACCTCCAATAGTAAAGCACCCTTTCATGACAAAGGTTGATTGTAAATAGCTGGAGTACATCCAAGATGTCTCATCAGCAAAGTTCTTCTGGTTTCACTGAAAGCAGAAGGCTGGAGCAACTTGTGAGGCCTGCCACAAAAGGAGGGGCCTCACAGGTCAGGGCAGACAGGAAGGAGTAGAGGAGCCAATAGGAGGGAGAAAGGGGTTGGGCAAGGCAAGTGGTGGGCTTTGTTTCCTAGGCTGCCAAGGCTCCATTTGCATTAGTGAGAATGTAAGCTGCTCATAAAATGTCTGTCCATTAGCATCTCTAAAAGGTTTGCATAGTATACCAACTAAATTGGCGTATGAGGAACCGCTGAAAAGTTCAGTCCAACCAAAATAGTTGGAGCAGTCTCCATTGAGGGCTCTATACTTAGCCCTCTTTTACTAAGCTGTAGTAGAGGTTGCTCCGATGCTGCTCTGATACTCATGGTAATTCTATGAGCGACAGAGCATTTAGCGCTCCAGGCCATGGTAGAAACCTCTACCATGGCTTAGTAAAAGGGGGGTTAGCCCATTGATTTTCCACTTTTTTCATTCCATATTTTTCTGATGGAATGAAAATGGGGGAAAATCACTAGACTAAGGGGCTCATAATCAAAACTTTAAAATGTCCAAAAAACAGTCTAAGTCAGCACATGGACATCCTAATAGCAGGGACATCCAGGTTCCGATAATCAAAACCAACTTTCTGAATGTGCAACAGCACTTCTATGCTGTTGTGCATCCAGAGATCAAAGAGGCATGTTGGGAGGTGTGTTATGGGGGGAAATTTTTCCTACTGGGTTTGTGGACATTTTGCAATCTCAGACTTAGGCACACTTTCAATTATGCCCCTCTATGTGTATAGGCTTTGATGGAGACTGATGGAGACTGTTGGTTGGGCTGAGAACTTTCAGTGGCTCCTAGTAAAAAAGGTAAGAGAAGATAAACTACTGTATAATTGTCAAACCTCTTTGTGTAGCTTTCAACATAAAATAACAATGTGAATTTAATTCACGTTTAAGCGAAACCAGAACTTACCTGTAAAATCTAACATTGCCCACTTTAAAACAATCAATATAAATTAATTGACTAAGACTTGGACAGATTTGAACAAATGTGAGATTATTAAAATTATGACCCTGAAATACTGCACTATTTGAAACAATAGTACTGAAAGTTACATTGGTATAGTGCAGGGTAGGGAACTCCGATCCTCGTATTCCAGTCGGGTTTTCAGGATTTCCCCAATGAATATGCATGAGATCTATTTGCATGCACTGCTTTCAATGCATATTCATTGGGGAAATCCTGAAAACCCGACTGGAATACGGCTCTTGAGGACCGGAGTTCCCTACCCCTGGTATAGTGGGTACTTAAGCAACTCCTCTCTCAACATTGAGAAACCTTTAAGGAAGGTTGTCTTAACACATTTATGCAGACCTGTCATTTTAACGTCATCTGGGAAGCATTTCATAGCAGAAAGTTGTTAACATTAATAGTTTGTCACTAGAACTAGAGATTCAAGTCATCAACAAACAGGGATAAATTCTATATATAGCACCCCAAAAAAATTGGTGCTTAAAAAATGATATTCTATAAGCTGTGCTTAAAGTTAGGCACGGTTTATAGAACAACGCTTATGCCCGGAAATAATGACTAAGCCCCTCTTTTACAACATTATAGTCTAAGGACACATTAGCATTTAGCACGCGCTAAATTGGCTACTCCATCTTAGTAAAAGGACCCGTAAACTTAGGCATGACCATTTGCACCAAGGAAAATGTGGTTCAAATGCCTGTACTTAAATGTCTTGTTGAGCAGGGACTGTCTCTTCTATGTTTTGATGTACAGCGCTGCATATGTGTAGTAGAGTGATAGAAATTGTAAGTAGTAGTAGTAGGATGGAGGAGGCAGGGAGTATGTATCATTCTATGCATGTTAACTTGTACCCTCTAGTTCAGCGGTCTCAAACTCATTAAACCCTTTGCAGGGCCACATTTTGGATTTGTAGGTACTTGGAGGGCTGCAGAAAAAAATAGTTAATGTCTTATTAAACAAATGACAACTTTGCATGAGGTAAAACTCGTTATAGTTTAAAATTTTTTCCTTAATTGCTTCTGATAATTTCAACTATACAGAGCTGAAAGTAGTACAACATGCAGAATGTGAAAAGCTAAAAATGATCAACGGCAAGAGACAAGATTTTGGACCAACTATTTTGAGGCTCTCGGTATGGAAAACTTGTGCCTTAAGTAAGCATTCCCAACCACCTTCAGCTCTCACCTCCTCCAGCACCGTATACACACATAAGCTGCACTGCCTCCAATGGTTACCTTACGTTCTGGAAAGTTGCCCGCCTCACTGCTGTATCCTCACACAAGTTCTTTCCTGCGTCTGTACGTGATTGTCCTCTCCACTCCACCTCACAATTGTGTATAGACGCAGGAAAGCACTTGCATGAGGTTACCGTGACCGCCGGACGCTTAAGGCACATGTTTTCCATAAAGAATCATTCTTTATAATACCGAAGGCCTCAAATTAGTACCTGGCGTGCCATTTTGAGAGTACTGCTCTAGTTGATACCAATATGTTAACTGTTACACCCCCCTCCCCCCCAGTATATTAATTATTTCTCCTCCAGTATGTTGACACTATGGGTTCCTTTTACAAAGGTGCGCTAGCGTTTTTAGTGCACGCACCAGATTAGCGCGCACTACAGCACGTGCTAGCTGAAAAATTACCGCCTGCTTAAAAGGAGGCGGTAGCAGCTAGCGGGTGCGTTAAAACTGCTAGTGCACCTTTGTAAAAGGAACCCTATGTCTCTTCCCCAGTATGTTTGATACTATGTATGTTAACTGGTAACCCATTCTGAGCTTTTTGGGAGGACAGGATATAAAACTAACAAACCAAATAAAACTATACTAAACTAAATTTAGGCACAGATGCCTGTATTTTATAATTAAGCACGGTACTGAAAGGAATGCTCCTGATCTGCCCATGACCTGCTCATTTCCATGCCCCCATGTAAATTTTAGGCGAGTATCCCACCTCTAAATTTACATGAGTAGCATGTAATTGATTTTAATTAGTATCAATCATTGGTTGTTAAGAAGATAATTATTGGTGCTAATTGGATTCTTATTCAATTAAGTTATGCGCACAATTGAAGTATGCAACCAAATTGTGTACACAATTTTTAGCGTTCGTTATACAATTTGGGATAAGGGGGTAATTCCATATGGAGCCACACAGATTTAGGTAGCAAGTATGCACATAAATACTAGTATGCTAGTTATTTACATGCATATGTGAACATGCAAATAAATGGCAATAATTCTAAATGGTGCTATTCTGTAAATATATTCCTATCTTCAATGGCGTATACTTTGCAGGGTGGAGTTTGAGTGTAGTGCACATTTATGTGTATAAATTATAGAATGCTATAATTTACATGCATACTTCCCCAATCTAGGTGTAAGCTTTAACACCAGTTTTATGGCATGTGCTCATGCATAACAATATGAACATGTTTACTTAACTAGTTTGCTTGTATTATATTTTAAAAAAGTAGATGTCTACTTTTCTTAACATAACCTCGTCATTTTTCTTTGTCGTTCCATGATGTGTCCACACCTGAAATATTTTGTGCAATTCTAGTCACTGCATCTCAAAAAAGATATTCATAAGAATTGACATACTGGGACAGACTGAAGGTCCATCAAGCCCAGTATCCTGTTTTCAACCCAGGTCCCAAGGCTAACCCAGGACCCAGGTCCCAGGCTAACCCAGGTCCCAAGTATCTAGCTAGATTGCAAGTAGTAAAACTAATTTCATGCTGCTTATCCTAGGAATAAGTAGTGGATTTTGATTCTCTTCAAACTGCTATAATATAATGTAGTTTATACATTCCATAACTTCTTATATTATAAGTCATCTTGAACCTAATTAGGTATAGTGTGACTCATAAATACTGGATTGGGTTAGATTTCCCTAATCCATCTCAATAATGGCTTATGGAATTCTCTTTTAGGAAAGTATCTAAACCCTTTTTTAAACCCTGCTAAGCTAACTGATTTTACCACATTCTCTGGCAATGGAAAAGGGTAACCAAAATGGAATGACTCCCCTATGATAAAAGGCAAAAGGGATTAAGACTTTTCAGGTTAACAAAGAGACAGTTAATTTGGAGATATGATAGAGATCTTTAAAATAATGAATGGAGTGGAATGGGTAGCTGTAAATTGCTTCTTTACTTTTTCCAAAATACAAGGACTAGGAGAAATGAAATGGAATTACTAAGTAGTACATTTAGAACAAATCAGAGAAAATATTTTCCTCCCAATACATAATTAAGCTCTGTAATTCATTCCAGAAGTGTGGTATAAACCATTAGAGTAGTGGGGTTTAAAAAGGGTTTGGACATGGTCCTGGAAGAAAAGTCCATGCACTGTTATCAAGGTGGATTAGGGGAAATAATGGGATAATAAGCATGAAATATATTTATTCTTTTGGGACCCACATTGGCCATTTTGGGGAACAAGATACTGGGCTTGATGGACCATCAGTCTGTCCTAGTATTGAAAAGCTTATGTACTCATGCATTTTTCTTTAGAGTTTAGATTAATTTCATAGTCCAAGGAGTTAGTAAAAGTATTACATGGATTAGGGTCCCCTTTTACAAAGCTGCAATGATGCTGCTGCGGTAAATGCCCATAGGAACTGAATGGGATTTGGGGGCATTTACCATAGCAGCATCTAAAACTGTAGCTTTTAAACGGGGCCCTAAGTGCCAAGAAAACAAAAGTGGTCACGATAAGGCTTCATGAAGTATTCCTCACTGGAGTTTTGATCTTAGGAATTTCAAACTGTTCATTCTTCAGAGTGTGGGGTTGTCTCATATATGTGGAGAACTCGATGTCCTCATTTAATCCAGGGTTTATTTTGATCAAGTCAATTATTATCTAGGATTGTGATGTCCATCATCGTTCTTCTTTCCTATTTCAATTATAGTTCAGCCCTCCTTTCCATCTGTTGCTCTATGGTTTGTAATGTTTTTGTCTTCGTCATATTCCTCCAACACCGCTTAGTCAGTTATTTTAAAGTCAAACGTTTTATTGAGAAAATCAGCAAAACAAAACTAAACAAAATATATATAGTAACAGAATATATAAAATAACGGAAAAACAACAAAAAGATAATCAGCAGATCTAGGCATCCAGAATACAATATCAAGGAGCAGTAGCGATGCATACAGTGTCATAAGGTGCCAGAACACAAAGATAAATTAAAGTAATAGCGGGACCATATACAGTCAAGAATTATTATCACAATAATGTTGTAGTGGGTCCCAGATACGATGGAAGGCCCCCATGGAGCCCCTGCATTCAGCTAATCTGAATTCATATTTATAACACATAAGCACCAAATTCCACCACTGAGATGTAGGTATGGTATTCTGCTTCTTCCAATGAAATAGCACAGTTCTAAGAGCCAGGCCCATAAGTATGTCAAATAATATAGATTGATGTTGAGAAAGTGGTGGGTCTAGGCTAGCGGATCGCAGAATAACCAGACAATAAGTCATTTTTGATGAGAATGGAACGACTTGGCAAATTATGTCTCTCACTTCAGTCCAAAAAGTATAAACAGAGGAACAATCAAAGAGCATATGTTGGAAGGTACCCAGCTTTGACTCACATCTCCAACAGTTATTAGAAGATGACTTGGAGACACGTTGTTGTTTAACTGGTGTCCAGATCGATTTGTGGAGTATAAATAATAGTGATTGTCTGAGGGAAGCGGAATGCAATGGTCGATTACTGTAGCACCATGTCTGATACCATTGCTGGTCAGTTATCTCACAAGCAAGATCAAGAGCCCACGATCTTTGTACAGGAAGCAAATCATCCGAATCTGTATTCTGTAGAACACCATAAATCTTGGACATCACATGCGGTTTCGTACTCCAGATAGTTAACATGTTGGTCAAAGATATAGGTACTTTAGACAAGTGTTCCAATGTGGGGCCAAAAGCCGCACATAAGCTATGGCATAATTGGAGGTAATGGTAAGCCTGGTTGGAAGGTAAGTTATATTTTTTACGCAGCTGGTCAAATGTCAATAAAGCATGAGCAGACAAAATATCTCTAACATACCATATACCACTTGTTATCCATACAGACCAATGTATCATGCGAGATCCCACAGTAATATTGGGGTTACCCCAAATGGGAGAGTGTACAGAAGTAAACACGGGATGCTGCAAGGTACGACCTAGACGGAGTATCACTCTTTGAGTGGTCTGCAACACCTCCCATTTACGAAAGCAAGGGATAGTGGTAGAGTAACAGGCAATGTCTAAATCATAAGGCAATGCCAATGCACGCTCCAATGTACACCAGTAGGGCAAATATGTATTGGATAAAGGCAAAAACCATTTGCTCGCACCCCGTAAGGTGGCAGCAGAGGAGTAGCATGAGTATTGCGGAAAGTTAACCCCTCCTAGATACCACGGTCTTTTAAGGGTAGATAAGGCAATACGAGGGGGCTTCCCAGACCACAAAAATTTTGTTAAGATCTTATCAATTCGTTTAAATAGTGTATGTGGAAGAGGCAAGGGCAACATTTGAAGTACATAGAGAATTTGAGGTGTAATCATCATACGAATGGTCTCCAATCTACCCCACCACGTCAAGTACAACGGAGACCATTGGTCACATAATGATTGAAGCTTGGATATGAGGAGCTTAACATTTATATCTACTGTATCCTGCCAAGTGCTGCAGAAATATATGCCCAAATACTTAAGAGACGTGGTGCACCAAGTAAGACCATATGGAGCAACCATTGCCTGTGTGCAGTGCATATTCAGGGGTAAAACTTCAGTCTTATCCCAATTGATGGAATAGCCAGAAAGGCGACCAAACCTGGAGAGAAGGTCGAGAATGTTCGGGAGGGTGTCCATCGGATTAGAAACATACAGAAGCACGTCATCGGCAAAAGCCGAGAGTCGTACCTCTGTTGGTCCCACCCGTATACCTGCAATTTTGGGGTCAGAGTCAAGTTTGCGTAATAAAGGTTCGAGGGCCAGATTGAACAGGAGCGGCGACAACGGGCATCCCTGCCTAGTGCCACGAGATAGGGAAAAATAGGGGGACATATACCCCTCCACATTCAATCTGGCCCTGGGACTCGCATATAAGAGGCGAACCATATCATGAAAAACATCTCCCAGTTGGTACCATTTCAGAGTGTAGAAAAGATATCTCCACTCCACATAATCAAAGGCTTTTTCTGCGTCTAAGGACATTACGCAAGCCGGAGTGGAGATATCTCTTGCGGCTTGTAACACATGACAGAATACCCTAGAGTTATCAGCAGTCAAACGACCCTTCACAAATCCGCATTGAGTAGGATGAATAAGTAAAGGAAGAGCCTGAGCTAGTCTATCCGCAAGAAGTTTTGCGTATATTTTGCAATCATAATTGAGTAGGGATATGGGTCTATAATTTTTAGGATGTAGCGGATCCCGCCCTGGCTTGGGGAAGACCACAATATCCGCCTCCACAAAGGTGCCATCACTAGTTCCCTGCTGTAAGAACGCTGTATATAAGGTGAATAAATGAGGAATGAGTGTCTTTTGAAAAGTTTTATAAAAACCTAAGGGAAGTCCATCTCCTCCCGGCGCTTTTCCTGATTTCAAACCCCCAATGGCCAATCCTATTTCCAATTCAGAGAGGGGTTTATTGAGATTCTCTATCATTTGAGGAGGAAGTGTGGGGGGGAGTCATTTCTTTGAAAAAGTTATCAAAATCCTCCCGCAAAGGGCTAACTCCTGATGCATAAAGGCGTTCATAGAAGGATTTAAAATGGGCAGCGATAGCATTCGGATCCGTGATCAGGGAGTCTGCCGGTTTAAGGGTTTTGATATGTCCCGCTCGTTTCTTATGTTTAAGATAATTTGCCAGCATTGTCCCTGCCTTGTTGCGATGTTCAAAGTATAACGCCCCCTCATGTATCAATTGGACACCAGCCCGTTCTGACAGAATGGAGTTGTATTGGAATTTAAGTTTACGGATCTGCATTAAAACGGGAGAGGTAGGAGAAATATGGTAGGTTAGTTCAAGAGATTTAATTTGGGCATCAAGAATAGTGAGCTCACGTTTACGATTTTTAGACAGGTGGGCTGAGTATGCTATGATTCTGCCTCGTAAGTACGCTTTATAAGCGTCCCATATTGTATGATATTTCAACTCCTGGGTATTGTTATGTAAAAAATATTCCACAGTCCATTCTTCAACTTGATGAAGAAATGCTTCGTCCGTTAGTAAAGCAGTATTTAAACGCCAGGAGGAGGTGGGAGAGGATGAAGTAGGAAATGTAAAGGAAAGTAGAATCGCTGAATGGTCTGAGAGAGGACATGCAATAATAGAAGTTGAGCTTATAAACTGCAGGAGGGATTGTGACAGCAAGAAGTAATCCAATCTCATTGCAGATGCATGGGGAGCGGACCAAAAAGTAAATTCAAGGTCCTTAGGGTGAAAAAGTCTCCAGGCATCAACCAGACTGTAGGTCTGGGAGATATGCTGTAGTATCGGGAGCGTAGGAGGAGTGCGATACGATGACTGTGATCTGCGATCGAGGTGGGCATCAAGAACCAGATTCCAATCTCCCCCCATAATGTAGTAATCAGTGGATGTGGAGGCTAGTTCTTTGGCTAGGTCTTTAAAGAAATCAGTAGATGGGTTATTGGGGCCATAAACCGTGAAAAAAAGTGTATCAGCGAGAATTAATGTCTAAAGTTACTGTTACCCAACGCCCTTGAGAATCATGGGATGAATGTAAAACAGTATAATAAGGCGTTTGGATAGTAAGATGGCCACCCCTCCCTTAGATGAGACTGCTGGAGAGAAAAAACAATGTGAGACCCAATCTCTCTTTAGTTTAGCTGATTCAATGGAGTTCAATTTAGTTTCTTGCAAAAAGACTACCTGAGCTGAGTGATGTTTACAGTATAGTAATGCCTTCTTTCTTTTAATGGGGTGATTTAAACCTCTAATGTTCAATGATAGCACTTTACATGAAGCCATCTATGGGCTAATATCTGTTAAAGACATAGTGAGAGACAGTATAGCACCGTATTCTGAAACGCATCGCTTTGAGAGCACATTGAGAGGTCGTGATTACCAAGATCTGCATAGAAAACAAAAAGTAAAAGACATGCACACACACAGTCATACACCCCCCCCTCCCTCCCTACATATATTCCAACTCCCTCCCTCCCACAAGACAGGTGCCTTGTAACCAACCCGCTAAAAAGGCGCCCCATGGGCCTATGGAGGGGAAGAGGCACCACAACATGGAGGCTCGAGGCCATACCCCCCCCCACCGACCCCAAAACAAGTCAATTGAAGAAAACAAATATAATGAGAAACTACTCCACAATTAGCCCTAAAAAGAGCTAAATTATAATGCGCAATTAGTTAGTAAGGCTGCTCAAGCTTAATAGAAAACCAGCCGTGCAGACTTGTAAATAATCAAGTGTCCATTCGCTGCAGTTCCTCTTGCTCTTTTAGGAAACGATCCACATCCGCTGGGTCAGAATATGTTTTGGTGCGATTATTGTAGGTGATTTTAAATCTTGCCGGCGAAAGAAGACCAAAACGTGCCTCAAGTGCACGCAGGCGGGGGCGCAAAGCCAAAAATTGGCGGCGCTTCTCAGCGGTAGCTTTGGTGTAATCAGCCGAAATATAAATTATTTGACCCTGCCATTCAATCTTCCGTATGGATCTCATTTTGTCAAGAATCTGGGCCACATGCTGGAAGCGGAGCAATTTCATCAGCACTGGCCACGCCTTCTGGGACCCAGTCGGTGATTTAGCTGGTACTCTGTGGGCCCGCTCCACCTCGAGTGGCCGATCAAATTTTAGTGAAAGAACTTTGGGAAGCCATTCTTCAAAAAACGTACAGGCTGCAGAACCTTCGATCCCTTCATGGAGACCAGTAATTCGTAAATTATTTCGACGGCTGTGGTTACCAAGATCATTGAGCTGATCCTCCAGGGTGTGCAGGGCCTTCCGGTCCATGGATTGATTTGAGGCAAGATCATCTATAGCCAGGCATTTGCGCTCCAAAAGCGCCAGCTTAGAGTCCATGGCTGACATTTTTTCGGTAAGTGATTGTATTTCGTGTTTGATATCCTTTATATCATCCTTGCTTTCCGATAGCATATTAGATATAAACTGTAGCTGGTCCGATATCGTTAGGTCCGGGTCTACACGTGGCCGCAGCGCTTCTCCCTTAACTGGAGACGGCAGGTCCGGTTTTTGTCTTTTAGTACCCGACGTACCTGCAAATGCAGCCTCAATTTTGCCCTGCTTCGGGGCAGGCATCTCTGCTGCAGAATTCAGCGTGAGCAAGTGAGCTGGGAAACGAGTGGAGTAGAAATAATGGAGCCGGTGACGGGAGCTCAAGCCCTAAGCCTCCATCTTGTTCGGGCTCTCTAGCGCCCCCCTTAGTCAGTTATTTTAAGCGGTATATTAAATTTTAATAAAACTCGGGAAACTTGGATCAAAAGCTTTTTATGGACAACTAGTCTTTAAGCCCATTACATTAATGGGTGCTAGAATAGATGTATCTATTTGTCTTTCTTTCTGTCTCCTTAGCGACTGTCTATCTGTCTTTCTTTCTTTCTGTCTCTCTCTCTCTCTCCTTGGCTGCTGTCTGTCTTTTTTTCTTTGTCTCTCTCTCTTTGGCCACTGCCTATTTGTCTGTCTTTCTGGCCCCCTGTCTGTCTGTAATTCTTTCTGTGTATGTCTCTCCCTGGCCCCCTATCTGTCTGTCTTTCTTTCTCGCTCCTTGGCCACTGTCTGTCTGTCTGTTTTTCTGGCCCCCTGTCTGTTTGTCATTCTTTCTGTCTGTGTCTCTCTCTGGGCCACCCCCCAAGCAAACCAAGATTGCTGCCTACCCCACAGCACACCCCTCCCCCAAAAGCAGCTGCTTTTCCCTCTCCCCCTCCACTTCCCTGTGCAGCGGTAGCAGCCGGACACGTCGCAGCGTTCGCACCCTGTCCACTTCGTCCAGGCCGAAGGACACCCTCCTGCCATTGCTCTTGCCACCGCTCAAACTGCCGCACGTGCCGCAAGCCACTGCACACGCCGCAAATCAAACATGGCTACGGAGTCACACATCATGCTCTCAGGGATCACGGCATTGTAAGTGCGCATGCGTGCTTAGGGTTTTATTACAGAGGATTCATTTTATATTATGATTCTGTTTTTCTTAACACTGACTATGATTACCTTATACAGCATTAATGATTTGATTCTGTATGCACCTCCTTGAAGAGGTAGTGGAGACAAAGACTGTGTCTGAATTCAAGAGGGCCTGGGATAGGTACATGGGATCTTTCAGAGAGAGAAAGAGATAATGGTTACTGCGGATGGGCAGACTAGATGGGCCATTTGGCCTTTATCTGCTGTCATGTTTTTGTTTCTATAACACCATGGCAGTAGAGAAGAAGGGCAATGTTTGAGTTGATAGGATCATATAATCTGTTGGCATAAGTTGCAGACAAGAGCTTATAGACAGTGGGGAGACAATTTATGAATCTGTATTTAAAAAATTTAAAAAAACAGAGAAAAATAAGGTTCATAGTCAAAAGTGCATGATGACAAAGGCGCGCAGACAACTGAGCGCAAGGCAGAAGCGCGCCGAAGAAAAACAGTATTTTAAGGGGCTCCGACGGGGGGTGTTGGTGGGGAACCCCCCCACTTTACCTAATAGAGATCACGCCGGCGTTGTGGGGGGTTTGGGGGTTGTAACCCCCCTCATTTACTGGAAATTTAACTTTTCCCTCTTTTTAGGGAAAAAGTAAAGTTTTCAGTATAATGTGGGGGGTTACAAACCCCCCAACCCCCCACAACGCCGGCGCGATCTCTGTTAAGTAAAGTGGGGGGTTTCCCCACACACCCCCTGTCGGAGCCCTTTAAAATACTGTTTTACTTCGGCGCGCTTCCGCCTTGTGCTCAGTTGTCTGCGCTGGGTTGTCGGTGTGACTTTGTCATCGCGCGCTTTTGACCTGTCACAAAAAATAAAGGCAGATAAAGACCATATGGCCTATCTAATCTGCTTATCTATGACATCTACTCTCCCTTCGAGAAAGAAAATGCAGTCATTAATAGTAAGGGCTTCTTTTATCAAACCACAGTAGAACTTTTCACCACAGCCCGGCGAGGTATATGCTCAAACACTCATAGGAATTGAATGAACGTTGGGGCATTATTCTCTGCAGCCAGCAGCAAAAAGCTCTACTGCGGTTTGATAAAAGGAGCCCTATATCTGTGAGGCAGAGATCATATGCCATATATCCTGGCTTAGGAGTGAGGTTCATTCCTGTTATTTTATGTGTACAACAAGCCTATTTGAAGAAATTGTCCCCCAAAGAAAACTCCTTCATTGTGTCTGAGGAGGTGTAGTTTGTGTTAAGTCTGGTATCCCTACTCATTTGGAAAGGTTGATTACTTTCAGCAAAAGCTTTTCTTTTCTTTTTAAAGTTTTTTTTTGCTATGACATCATCATAGCCTACTGGGAGATCATATTAGTAATACCGTTAAAACATGTTTTTATAAATTACGTCTAATCCGTTCACTTTCTAAGTTCTTACAGCCCGAATCCATTAATATTCTTATCCATTCTTTAATAATCTCCAAACTAGACTACTGTAATTCCCTTCTCATTAACATCACACAAAAAGAAAAAAAGAAGGCTGCAATTAATTCAGAATACGGCTGTGAAACTAATTTATAACGCTAAAAAATACGACCATGTCACTCCCCTGCTAATCAAATCTCATTGGCTCCCGATAAGTCATCGCATTACATTTAAATTATTACTCTTAGTTTTTAAAACCATAAATTTTAATGAGCCACAATTTGTCAATAGATGGTTAATCCCCTATAATACTACACGATCACTCCGCTCCACCTCTTCTAACCTCCTTTCGGTCCCCTCATTGAAGGTTATCGGTACCAGACGAAACGACATGTTCTCCATTATGGCCCCTCAATCTTGGAATCTCTTACCTCAGCACATTAGAGAATTAAAAGATTTAACCGTATTTAAAAAAACACTAAAAACATTTTTTTTTAAAGATGCCTATGATTCTTAATATTTTATCCCTTTTTTATTACCGGCAAGCTTATACTTCCCTCCCATTTGTTTTTCCCATTTTTGTAATTCTTTCTTTCCTGTCTAAACATTGTAATTTCTCCCCTATCTATCCTCACTACTCATGTATGTTTTTCACCCAAAACTAATATTTTCTTATTATGTATGTATTCTTGTATGTTAATTTTTAATGTATAACAAAAGTTAGTTTATATATTACCACCTATGTTTTAATTGTATGTTTAATTGTATTGTACATCGCCTAGTAATTTAAAATAGGCGATTCATTAAGAATAAATAAACTTGAACTTGAACTTGGTTAAAGCTACAGCCTCAACACCCTGAGGTTGTGGGTTCAAAACCACACTGCTCCTTATGACCCTGGGCAAGTCACTTAATCTCCCCATTGCCCCAGGTACATTAGATAGATTATGAGTCCACCAGGACAGACAGGGAAAACTCTGCTTGAGTACCTGAATAAATTAATGTAAACCATTCTGAGTTCCCTTAGGAGAACGGTATAGAAAATTGAATAATTAAAATTATATTATCCTGCCTGTTTAACACCAAAACAGTGAGTGATCTGTTTTACCTATGAGGAATCAATTATGGCTACCACCACCAGAAAAATAATCACATGCACAATTGTACACTTACCAGTGTCTTTTGTACAGAGTCATCAAACCTCTTTGTGATGCTTGACTGAACTGTGCCTAAGGCAATTGTATGTATCACTAGTTAGTGGGATAGGCATCAAACTGTCTGCCAGTGAACATCTGTTCACTAAGTTCTGAGCTTACTATTGGAAAGGCAGAATGCAAAATCAAACAAAAAGAAAACACAGCACAAAAACCAAACAACCAACAAAAGAACTTCCAAATAGACAAAAACAAACAAAAAATATACCTCTGTACGAGAGACTATCACGCAATTATCAAAATGTTTCCCTATGAAAACAGTGACCTGTGGAAGCTGCAGAGCTTCAGCCAGTCAGTTGTTCTGTTGTGTGACATACACACAAAAAATAGGTTGATGAGCGATCAACTGACCTCTGCCATCTCGCGTATCTAGTATTGGCTGTAAATTCAACATGCAATTATCTATTTGTATTTTGTTGTTACAGAATCTAAATGCAACGTAGCACCAGAGGTGATCTCATCTTCAGCCAAGCAGTTAAATCACTGTAGCATCACTGACCATATTAAAAAGAAAATTGTATACTGTAGAAACAAAAGAAAGTGACAGTCATTTCCCTTACTGGCTTGTAGAAGGTGTCCGCTCATTCCACGCTTTATCAGCATTTGCCTGCTACGTTAGCAATTTCACTTATACATTAGTGAATATGATGCAGACACAGGTGCAGATATCATTACCGGACTGAAGTCAATGATCAGCAAAACCTTTTCATCCCATATGAAACGGCTCAGATTTTAAACAGAGCTTAGGATCGTAACATAAAATAATTTGTTTTTCCCATCTCGAATAGGAAAATCTGCTGACAAGTAGACTGTACAGTGTTTGCATTTCTTATTAAGCACTGCTACTATTTAGTTTTGTTGCATAACCCTCAGCTGGGACAGAAATAAAAGCAGCTTGACTTTATATCCATGGTGTAACATGATTAATTTTCTTAGGCTGTTATACCATGGATTCACAGGATTAAGGCCCCCTTTTAACAAACCATGCATGGCAGAGTTGAGTCTGGGTGTTCCTGGACCTTGTGCCTGGGCATTCTTGCAGGTATACAGTACTCCCCTGAAATTTACAGGAGTTCCATTCCAGGAACCCCTGTGGATTTTGAAAAAATGCAAATGCGGTTTTTCGCCTGTAAAAAGGCAAGGGAGGCAGGAGACGGCAGCTGGAGCGCTGGCAGGTGAAGAAAATCACTTGCAGTCTGCTCTGACCACCTCTTCCTGTAGTAAAGTCGGGCTACACCAATCAGGAGCTGCTTTGACACGCAGCTTCTGAGTGGTGTAGCCCGACTTTGCTACAGGAAGAGGTGGTCGGTGCAGATAGTGAATGAGCGAGTCCACGATTTGCAAACTGTAATACTTTTAAAAAAAATTAAGTACAGACCTGAACCTGTTACCTCACAAGCTCTGGTAAGGCAAAACCCTTTCTCATCTCAAGGATAAACAGTTTTTCTTATGCAAGGTTCAAGGGCTAGTCCCAGGCAGACCCACACATAGTCCACAATTCTCAGTATAATAATGTTGGCTTACTTTAGTCCTCCATGTACCAAAAGTCTCAAAGTGTCAGCTCTTCTAACAGTTCTTGCCATATTTTTTTACTGCCAGGGATTTTCCTTCATCAACGGCTAGGAAAAGTTATTTCTCTCTCTGTCTCATAAGGATCCCACTGCTTAAGAACATAAGAACTGCCATCTCTGGATCAGACCTTCGGTCCATCAAGTCCGGTGATACGCACATGCGGAGACCCAGCCAGGTGTACACTTGGCATAATTTTAGTCACCCATATCCCTCTATGCCTCTCGTAAGGAGAAGTGCATCTAGTTTGCTTTTAAATCCTAGAACGGTGGATTCTGCAATAATCTCCTCTGGGAGAGTATTCCAGGTGTCCACCAGGGTTTTTCTCAACACATAGCTAGGGAAGGGTTCTATAGAAGTCTCTTTCTCAGGACCTCCTCTCTCAGGGACCTCTCCTGAATGATTCCAGTTTGGGGCAGAAATAATCCTTCCTGCCTGAGTCTTACCCCTCTGACTCAGCAGGGCTGTACCCCTTCCCTAATGGATCTCAGCACTGAGCTGCAAAGCTCAGGGCATTCTAGGACACGTAGCTTTCCCAGATTTGTCTGACGTTCCCTGCTATCCAATGGCATAACTGCAGTTTTAGTGAGGGAAAACCCTTGAATCCCTCACACCACAGTAGATATTTTACTGTGGGCCAGTAAGGCAAATCTTCTGATGCTAATAGGAATTGAATGAGCAATAGAGTATTTACCTTGCCAGCCCTCAGTTAAAAAAACCCCTCTGCTGCGGTTTGATAAATGGGTCCCTAAGATATTTTAAGGAGTATGAAGGCAGATAGTGTTTGTTTTATGTATTTTTTCATGGTTTCAGTTTGTGTTTGATATGCATTATCCTCAGTGGCATATGGTCAAGGTCCTGACCATAGGCTGCAAGCTGAAGGTTCCTGGCTCCTCCTCTTTACCTTCATACCAAGTCTAACATAGTCCTGAGCTTTGCCAGCTTTGGGTCATCAAGGGATTCTCTACAGAGGCTGAATCCCTGAGGGTTCAAGGCTGACCAATCTCAGGTCAGCACAGTGTTTGGGCTCCTCCATCATGGTGTCCTCCTGTCCTCAGAGCACAGACGTTCTTCATGCAGCTGGTGGATTTAGTTCCTGGTTCTGAATCCCTGAAAGCATTCGCTTTTTATTTCTTTTAATTTGATTGGTTGGGCTGGAAAAACTTCTTAGCCTGCCCAACCAATCACATTGCAGCACGTGAAAATGTTATACCCCCCAGAAGATTCAGGGGGAGATACAGAATCCAGCCACACTTTTGTAGGTTGGTTTACATTTTGCTTAGTGCAGTGTGATTGGTTGAGGAGGCTGCCTGTTCAACTACCGGTAATCATACTTCATCATGCAAAAACTATTTTTGAAAATCCTCCAAAAAATCCTCCCCAGCCGCCACTTAAAGGAATTAAGGCAGCAATCCAGCATCCCACTGTGCCATCAAGAACACCCCATCAAGAACACTCTTTCTGCAAAAATGTATTTCCTTAGATTACTCCTGAGCCTATCCTATTCTTAATTTCATCCTATTCTTAACTTCATTTCACTTTGAAGTTTCCTTTCAAATGGAAGAGACTCGTCTCATGTGTATTTATGCCACTTAGGTATTTAAACGTCTCTATCATATCCTTCCTTCTGCCTTTCCTCCAAAGTAAACTTTTTGAGATCTTTAAGTTTGTTCTTGTATGCCTTATGATGTATTCCACCAACCATTTTAGTAGTATTCCTCTACTACTACTACTACTTATCATTTCTATAGTACTGTTAGACATACACAGTGCTGTACATTGAAACATTCAAGAGATGCACCTTCTCAGTAGAGCTTACAATCAGGTCTGGAAGGATATCATGGAAAGACTGATTATCATATATTTTATATTTAAATAGATGATTGTATTCAATAAACTCACTTTTATATCAGGTTGATGTGTATAGTCCTTTCTTCCACTTTGTTTCCTTGTTAGAGACTGGAGGTGAACAGAGTGACCAAAGGTGGATGGAGACTGGAACTGACCACAGAGTGACCAGAGGTGATCGGAGGCTAGAAGTCACTGCTAAGTGATCAGAAGTGACTGAAGAAAAGAAGAACCTCTAGAGCAGTGTTCTTCAACCACCGGTCCATGGACCAGTGCTGGTCCACAGAAATTTCCTGCCGGTCCACAGGGCCAGCACGTGCATCAGGCCCAAAACAGTGTTCTTCAACCGCCGCTCCATGGTGCTATCGATGTGGCGTTATTTTCGAGCCAGCTTCCTCTTCCTAACTGATTCAGTGCACAAAGCCACGGGCAGTGGCACCTACGGGCATCCTGCGCCTGAACAGGAAGCCTTCTCTCTGACGTTGCAACGTCAGAGGGAAGGCTTCCAGATGAGGCACGGGATGTGCAAGGTGCAATTAGTACTATTATGGGGGCGGGGTCTGGGGTGGAGATTGGGTAGAGATGGGCGGGGTCTGGCCACGACTTAGCCCAATCTTCTTCAACTGCCGGTCCATGGACCGATTCCGGTCCACAGAACAATTCTTTTATTTCTGCCGGTCCATAGGTGTAAAAAGGTTGAAAAACACTGCTCTAGAGGAACCCAAAGCAATGGGAAGAATTTCCCCAAAAGAAGACTCGACCAATCAACCATCCACAGGTGTAGACAGCAACTTACATGAATCTATACATTATCACTAGTGATATAAGGGCAGATGCACTCACTGCCATCTGCAGGGAAAAAGGATCAGCACAGGGCAACCCAACTGCAGCAAGTACAGTGTATGCACTAGCAAATTTTATGAACTGAAAGATTCCCCTGGGGAGTTTTCCTTTGAATATTATTTTGCAGGCCTATAGATACACAGAAGCACACGTTAGCTGAAAACAACCTTCTAAATGCAACAAATGGTTAATAGTGTAGAAGGAGGGGTTTTTTTGGGTAACCATAACCAATGAATAAACTAATTTAAAATAACAAGATTTTTCTTTACAAATGTCAAGTTCAATGGCAAGTGAGTGTTTCAGTTTCCAGCTCAATTTGCAGCGAGAAGTGTGGTGGTGTATTTTTCCCTGACTGTTAGAAACCCTATCTGCCCTCTAGCTAGGTTTACCTCAGTGGAAATGAGATCTGGCCATTGCACTGATGGATGCACACATAACTGACCTGTTCAATTCTAATTTAATTCTGGATATCTATCCCCTTTATGGCTTTAATTTTTCTGACATAATAGCTTTTTGTCTTTTAGGCTTACACTCTTATAGACTGGTTGAGGGATAGTGTTCCTTATTTTTTCTCCTTTTGAGCAAACAAAAACAAATGAAAACTATTAGCAAACCTGCCAGACTGTTTACACGGTCTCAGCTACACAGCAAGACTCAACCCTAGGAAGAAAACAATTTGGGTTTTTACAAAGGAAAAGTCCCTGCACATCTCATAAATACTGGATTAGGAATCTCTGGCTTTAGCTACATGCATTTTTTAAAATACAAATATAAATGTATTCAGAGCAGTGAAAGCACAAGGCAAACTCAGATGAAAAGTGTGGAGGCAGATTTTAGAAAGGACATGGTGAGAGAAATCCACATGTCCAAGTCAAGATGTTGGATTCCTACACTAATTTACAGAAGCTTCGCAAAATAAAAAGCTTTTTTTTTTTTTAATAACAGGGCTGTGTGTACCAGCCCTGCAATATCCAGAGGAATCAGGGATATTAGAGGATATAACGTTAAAAAATCATATTTTCCCTCTTCAAATAGATGTGGGAACAGCTTTCCATAAACACTGTTGGTGCTGCAAATTTATTTATTTAAAAAAATTATATACTGCTTAAAGTCTAGGCAGTTTACAAAACAACATAATACAAAATAAATAATAACAATACAACATATACTCAAACTCTCCTACATCCTCCACTACGAACATACTCATTTGGCTCACATAAATGCATTGTCCTATAACTAAGGGCTCCTTTTACTAAGCCCGCGTTAGGGCTTTAACGCACCAAATAGCACGCGCTAAATTGCCACGCGCACTAGACCTTAACGCCAGCATTGAGCTGGCATTAGTTCTAGCCATGTAGCGCGGGTTTAGCGCACACTAAAATGCTGCGTGCACTAAAAACACGCAGCTTAGCAAAAGGATCCCTAAATCTTCATGAGTTTTTTTTAAAGTATCACAGAAATACTTACTGTATTTTTGTTCACATTGACAAATAACTGTGTCTTCAAAAGTTTCTTAAAAGCATCCCTAGATTTACATAATCGTAACTGACCTGTCAATGAGTTCCAAAATTTCAACCCTACTATTTAAAACAGAGAATTCCCAACCCTGGTATTGCATTTCTCTCTTTTATCAATGACAATCTCATATCCTGCGGAGATCTTAATTCCTTTCTTGGACAATACAACTCCAACAAATCTCGAGAACATCCAGGGGCTGTATGATGTAAATCCTTATGTATAATCGAGAGCATTTTATATTAGACTCTCTGTTGTACAGGAAGCCAATGTAACTGCTTCAGAATTGAGATAATATGGACCATCCATGATGCACCCACAATCAATTTTGCAGAAGAATTCATCAAAAGTTGTAATGCCCTAATTTTTGTTTTCACCTTCTCCAAATAAAGCACATTACAATAATCTAACTTTCCTAATATTAATACTTGTACCACAGTATGAAAATCATAAGGCATTAACGTTGACTTCAACCTGTACAACATGTGCAACTGTACATATCACAGCTGTATAGTTTTCAGTATCTGTTGTCAGTATGCTGAATCTAACCAAACTTCCAACACCAAAATCTCTTTTTTAAGTGGTAATGGAAACCCCTAATACATTTACACACTCCAAGTCTCTCTTTTCCTTATCATTCTCTACAATCATCATCTCTGTTTTGTTCATGATCTTGAGTTGTACCCCCAAATAATTTGCTACACCATTGCCATCTTATCTTACCCAACAGAACACCTAACCCCCTCAACACAACACTCTCCAGCAGCACAGTATCCAATCTCCATCTACAGCCCCAATTCCCCAAAAAAGTAAAGTGAGGTTCAAGATCTTGTATTTGATCCACAAAGCATTAAGGACTGAATTCTATATATTGTGCCTAAGCATTGTTCTATAAATGGCACCTATATTTAGGTTTCAGTGTCAACCTATATTTGTGGCTAGTGACCAATTAAGCCCCAGAACTAACAAAGTAGGCCTCAATATCCCGAAGGATTATACTCAATATAAGAACTAAACTTCTTTGCGAGTTTTGTTTATTATCATTGGCCTGCTACCAGAATAATGCCAGAGACAGAATCTCCCAACTCTGGGAGGGAGAAAAAAATTTTCTGACCAAAAAAACAGTGCCAAAAATAACTATGCAATTTAATTACTCTAATGGGTCACAAGGTAGAAAGAATACCACAAAGGGTTAAATATAACAAAACCCCAGTCATGTAGTTTTTGAAGTTTTACTGCTTCCAAATATGTCCATCGATAATTATTTCTCAATTCTTTTCATTCAAACAATGGTTGTAATCCACATCGGCAAATTTTCAACAAGTGACCTTGCAAAGAGCTTTGTTTCGTGGGACGCTAAATCAGGAGAAAAATCCTTGCAAATTTTACCTGCTCCAAATGACAGTCACAAATATGGGTTGACACTGAAATCTAAGATGGTATACTATTGAGTATTGTGTTTTCCCCACTTGAGATTGTTAATAGTGAGACCTAAATTAAGGTGTCATTTATACTGTATAATAGCTCTTATGCCTGGGAGAAGCCAAGAAAACACTGTGGAGTGACGATGATCCTGAGATGGACTTTAATGAAAAAAAATCAAAGTTCCAAATATGCAATAAAACAATCCACATGAAAATAAAATAATCCACATAAAGACCTAAAGGACCTAGTTCACTGGTGGCATAGGACCCAACACAGTCTGCGTTTCGACAAGATGTCATCTTCAGGGGTCCTATGAATGATAAGGTACAGTGGAGTGATATGTAAACAATTAGAAGAAGTCTCTGTGATGGTGAATCTAAGGATGTGTGTGACATCATGCACAAAAACTAGTGTAGTGCAAAAGATAAAAATAGACTGGTGAAGTGATAAGTTAATAAGACTAAACTGAGTTGGTGAAAAGAAGAAAATGATGAATTAGATGACAAGGATAAAAATGGAGAATGACTACAAAAACGTCTTTATCACTGATCACCTTAAATAGATAATAATAAATATAATATAATTACACTATCAAACTGGCTTCAAATGTGCTATTAAGTGAACGCTCAGACCCACAACCTGAACTCTTGTGATTTTTCACGGAGCCAGTTACAAATGAGACTATCATACCATGTTCACTGTCTATGCCATCTGCTTCCCATTACACCTAAAAACTCTACCTAGATAAGAAGATTGTTACTTATCTGTATTGCATGCTGGCAAAAATTCAGCTCTGCAACTGCTCCGGGTACATTCTTAAATTCTAAACTGTTGTCATACTCTCTCTCGGAGAGAGTGAGAACCAGAAGGCCTTGGGAATGCGCAGATGCTCAAGGCCCAGGCAAGAGGCAGGAACTTCTTTCACTGGCACCGGCACATCCTGTGGGCTGCGTGCCAGTGGGCTGAATGCTGTTCGGGCGAGGGGTGCCAGTTCACGCGGCCGGGAGGGGGCATTTGCGAGCAGTGGGGAGTGATGCCGGTTCTCGGGGGGTTGAGTAGCACCGCTAGCCTCGGGGGGTAGGGGTGGGTGGGAACGTATCAAGCAAGATTCCCTTACTTCCTATGGGGAAACTCGTTTTGATATGAGTAATTTGGTTTACAAGCATGCTTCTGGAACAAATTATGCTCATAAACCAAGGTTCCACTGTATATCACTCCACTGTACCCTATCATTCATAGGACCCCTATTTTATTTTCATGTGGATTGTTTTATTGTATATTTGGAACTTTGATTTTTTCATTAAAGTCCATCTTAGGATCATCATCACTCCACAGTGTTTTCTTGGTTTATCTTGGACTTTCTTCTCTGTGGATTCCCTGGGGTCAATTCTCTCTGGTTTGTCTTATGCCTGGGAGCCATGCCTAACTTTAGGTGTATACCAATGAAAATATGGTACAAAACCTCTCGCTTAAAGTTAAGCACAGATGTGTAGATAACTTTGAGCAACGTGCCTGGTTTACCCATCAGCCTCCCATTCAACATTCCCTTTTGATGTGTACAAATTTTATGTGTGGATTGCACCCCTAAATCTATGCATATACTGCAAATGTAAATTAAAACCAATAAACACTAATTATGTGTTAAAAATCCAACTATCAGTACTAAATGGTTCGTTATTTAATTAAGTTGTGCTCAAAAACTGGGCATGCGATCAAATTTACTTTCACAACTCAAAGCACCATTTATAGAATTCAGGGTTAAGGACTCTTTTTCTTAAGATGTGGTAGAAATTGGCCTTAGTGTGCCCTTAAATACTTTTTTTTCCTGTATGCTAAGGCCATTTTTACTACGATTGTAAAATGATCTATTTTCCATTTTATTAATTAATGACCATGTCTTAAGTGCTTGGTCATTAACAAACAAAACATTAGCCCACGAGTACTTAGGGGCAAATTGTACAAGAAGCATCCAAAAGTTAGATGCCAAACTAGGCGCCTCCCAGCGCCTATTCAAGTAAAATTGGGTGCTGTTAATGAATCACGCTGAGTGGCACTTATTTTGGAGACGCCCAATAAATAGGCCATCTCCAGGCACAACTAAAAGTTAGGCGGCCATGCAAGTGCTTAAGCACGCTTAAGAGCAGTGATTCTGTAACAAGGTGCCTAACACAAAGCCCTCGCCCACACCTACCATGCATAGCGTCTATTTTTTTGAAGGCCTCCTAAATTTTTAGAAACGCCTTGTTACAGAATTGCTCTTTCTTGCTAGGTGCCTAAGTTTCAATTATTGCTGATTAAAAAGCTTAATTGACCTAGATGTTCAATTTAGATAGGCGCTTATCTAGTTGGGCACCTCCAAAATTGGTGCCTAACATTAGGCGCTGGTTACAAAATTTGGGCCTCAGCGACACCTATTTTATAGGTAGTAAGAGCTCATGTGCAAATCCTATAGTAATCAGCACACAGTAATAATGCTGCACTGACTATTTACAGAAATGCCCACTTTTGGCCCATGACACACCCCATCTGTGGAAAATATAACAAATTTTAGTGCACGATAAGAACATAAAAATTGCCATACTGGAGCAAAACAAAAGTCCATCAAGCTCAGTATCCTGTTTCCAACAGTGCCCAATTTAGGTCACAAGTACCTGACAAGATCACAAGGAAAAAAAATGAATTTATGCTGAGGAATAATCAGTAAATTTCTACAAGCCATCTTAATAATGGCTTGTGGACTTCTTTTAGGAAATTATCCAAACTTTTATTATACCCTGCTAAGCTCACCACTTTCACCACATTCTCTGGCAACAAATTCTAGAGTTTATTATATATGTTGAATGAATAAATATTTTATCTGGTTTGTTTTAAATCTACTACAGTTCTCAGACATAATGCATAATGCAGAAATACAAAGGAAAGTGATAAATCAGTGATGTATAGGAGTTCTGTAATATTGGGAGACCTATATTATATAGGGGTGACAATAGCTGTGTGGAAACCGTTGTGTAATCCTGATTCCACTTTTTGGTATTGTTGGATATCATATTTAATTTTTTTATCTATAATTGTGCATGTTTTACTGTGAAAGGAGGAATATAAATGAATAAATAAATCATTAAACCATTATTTTCCCAGGCTATACAATAAAGAAATGAAAATTTTGCAAATGAAGTTTATACTCAGCAAAAATTGTAGGTGTTAAATTATGTAGCTTAGGATTCTAATATAAAATTATTCACCCCTGACCCTACACACTAACCCCCTCTTCTACAAAGCCGCACAGCAACAGCCCCAAAGCCCTTTAAATCTCTATGGGTTTCAGGACTGTTACCACGCGGCTTTGTAGAAGAGGGGGGGTAAATCATTATGGTATTAATTCTTATAATATATCTTGCACTTATTTAAGTCCTCCTTGCTCAATAATAGCTGCAGAACAGACCTAGGACACTGATCCATTTAATTAACCATACAAATATAATAAACCTAGTTAGAGATGGGCTGTTATTATTTTAAATGACTGTGCATGAATAAAAGTGCTACACTATGTGCCAAATTCTATATAATGCACCAGAAAAAAATTGGTGTTGATCAGATCATGTAATGTGATTCTAGAAAGGTTTCCTGCTCTATGTAGAGTCATGCTTAGTGGCTGCACACAGCATAATATTTAAGTGCACTCTACAGGCCAAGGAAAACCAGGCCTAAATACCTATGCCTAAGTTGTGCATAGATTGGTCATATCCTGTAACAGTGTGTCTTTTAGGAAATCCCACTTTACATCCATGTTTATCCCTTGGTCATGCCCTTGTTTGAGATTCCTGTGCTAAAAATGATCTGTACCAAATTATAGAATTACAACTTTGAAATATCCCAAAACCCACCTAAGTCGGCACTTGGACATCCTAATAACAGGGATATCCAAGAGCCAACTTTCTGGATATTCAGAAGCACTTCTAAGCCGCTGTGCATTCAGAGCTCAAAGGGGCATATTGGGAGGTGTGTTACAAGCGGGCATTGACTTGCTTAGACCTGAGCATACTGAAAGAATAATCAATGCTTTCTTTGGAAGAACTTAGACGCAGGGTGTTGGACCTGTTTTAGTTGTATCTAAGTTCCCCCAAAATGCCCAAACTGACAAGAAGACCACTGGAGGGTTTAAGGCATGACCATCCCTTACTCCTCCAGTGGTCATGACCCCCTTCCACCATCCAAATAGGACATCCCTCAACATCTCCCCAGAGCCACCTGATGTCTTTCCACATCTACTCAATATTTCCCTACATCCCCTGACATCTCACATTCACCCAGCATCTCCCCACCATTTCCACATTCCCCGACAACCTCATACCTTCAGATGACAAATTGGCAGGAAGGAAGCCCACTCCCTCCTGCATATAGGGTCGCGTGCTCATAATGATGGGTCTTTACCCTCCCAATGCATCTTGGGATGCAATGGGAGGGGCCTAAGTTCCTGATTGGCTTAAAATTTTGAATTATTTCCCTGTATAAAATGGACTCAAAGTCTACACAGCACCTGAGGAAATGGAGGGTGAAATGACTAGCCCAGATGAATTCAGTAAGAAAAGTAGGATTTGAACCCTAGCTCACATGATTCACACTCAGCTTCTCGTCCCACAAAGTTAAACTAAACAGGGGAGAATTGATATAGCCTTCATATGCAGGATGAACACTTCTATAGAGAATGGTAATCCATGCCACTGCGAAGGTCACACATTTCAAAAGCTAGTCCAGATGGCCATCTTCAGGTAGTGAAGCTTATGGTCCAGGATGTACAGTAATGGCCACAGGCTTTTTGTAGTTTTGATTTGAGAACATACCCATGAGTGGAGTGGAGAGTGTTAGTAGAGCGTCTTTGGTGGCTCCTCCCCCAATGAACTTTTGAGTTGGAATTTTTTGCAACAAATATCTACTTTTATAATAATTACTATCCTGGGTTTCTGATCACTCTACAAGGAATTTATGAGAACTGAGCTCTAATAACTATATGTTTTAACCTCCTCCATGGGAAGGTTCCAATAATAACCCATGCAATAAGAAACATCTCAGTTGACTCGGTGTTCTCAAGTTAATAGCTAATACTCCCATTTGCAATTAGCAATAGTAATTAAGTACACCCACATTTTGAGCAGCATGCAATTTCTTATGTCACACTTCATACACTGCAGGAGATACTGATACAAGCAGAGTACCTATAAAATATAAAACTATAACCTCCTAACTTTAATAAAAGACCAGTTTCTTGGTGCCTGTATTAAGCTATACAAAATAAGGAATACACAGAAAAGTATATGGATATCTATATCTATCTATTTCTATATATTTGGGTGCAAGTATTTATTAAGAAGTAGATGATTAATGAAAGTACTGTATTCCCAACTGAAGAACCAACAATATCTATGACTATATCTAGCTATATACTATAGTTGACATTTCAGTTCAGAATGCATTACTTATATTAATCCTCATCTTGCATTTGTGCATTTTTTTACGTAGTGTCATTGAGATGAATTTACTTCCTGTGTGAACAAATCCTATTAGCTGGCTTTCTAAGATGCCGTTGAGCCCCACTGTGCATGTCATTGCCTATGTTTACATTATTATTTCAATAACACTAAGAGAAGATCTGTTTGAGCCATCAGTGATTATGCGAATGTTATGCCTTTCAAATAGCTGCATTAACATTTTCATATAGAAACATCAGCACATTTATACATACACACACATTCTCAGATGGGAGTTGCTGACGCATGAATAGGGGCTATGTCAGACATGCATAAAAATGGAGATGAACTGCAGAGGAAGAAAACTAAAGGGTTTGAAAGACTTTCATGATTGCCTTCTTTGAAATGCCAGAAACTTAGGCTGGTCTTTCTTATCTCGCAGCACATGCTTGTGACTCTTGAAGAGGTCTTTCTTATTTTACTATTATTCAGTGATTGTTACAGCCCTGTGCACCAAGTCTTCGTTCCAAAGGGCAGCCTGCAATATATAATTCCAGTAATGAACAGCTGCATAATTTAAGGGTCGAACTAGGAGGGCAGCTTTCCTCATTTTTTGTTGCCTTAGCAGTTGCCAAGATATTCCTAGCCTATTGTCGAATACAATCTTTGGATTGCTTTATTTCTCACAGATGATATATGCTGGGACTTGGTCGTGTTCCAGAAAGTGAGTTTTATCAGCTGAAGTACCCAGCCAAGCTCTCCTCTTATTCTGCTTCAAAGGGCAACTGCACTGAGCCGTAATGAGGTAATTCTTTCCCAGCCATGCATGCTCTCTCTTCTGTCAGGCAGAGTTGTTTAAACCTAGCACTGTCCCTTTCCGAAACATGATAGACTCAATCACAGAACTATCAAAGGCATTTCCACACAACATCCTTCTAATACAAGGCCAATCCTCCAAATGTTAAAAAAGTCCAGGCAACCCGACCTTCAAGATAAAGGCTGCATACTGATCAACCTACTACTTTTTATACAACCAAAGCATGTGTCCAAAGTTGGTAAAAACTTGTACAAATACCTGGCATTGTTTGTTAAATATGACATTTAGGGCTGATCTGGATAACATTCATAGACTTTAATAAGAAGCTAATTCAATTATTTTAATCCACAGCCGTTAAGTTACTTCACAATGCTTGTCGCTCAGACCATATTACCCTATTAATAAAAATGGAACACTGGTTATACGAACAATTCAAAACTCTTATGCTCGTCTATAAAGGACTCAGCCTGCAAGCTCCCTTTTGTTTGGCTGATTCCTAATTCTTTACTCGCCAGTACAGACACTGCACTTTTTGCAATCTGCCGTTCTTGCTAAGCTCCCCCCTCCCCCACTCCATCTGGTATTAGCTTGAGAAAACTAAGGCCTCTGCTTTCTGTAACTTAGGCCTCAATTATGGAACCCACTTCTTGTATGCATCCTGAATCTTTTACCTTTTGTACATTTAGGAAGGTTGTTAAAACCCCATTTTTACATGATTTTATGATTCTCCCCCCCCCCCACCCCCCAATTTTATCATGGCTCCCTCTCCTACATTCCTCCCTACTCCCTATTTGGCTTTTATTGTTTTATTACTAGGTGGTTAAACTGGAATGTGGGGGGTGACAAATGGAAGTGAGTGGAATCAAAAATGTACCCTCCCCCCAAAATGCAACAGCAGTGGGGAAGGTAATGCTAACACCATCATCAACAAAGAAACGGAGGAGAGTAGGCAAAACATTATAGAAAAGATAACAGTAAAATGTTGCTGCAAATCAATGAGCATAAATGCTCGTAGTTTAGCTAATAAACTTCAGGAACTAAAAGCCCTGATGATAGAAGTTGACTTGGATGTCGTTGCTATCACAGAAACATGGTTTAATGATTCCCATGAGTGGAATGCAACCATACTAGGATATAACCTTTTTAGAAAGGATAAAGATGGCCGAAAGGTTAGAGGAGTAGTGCTGTATGTGAAAAATAATATTAAAGCAGCTGAAATATAGGGTTCCTGGGGAATGGAGGAAGTTTTATGGATCAGTTTGAATAGAGAAGATGGAACCTATGGGCTTCTGACACAAATGGAGTATCTAGACAAAGAGCTGGTTGTGGACATCCATAAACTAAATCTGAAAGGGAAAGTGATTGCTAGGAGATTTCAACCACCTTGATGTGGACTGGAATGTCCTAACTGCAAAATTGGAAAGAAGTAAAGAGATTGTGGATTGTGGATGCCCTTCAAAATACTCTGCTCATACAAATGGTGATGGAACCCATGAGGGAAAGGTAAATGTTAGATCTGGTGCACACGAATGGAGAAAGTGTATCTAATGTCCGCATTGGTGCCCACCTTGGTAACAGTGATCATGATATGGTATGGTTTTATGTAAGAGCTAAAGTGGAGAGTGGGCAGACAAAACTCAAAAGTCTTGGATTTCAAGCATGAAGATTTCAGTAAAATGAGAGTGTTCCTGAAGAAAGAACAGGTGGGATGGGATGATACAAGAGAGGTGGAAAGACTGTAGTCCAAGCTGAAAGAGCCTATAAAAAGAGCAACTGAACTAAATATATTTAAGGAGGGTTAATAAAAGCAAGATGAAGAGGAAACAATTATGGTTCTCTAAACAGGTGATGAAAAAAATAAATGCAAAAGAGGAGGTATTCAAGAAATACAAAGGAATTCAAGAAGAGGATCACAGAAAAGAATTGTGGATAAAACTCAAATAAGTGAAGAAAGAAATACAATTGGTGAAAGCGCAGGCAGAAGAAAACAAGGAGGAAGACTAGAAACAGAATAGTGAGACTAAAAGATGCTGAGAACTGCTATGCGGAAAGTGATGAGGAAAATGCAGATGTTCCAGTGGTGTGCGGTGAGGGCTTTCAGGGATTTCAGTGAATCCCCAGCTATAAAGCCTTGCTTTTGTAAAATTTTTATTGTTTACTTTTTGCTTGATGCAATTTGATTTGTTAGGTGCTGTGCATAGAACGTGATGTCATAGGGAGAGCCGATGGGGTAGTAAAGAGCAGGTTGTTGGCCGCTGCAAGCAACAACTTCAACTAGCGGTACAAGGGAAGGGGGGCACTTGCGGGAGGTGGGATCACGGAAGGAGTGGGGGGACAGAGATGAGGGCGGGGGAGAGGTACCATGGACCCTTGTTTTTATAATGTGAACCACTTTGATTTAGCATTTTGTGCTATCATTTGTGGTATATCAAATGAACTAAACTATAAACTGTAAACATTCTCAAAGAGGTGGGCTTTTATTCTGGATCTGAATAGTTCCAGGGATGGAATGCTGGTTCCTGCATAGCTAAGCAACCACATAGAACAACCTCCAGGGAGTCAAGACAAAGTTAGACAAGTTCCTGCTCAACCAGAATGTACACAGGTAAGGGTTGCCACGTGAGCGGACTGCTGGGCACGATGGACCACTGGTCTGACCCAGCAGCAGCAATTCTTATATTCTTATGTTCTTAACACAAATAGCAGTTCTAGCAGTGAGTATTGGGTGATACCCACATAACTTTAAGGTGGCATCCACATATGCTACTTAAGCCATTTTTCAAGACCAGCTTTGTCTCCCACTTCAAATGTCATGAGACAGAAAGTTTGTTTACCAGCAGCACTAATATTATTATGTTGATTATCAGCACTTCAGCATATATGGAAAAAATACTGCACGGGGAGATAAACTGCCAAGTTTGATTTGCTTCTACTGCATCTGAGATTATCTATGTCCCACTCCCCATTTTGTGCGAAGCAACGTTAGGTTTTTTTATCACTGGCCGTAGCGGTATTAGCTCTAACGCTCAAAGAATTTCTATGAGCATTGGAGCTAATACTGCCGCAGCCGGCAATAAAAAAAAAGCCTAATGCGGTTTCATAAAAAAGGGAGGGGGCAAATTTTTTTAACAAAGATAACACAGGAGTTAAAATTTTGTTTTTTCTAAAGGCCTATGAAAGTCTCTTGAGGTTCTTGCTCTCTTGGGCTCTACAAATAGATGAATGTTTGTTCCTTTTGTTTCATGAGGGTCTGTGTCCTCACTGGAATTTTTTTTTTTTTCTGCTTAAATTGGTGTTTATTGTGATGTTTTCAGTCATGTGCCCAAAACCAGAGTGGAATTGTCCCAATCAGAATGGTGAGCACCAAAAAAGTGTCCTTCAACTCATCTGAAACATACGAATGCCTTTATTTTTCCAAAATATCATGTATACATCCAATGACTCAACAACCCGACATGCATATGTTTCGGCCCAACCGGCCTCCCTCAGGAGTCTTATAAGTTTTCAACGGATGTATTAGAAAATTGTATGAAAAGTAAAGATGCACACACCCTCTACATGCAGCTACTAAAATTCAAAGACATAAATCACAGATTATCCCACCTATCCGCACGGCAACAGCCCCGAAGCCCTTTAAATCCCTATGGGTTTTGGGGCCATTAGTGCAGCACAGCCGCTAGCATGGCTTTGTAAAAGAGGCCGTTAGTCATACTGAATGTATAACCAAAAGTTTTACAACACAGCCTAGACAGAACTTGGACGTCGTGACTTATGCCATTTAAAATATGGTCTAAGTCACAAAAACCTATATAAAGTGACCAGATAAGCACTGCAAACACATAGTACAGATCCCCAAACACTATCCCAGTAATCACTGACCCTCTACAACCCCATAAAAATTGTAATCACAACTTTAAATATCTGCATCCAGAACATCAGCACCTGGCAGCCTGCCATAGGAAAGCCTAGTAGAGCTGCACAGAGGTGGCTTAAGTTGTCTTGAGGGTGGGTTAGGGACCCATGGAGAGGAGGTGTAGAAAGATTTATGGATGACTAATCAGTTACATAAACAAATATGTGCCTGTCTTAGTCAGATGCTAGGGAAAACCATAATCTCCTTACCCAAGGTTCGTTATTTTGCCAGTTTATACTAAGAAGCATAGAGACCCAGGCTATATGAAATACTTTTATTATGAAAATAGAAAAATAAATTCATAAACCAGCAGCAATAACTAATTATTGTTCACAATGTCTCTGTACACACATATATCTCATTACATAATTATTACACCACACTTGCTAGATAAATGAGTAAAACTAATTCTTACACACACTAAATAATTCCTTATAATAATTCCTGAATAGCAGCAACTAAAAATATAGCTTATCACCCCGAGTAACTTTACATCTCCTTATCCCGAACCACAATAGAATTCTTTTATCTAACCCCAGCTGATAAGATAGATAAGTTCCTTATTCTCACCATCCAATTAGGTCAGGTGAAAGGGAAGACGTCTTCTTCTTAGCACTGAAGATAAGAATTCTCTTGGTACAGGAACAAGAGTCCGTTAGTCACTGGAACAGCTATAAATTAGGTTGGCAGCAAAGGTTTCCTTTATGTGATGGAATCCAAATCTGTTTAAAAGTCTGGTTCTCTCTCTCAGGCAAAGAGTCACAAGAGGTAACTTTCCAGGTCTTAATTATTATAGAAGAAGTACAGAAAACACCTATGATAAGATGCGAGCTCCCTCACATCCTAACACAGACTAAATTAATAATTAGGCACATTCCACTTGGTTCATCAGGTGACCTCTCCGGACCAATCCAGAAACATAACTTAGATGAATAGCCTTTCTGTATTGAGTCTCGCTCAGGCTGTGAAACAGAGGCGCCTTCGTTAGATAAGAAGCACAGGAGCAATTCCTCCCCCAAGATTCACACAGGCTGAGCATGTAGGCATAGCTGGATGTCCTTGACTAGAATACAGTCCTGGTACATACCCAGAATGCATCAGGCATCATAACAGCAAAGATGTTTTCTTCTTTCTCTTCTTGCATTCATGGTTCATGCTGGGAAGATTTCTTGCAATGGTTCAGGTTTCATGACATCAGAGAGGCCTAACCTTCAGGTACAAATAAGGAAACACCCCTACAGAGGACCCAGGCCCATAAACCACTGTTATCATTGCATTCATGGTGAAGCATGTGCACTCCCCAAAAAAACCCCAAACCCTTTTGTATTGCCATATAAGTAGCTCCCGTAGCCATAAGGGTTATTGGGGTTGTAGACATGTAGGTATAGTATGTTTGGGGGTGATTTTGGGGGCTCACCATGACCTATAAGGGAGCTTTAGTGAGATGTTTATGGGACACCCTTTTTGTGAAGTTCACAGCAGTGCCCTGTAAGGTATCCCACTATTCAGGTACCATGTATGGGTGTCCAATCTATCACTTTGCTGACCTTTCCCACGTCCACCAGGGCTTATTCTAGGTGTTTTTGACTTGGACAAATATTTGGACGAAAATGTGGTATAAAGATGGACGATTTAGTAGCTTGGACGATCAAACGGCTGGACGAATAGTTAGATGATTTTCAAAAAAAAAATTTTGAATGTATTTTTTGAAAATGTATCTTAAGCTGTGTCTGACTTTGGATGACTTGCGACTTAGGTGAAAACAGACTTAGACGTTTATTTCGATTATGCGCCTCCACAAAGCAGAGTAAGAACTGGTGAGTCTCAAGAATCTTATAGACTATTATAATTACTAGAATACACTTCCTCCTTGAATGTAAATGCATTTTCATGTGATTCATGCAGAGAATTTCATGGTTGGTAAGCATTTTTGGAGGGGCACTCTTTCAGCATTATACATTATTGAAAGAAAACCAAAACAAAACTGTGTGTTCTTAGAGAAGGAGAATTTTATTTTTCAAATCTGTTCCTATCATCTCTTGTAAATCATGTAAAGACAGTGCATATTGTATCGGAAAACAAATAAAATGTTGGAAGCTATGGAAAGAAAAAGAGAAGCCCCCATAGAACAGCAGCAATAAAGTAAAACAAACTAGAAGAAACAGGCACAAAGACCACCCTAATTCCAATACAAGGGTAACGGTTATACATTCACTACAAAAGACAGAATTCTGTTTTGGTGCAAGAAAGTATGCCAAGCACTGCCCATGATATCTTGAATAAGCTATAGCAGAAATAGCAAAAACTCCAGAAACTCACTGCCACACTGACATCTTTTATTCTTTTTTTTTTTTTTTGTAGCTAGATTTTGTCATGCATAGAGTATTAGTATAACAGAGTATCAGCATGCCTAATATTTAGACTAAAGAATGACACGGGGACCGTTTACCACAGTAAACCGTGGTCACCGCAGTAAATATGCAGGAATGGAGACATTTGCAACTGGTTTACTGCTCAGTGGGAGCGATGGAAAGTTTTGCTCCTGTGGTAAAATAAATTGCACCCGGGTCAGACTCGGCATCTCCTCCCCAGCTCCTCTTATGCCTATTTTACCTTCAGGAGCCAGCCATGCCACGCTGAAGACAGAAGGAACCCAAAACCAAAGCCTGATACCAATGTGATTTGAAGAATAAAATTGGCAGACAATAAAATGTAGAAAAAAAATAATTTATTTTTTATTTTGCGATTAGAATATTTCAGATTTGAAATATGTATCTTGCTAGAGCTGGTATTAGACATAACTGGAGACCGCAAATCCCAGGCTGTGCTTCTTTAGCTTCCAGCTGGCTTAGGGCTCTCTCTCTGACTAGGGGGACAGTTGCCCTAGTTGCTCTCCCCTTACACTATTCCTGCCATGTGTGACTGAAGTATTCTGTTAGCTTGATTTTTCTATGTAGCATTCTGTAGTAATTTGGTTTGTTCAGTTTTCACAATAGTGGAGGGGATATTTGTGAAAGGGAATGGAAACAGGGGTTTTGTTGATCCTTGCTCTGTATTATTTGTGTTAATAAAATGACAATTATACAGAATATCGACTCTTTTTATACTTTAATAAAATAAGTTCAGTATAAAATCATAACTATTCAAGACTTGTGCGGATAAGATCTGACAGTTTGAGCTCATGAGGATAGGGCAGGGATGGGGACTGAACTCATGGGTACGGGCCAGGGACAGGGACAGAGCTCATGGGGATGGGGCAGGGACGGGGATGAGCTCATGGGGATGGGGCGGGAACGGTAATAAAATTTTTCCCCATGTCATTCTCTAATTTAGACCCCCAACTAGCCAAAGAGCTGGCATAAATGGGGGTACACTAAGGCAGCAGAGATGTGTGAAACTTTGATCACTATATATAGAATCCAGGGACATGCATGTAAATGTGAGACCCACCTATGTCCTGCCATGCTCCGCCCTTGTGTATGTCCTCACTTGCATTTGCATTTACAGAATAGCTCCTAGATGCCCTGCTAGCACTTCTGCAGATATGTGTACATATATGCACATAAATGATAGAATTCTAAACCACATTGTAAGCTCGATTCCATATATGACATCTAAAAATTGGGTGTATGTCTAGCAGCATTATAGAAATGATTAGTAGCATTATTTATACATGTACTGTAAAGTTGAATGACTAGGCTTTAGAATTTATTTAATTTTCTACACTGTTCTCCCAGGGGAGCTCAGAACAGTTTACATGAATTTATTCAGGTAAGAACATAAGAACATAAGCAGTGCCTCCGCCGGGTCAGACCATAGGTCCATCATGCCCAGCAGTCCGCTCCCGCGGCGGCCCAAACCTGTCTGAATCATCAGAAGGGGCCCCCTTGCCACCTTGGTGCACCTTTCCCATTGAAGTCCTCTCTTCCCATCAAAGTCCTAACCCTCCGGTCTTGCATATGCATGACCTGGTCGGGTTTCTGTACTTATTTCCTGGATACTTCTCTCAGTATCCCACGATCCCTTTATCCCTCAGGAATCCGTCCAATCCCTGTTTGAATCCCTGTACCGTACTTTGCCTGACCACCTCCTCCGGTAGCGCATTCCAAGTGTCCACGACCCTTTGGGTGAAAAAAAACTTCCTTGCATTTGTCTTGAACCTGTCTCCCTTCAGTTTCTCCGAATGCCCCCTCGTACCTGTTGTCCCCTTCAGTCTGAAGAATCTGTCCCTATCCACCCTCTCTATGCCCCTCATGATCTTGAAGGTCTCTATCATATCTCCCCTGAGCCTCCTTTTTTCCAGAGAGAAGAGCCCCAGCATATCCAACCTCTCGGCGTATGGGCAGTGTTCCAGCCCTCTTACCAGTTTCGTTGCTCTCCTTTGGACTCTCTCAAGTACCGCCATGTCCTTCTTGAGGTATGGCGACCAATACTGAACGCAGTATTCCAGATGTGGACGCACCATCGCTCGATACAATGGCATGATGACTTCCCGCGTCCTGGTTGTGATGCCCCTCTTTATGATGCCCAGCATCCTGTTGGCTTTTTTCGAGGCTGCTGCGCACTGTGCAGATGGCTTCAGTGATGCATCCACCAGCACACCCAAGTCTCTCTCAAGTCTGCTGTCTTTTAACAATGCCCCCCCGAATTTGTAGTTGAACAACAGGTTCTTTTTCCCTATATGCATGACCTTGCATTTTTCCACGTTAAAGCACATTTGCCATTTGTTTGCCCAGTCTTCTAGCTTGTCCAGGTCCCTTTGCAGGTCCTCACACTCCTCCCTGGACCTAACTCTGCCGCACAGTTTGGTATCATCTGCAAATTTTATAACCTCGCACTTTGCCTCCGTTTCCAGGTGCTCAGTCATTCCTTCCTGGTGGGCTCACAATCTATCTAATGTACCGGGGACAATGTGGGGTTGAAGTGACTTGCCCAGGGTCACAGGGAGCAGCATGGGTTTGAATCCACAACCTCAGGGTGCTGAGGCTATAGCTTTAACCACTGCACCTCGCACTCCCCACTTTATGTCTTTTCTGAGCTCGATTCTATAAATGACATTTAACAATTAGGTGCCAACCATTACAGCACTAAGCGTGATTCTATAAAAGTTAAATGCACTTTGCACAATCATGCTTAGCATTATACACCTTATTTATGCTAGGGTTTTCTTGGCTTAAATGCATGCCCCTGAGTTAGGTGCCAATTGGTGCCTAAGATCAAAATAGGCGCCTACATGCAAAACACACTCACGATCCATCCCTACCATGCCTACTTTGTGATTGGCACCTTGGACTAGATGTCTACCTCAAAGATGATAGGCACCTACCAAGTTAGGCACCTAACGTCCAATTAAATGTAATTTATGTCAATTAAAAGGTGTTAATTGTGAATTATCAGCACCGATCAAGTCTATTAAACAAGCGCCTAACTTTAGGCTGACTATGGAAACTGGGGAATGGGTTCAAAAGAAAAAGATCCATTTGGGTACATCAGCAAATCTGTATTCCCCAGCTTTGAGAGGGAAATGGAGAAAGATTATTTTAAGAGTTCAAAACTGTTCTAGAATCAATATCAGTTTTATTTTTTACATTATTATGAGCCCATCTATTATGGTGTAATGATACCTTTCTCCATGACCCAATTATTGTTAATAATATGAGTCCTTGGTAGGGAACTGTAATTATTAGGGCCAGATTTACAGAGCTTCTATTTTCACAAGACTTCAAAAGTAGCAAAATATTCTCCATGGAGTTTTCATGTTCCATAATGAGTCAATATGAACGTCGGCCTACATAAATACTAGATTTTTTTATTTATGAATGTGATAAAGAAATAATCTAGTTGTATAGACTGAAATGGGACATTATCAAAATACATTTGCTGCTTTGAAGCAAATCATGCTGTCTGAGCTAGGCTGGGTGCTCACATGAACATCATTAAAAAAAAAAGTTCTAAATGCTTTAGAACCACATTTTGGCATCATATTGTCCCATTTCAGCTTACAAAATATAAACTAATTGCCATGATCAAGACTTTATATGCCTTTTTTATATAAGATTTATAAAAATTTCAAATGAATATATGAACACTATAGTTGATATTTTGTATGAGAACCATTTTTAAAGTAAGAATCATTTTGTTATAAACTCATAACAATTTATTGTAACTCAAAAACTTTCTAATTACAGTGAAAATGCGTCTTAAACTACTTTTCAATATAATCCCCGTTGACATCCAAATATTGTTGAGACCGGGAGACGAGCTTGACAATCCCCTCACTGAAAAACTTTTCATCCTGTTTCCTGAACCAGTTGTTGACAGCTTTGTGGACACCATCATCAGTCTGCATGTGTTTTCTGCCAAAGATTTTCTTTAATTTTGGGGAAAGTCCGATGGTGCCGGGTCCGAGCTGTATGGAGGATAGTTCAGTATCTCCCAACAAAACCTCTCTAACACGTCTGCTGTATTTCAAGCAACATGCGGATGCCATTCTTTTCTTTTTGTGTTCTGATGTCAACATTATTGGAACCCACATCGCACAAATCTTGTAGTGAAAGCAATCAGTGACAGTTTTGTAAACCACAAAATGAAAAACATAAGAAAAAGCCACATGAAGCTCATCAATTGTGAATCTCCTGTTCTGCTGAATATGTGCATCAATTGCAGTTTCCAGTTCTCCGGTGATGACAGATGGATATCCGGATCTTGCTTTATCGTGCATGTTTGTTCTCCCTTCGTAAAACAACCAACATCATTTGCCTCATTCATTACACCTTCACCAAGTACTTCAATTAGCTATTGATGAATTTCATCTGGGTGAATGTTCTTTGCATTTAAAAAACAAATCACTAATCGCACCTCACAATTGGAGGGATTGATGATAGACATGGTTAATGAAATACCTCTGTAAAATTACACCTGATGCACCGAAAAGCTTGGCACCGATAGGCAGGGTTACAGACAAGTCAAAACATGTTCCCAACAATTTTCCAGCCCAAATCGCCAACTTAGGATGTTAATATACATAAACGATTCTTACTTTAAATATGGCCCTCATAAATATCACCTGTGGCATGTAAATAAGTCACACAAAATCCCCCCCCTTTTTTTTTTTAAACTGCAATAGCGTTTTTTAGCACAGGCCGGCTTGCTGAATACTCTGTGCTGCTCCCGACACTCATAGAGTTCCTATGAGCGTTGGAAGCAGAGCATTCAGCATGTCGGCCTGCACTTAAATCTGCTATCACAGTTTCGTAAAAGGTGGTGGTAGGGGGTCAGTACTGTTATTTGAATAGCAAATGGCAATGAAAACAAGTATAGAACAATCAGTAGCACCACTATTTAAATAGCAGCAACATTCAGTTCTCTAACTGAATAGTAATCCAGATAGCTATCTGGAAAGTGGAATGAATACTGCTACTATTCAGGTACTTCGGTGAAATACCTACACTTAGGCCCTGTTTCACTATGGTGCGCTAATCGATTTAGTGTGTGCTAAATGCTAATGCATGCATGTTAGTCTATGGATGCATTAGTTTTAAGCAACACGCTAATTCGATTAGCGTGCGCTAATCGGTTAGCGCACCTTAGTAAAACAGGGGGTTAGCTCTTACTCAGCCCAAGAATTATTCATTTAGAACTAAATGCTATAAATGGTGCCTAAAAAGCACAAAAAATAGTGTGTAGCGCTAGTCTATAAATAGTGCTGAAAATTAGGCAACGTTTAAAGAATAGCATCAGGAACAGTGCCTAACCCTAGGCATGGCCATTTATACCAACTGAAACATGGTATAAATCCTCATATTTACATTAGGCATGGATCCTCCCTTAATCTATAACTATGTACGTAAACTGCAGGAGTCCTCCTGATCAAACCCATGACCCTTTCATTTCTATACCCCCCTTTAGGACCCACATATAATATTTAGGTGTGTAAATTTTAATTAATTCCAATTAGCGCCAATAATTATTCATTAAGATTCCAATTATCTGCACTAATTGGCTCATTATTCAATTAAATTTTGCGGGGAATTTTTAGCACTGTTTATAGAATTAAGGGGTTCGTCCTGATGACATAAAATTGTTCAAAGTTGTTAAATTGCAAAATTGCAAGAGGACCTGGGAGACTTGGCAACAAAATGGCAGATGACATTTAGGGCTTCTTTTACTAAGGTGCGTTAGGGCCTTAACATATAATATTTAGGTGTGTAAATTTTAATTAATTCCAATTAGCGCCAATAATTATTCATTAAGATTCCAATTATCTGCACTAATTGGCTCATTATTCAATTAAATTTTGCGGGGAATTTTTAGCACTGTTTATAGAATTAAGGGGTTCATCCTGATGACATAAAATTGTTCAAAGTTGTTAAATTGCAAAATTGCAAGAGGACCTGGGAGACTTGGCAACAAAATGGCAGATGACATTTAGGGCTTCTTTTACTAAGGTGCGTTAGGGCCTTAACACGTGGAATAGCGCGCGCTGGACATTAATGCCAGCATTGAGTTGGAGTTATTCTAGAAGCATACCACGTGGTTTATCGTGCGGTAATTTTGTGCATGCGCTAAAAACGCTAGCGCACCTTAGTAAAAGGAGCCCTTATAATGTGAGCATTTGCAAAGTGATGCATATGGGAAAGAGGAACCTGAACTATAGCTATGTGATGCTGGGTTCTATTTTAGGAGTCACTGCCTAGGAAAAGGATCTAGATGTCATTGTTGAGGATACGTTGAAATCCTCATCTCAATGTGTGGCGGCAACTAAGAGAGCAAATAAAATTTTAGGAATTATCAGGAAATGAATGGAAAGCAGAGATGAAAACATTATAATGCCCTTGTATTGCTCTATGGTATGGCCACACCTCAAATATAGCGGAAGTAGAAAAGGTACAGAGAAGGGCAACAAAAATGATAAAATGGATAGGACGACTTTCCTATGAGGAAGGCTAAAGTGGCTAGGGATGGCTCAGGGGTGGTATAATAGAAGTCTATAAAATATTGAGTGGAGTGGAAAGGGTAGATGTCAATTGCTTGTTTAATCTTTCCAAAAATACTAGGACTAGGGGGCATTTGATGAAGATACTAAGTAGTAGATTTAAAACAAACCAGAGAAAATATTTCTTTATACAATGTGTAATTAAATTCTGGAATTCGTTGTCAGAGAATGTGGTGAAATCAGTTATCTTAGTGGGGTTTAAAAAAGGTTTGAATAAATTCCTAAAAGAGAAGTCCATAGGCCATTTTTGAAATGGTTTGGGGAAATCTACTTGTTTTATTACATGGGATCTAGTTAGGTACCTGGGAACTGGGTTGGCCACCGTTGGAAACAGGATACTAGGTTTCATGGATCTTCTGTCAGTCCTGGTATGGCAATTCTTATGTTCTTATGTTTTTTAGTGGTACTTTATATTCAGGAAACAATTACATATATTAAAACATGACCCTAACAGTAGTAGCATGAGGTTATCACTAAGGGCACCATTTTTGAGATGGTGCTGAAAAGACAGGAATAAATGGGAATTGCTCCTGCCCTAAGACTACTGAGTCACAAAGTAAAGGGCAGGTAGGCACTTGAGGATATAGGGGGGGTCCTTTGGGGATGAGGGATGTGATTGGGGTAGGGATAGCCCAGCCCCTTTAGGCTCTATCATGGGAGCATCAGGCCATGGCATTGAGTCTCAATGCTCCTGGGCCACTGGAATAACATTGCTTGCGAAATAGCTCTCAAATAGCATTATTCATTTACCATGTTAGTCAGCAAACTGTGGAACTGTTATACTGCAGGATGCTGATTCCCATGATATATACTGCAAAAGTGTGGTGAAAGCTTGCCTTTTTCTGCACCTTGATAACTTCCCCTAAATAAAAACAATAAATAAATAAACATATACAAACACACACATAAGAAATAAAATAAATAATATTAATTATTTTTATCTTTGTACCTCCATCATTTAGGTCCTCTTCTATCAAGTCAAATAGTGTAGGCTGGTGCTGTATATGCACTGAATCCAGGGCCGCCATCAGGGCAGTACTACCAGTCCTGCATTCAGGGGCCCGGAGCTGACAGGGGGCCCGGGCTCCCCAAGGGTCCTAGGCCACAGTCTAAGGAAGGGGCGGTATGCCCCAGGTGCACAGGAGAGAGCTGGACGGGGAACCCGCGGAGTTCAATCTCGAGCCGCGAGGCTCGTCTTTTGTTCCTACCTGCCCTGCCCTCACATATAGCCGATCGGAAGTGTTCCCCGATGTCAGCACTGACGTCGGAGGGAGGGCTTAAGCAAAGCCTGCCCTCCGACGTCAGCGCTGACGTCGGAGAATACTTCCGGTCGGCTATTTGTGCACGGCAGAGCAGAAAGGAAACAGAAGACAAGCCTCTTGGCTCGAGCTCCGTTTTGCTGAGAATGTTGCAAAGATGGGCTGGGAGGCAAACGCGGAACACAAAAGGGGGGAGGGAGTGCGTTTTGGACACAAGGCATGAACTTGGGAGAGAGGAAGGGAGGGAAAGAGAGGCTGAGGTGGGGGAGGGAATGGGTTTTTGGACACAGAAGGCATGGACTTGGGAGAGAGGAAGGGAGGGAAAGAAATTCTGAGGTGGGGGAGGGAATGGTTTTTTGGCACATTAGGCATCGACTTGGGAGAGAGGAAGGGAGGGAAAGAGATGGTTGTGTACACGGGGAATAGAAGAAAGGAGAATTTTTGGTCTTAGGACGGAGTGAGGTACAGATAGTGGCATACCAAGATGGGGGAGGGTGGGGGGGTCCGCCCCGCCCCAGGTGTACGTCCTAAGGGGGTGCACACCTGGCCACCCTCCAGTGTTCTCCCTAGGCCGGCAAACTGCGGCTCTTTAGACACTTGAGTGCCACCGCCGCCATCGGGAACAGGCAGGTGCCGAGTTCTCCCTGCTTATCCCTGTGGGGCCGAACAACTCTCGCCACTTGCGTCAATTCTGACGTCGGAGAGGACGTTCTGGGCCAGCCAATCGCTGCCTGGCTGGCCTAGAACGTCCTCTCCGACGTTAGAATTGACGTCGGGTGGCGAGAGTTGGTCGGCCCCGCGGGGAAGAGAAGCAGGGCGAACTCGGTGCTGGCCTGTTACCGATGGCGGCAGTGGCAGCCTATTCCCCAGTGGCGGTGGCAGCATTTTCCCAATGGTGGTGGCATAGGGGAGGACAGGGAGAAAGAAAGAAAGGGGGGGGGACAGGAAGCCAGAAAGAAAGAAAGGGGGCAGGGTGAAACAAAGAAAAATGGGGCACGGAGAGAGAGAGAAAGACAGACATACAGAATGAAAGAGGGTGTGGAGAGAGAAAGAAAGAAGGGGGCAGGGTGAGAGAGAGAGAGAAAAACAGACATACAGAAAGAAAGGGGGTATGGAGAGAGAGAAAAAGAAAGAAGGGGCAGGGTGAAACAAAGAAAAAGTTTGGGAGGGAATGAGGTCTGGAGGAGAGGAAGCATACAGGAGGCTGAAAGAAGGGAAGAAATATTGGATGCACAGTCAGAAGAATAAAGTGCAACCAGAGACTGATGAAATTACCAAAGGTAGGAAAAATGATTTTATTTTCAATTTAGTGATCAAAATGTGTCTGCTTTGAGAATTTATATATGCTGTCTATATTTTGCACTATGGCCCCCTTTTACTAAACAGCAATAGCGTTTTTTAGCGCAGGGAGCCTATGAGCGTTGAGAGCAGCGTGGGACATTCAGCGCAGCTCCCTGCACTAAAAACCGCTATCGCGTTTTAGTAAAAAGGGAGGGAGAAAATTTGTCTATTTTTGTATAGTTGTTACTGAGGTGACATTGCATAAAGTCATCTGCCTTGACCTCTTTGAAAACCCGCGGAATATAAATGATAATTAACATTTTCTCTGCGTACAGCGTGCTTTGTGTTTTTAAAATTTTATTGTTGATAGATCATTTTGACTTGGCCACAAAGGTAAGGGGGAGGGAGGGGAGCTGCTGAAAGACATCTAGTAATCCTTGCAGGCTTGACTGTGCAGGGAATTATTTTTGTAAAATCATGTTTTCCTATGTGACTGGCATTATTTAGACTTTAATTTCTATGAATGAATAGAATGAAAATGATATAAATTACTTGCTTGTTTTTATGTGTGTGCGCTGAAGGAAAGTGGAGAGAGAGTGGGCTGAGGACGCTGAAGGGAAATGGGGAAGAGAGAGTGGGGAGAAGACGCTGATTTATAAATTGACAATTGTACAGAATATTGTTTCTTTTTTATATTCATCCATAGCTGCATGTTAATGATGTGCTCATATGCACTTATTTATCATCATAACATATACATCATCATTAACATGCAGCTGTGGATGTGTAAGGACAGGCTGAGGAGGATGGATGGATGGGAAGGAAGGAAAGTGCACATATCAACATATAGTACATTTTTAACATGCATGATGCAGCTATAGGCAAGCTGAGGAGGATGGGATCATACAGATGTATATGTTCAGATATGCGCTCAGATGTGTAGTTTTTTTCCGATATATTTATTAAGCTTACAGTATTTATAAAAACACATTTAATACTTGTTACAAAAAATATTGTGCAATTGTGATCTACTTCTGGCCTACAAAGGTCAAAAGAAATCCTTAACTGAGATTTTACATTCAAAAGTGAATTATAGCTACTAGCACTATTATTTATTAGTTATTTATTATGCAGATGTTTGTTAGTTTGTTATTAGTTCAGTATTAGACATATGTTAGTTTAGAATAGGTAGGTATAGATTAGTTTAGGTTAGGTTAGGTTAGGGCCCTGCTGAAAGAGTCTACCTTGACGTGGTTGCAGGCTTACAAATCTTTTGGTCAAAGAGTGCAACGACAGAGAAAAGTATGTGTGTATTCGGCCCATGGAAGAAGGGGGGAGGGTCGTGGGGTGCCCAATAGGATTGCTCAGTAAGGGGCCCAGAAATTTCTGATGGCGGCCCTGACTGAATCCCTTAGGGACTGAATGGGCTTCAATGCATTTACCATGCAGGACTCACTACCATTGCTTGATAAAAGAAGCCCTTGATATGATAAAGCCCTTGGGGAAAGAAGATATGTAGGTTTAGCATTTTCTTTCAGGAACAATCTTACCAACTTGCTAACTTCACTACCAAATCCTCTCGTCTGTCAGAGCATCCCATTACCAACCACAGAGTTTAATATATTGCTGAGCATCTATCTTTCAACAATGTCTTATCTTAGGTGACTTTAATATAAGAACTGGTTGCAATTTTATAATGTATGCACCAATCCTAGAGAACTTTGCCAAGGATAAATGTAATGAAAGGAAAGAATTGTTGCTTAGCTTCTGCATGTATCAGCATCTTGTTATGCCCAATATTTATTTCTACGAGACAAAGGAAGTTTTATTTATAAAAAAACATTTTTAGTTTAAGGATTACTCTTTTCTGGGCTACATCCTTATAAGACAATGGGGCTCATTTTCAAAAGAGAAAAACCTCCAAGAAATGGCATAATGTGGCATTTGGGTGTTTTTCATGCTATAACATCCAACTCACTATTTCCAAAACCCATATTTTTGATACTTTTCTAGATTGCTCATTGCCTGTTTGCTTAAATTTTAAGGGGATGTTTTGAAGGTGTGTTTTGGGTGGGGTTTGGACTTGGACATTTTGCAGTGATGATTGAACATTTAAGAAAATATCCAGGGTACAATTTAGACATTTGGGTCTAGACCTGTTTTAAAAATGAATAAGTGCCAAAAAGGTACCTAAACTTACCAGAAGTCTACTGCGATCATGAAGGCATGATCCTTCCAAACTCTCTCAGTGGTCATTGACCCCCCCCCCCCAACCACCATCACCACTCATAGAAGTAAAAGAAATAGTACATACCAGCTCGTATGACAACTTCTCGACAGAGCAGAGGGGCTCCTTAGGTGGTACTGCAGTGAACATCACATAAAAAATCCCAGGTACACATCTCACCATAACCTGCTTCTATTGTGTGGTGATCCACCAAAAACCTAGATAAAGTTAACACCTGCAGGCATAAGAGCTGTTGTTGTGGTATACAGATGGGTATTGAAAACTCACCATACAACTAGTGGCAGAGAAAATAAAGGCAAAAGAGTTGGGGTTCCTGAAATATAAAAAAAACTAAGAAGAGTACAGAAAGACAAGAGGGAGACAAGAAAGGAGTGGTAAAGGAGGAAAAAGAGGTGGCTGATAGACTAAACAAGTTCTTCGCGTCGGTCTTTACAAAAGAAGACACATCCAGCATTCCGGAACCGGAAAAAATCTTCAAGGGGGATCATGAGGGTATATTATCATGCATGGAGGTAAGCCTCGAAGCCGTTCTAAGGCAGATACATAGATTAAAAATTGACAAATCTCCTGGCCCAGATGGGATCCACCCGAGAATACTGAAAGAGCTCAGAGACGAACTAGCGGAGTTACTTAGGCATATTTGCAACCTATCCTTGAAAACAGGGATAATCCCGGAAGATTGGAGGATAGCAAATGTTACACCAATCTTCAAAAAAGGATCGAGAGGTGACCCGGGAAACTATAGACCGGTGAGCTTGACCTCAGTTCCGGGGAAGATGGTCGAATCACTGATCAGGGAAGGTATCAATGAGCATATAGAAAAAAATAAACTGATGAGAACAAGCCAGCACGGTTTCTATAAAGGACGATCGTGCCAAACGAATCTACTACATTTGTTTGAGGGGATAAGCAAACATTTGGACCAAGGTAACCCCATTGACATAGTTTATCTGGATTTCCAAAAAGCCTTTGACAAGGTACCCCATGAGCGCCTGCTGAAGAAACTGTGGAACCACGGGGTGGAAGGGGATGTCCACAGATGGATCCAAAATTGGCTGGCGGATAGGAAGCAGAGGGTAGTAGTAAAAGGACACTACTCTGACTGGAAAGGAGTCACGAGTGGTGTTCCGCAGGGGTCAGTGCTGGGACCGCTGCTGTTCAATATATTCATTAACGATCTGAAAACGGGTATGAAGTGCGAAGTTATCAAGTTCGCAGACGATACAAAACTCTCCAACAGGGTCAAAACTGTTGAGGAATGCAAAGAACTGCAGAGCGACCTGAACAAACTGTGTGAGTGGGCAAAAAGATGGCAGATGAGCTTCAATGTGGAGAAATGTAAGGTCTTGCACATGGGGAAAGGGAACCCCATGTACAGCTATACGATGGGAGGAAGGGTGATGGGGAAAGGCACCCTAGAAAAATACCTGGGGGTATTGGTGGATACAACAATGAAGCCAGCGGTGCAATGTGCAGCGGCCTCAAAGAAAGCAAACAGAATGCTGGGCATTATCAGAAAAGGTATCACTACCAGAACGAAGGAGGTTATCCTGCCATTGTATCGAGCAATGGTGCGACCGCATCTGGAATACTGTGTCCAATACTGGTCACCGTACCTTAAGGAAGACATGGCAATACTTGAGAGGGTCCAGAGGAAAGCAACTAGGATGATAAAGGGAATGGAGAACCTTTCATATGCCGAAAGGTTAGACAAACTGGGGCTCTTTACCCTGGAAAAGCAGAGACTGAGAGGAGACATGATACAGACGTATAAAATCATGAAAGGCATAGAGAGAGTGGAGAGGGACAGATTCTTCAGACTAGCGGGGACAACAAAAACAAGAGGTCATCCAGAAAAACTGAGAGGGGACAGATTCAAAACGAATGCAAGGAAGTTTTTCTTCACTCAGAGGGTGGTGGACACCTGGAACACGCTTCCAAAGGAGGTAATAGGACAGAGTACAATACTGGGTTTCAAAAAGGGACTGGATGACTTCCTGGAAGCGAAGGGGATTGAAGGGTATAGATAGAAGGTTACTCTACAGGACAAAAGCGAAAAGCGTATGTGAGTTTTAGGGTAGGAGCACTTTCAGGTCCTGGACCTGAGGGGCCGCTGCGTGAGCGGACTGCCGGGCACGATGGACCTCCGGTCTGACCCGACAGAGGCAATTCTTATGTTCTTATGACTACTGGGTGAAACTGAAAGAAGCCAAGAGGGAGATATGCCTGGAAAAAGCACAGGCAGAAAAGCAAAGGCAGAAAAGCAAATGGCTAAAAATTTAAAAAAGGGAGACAAATTTTTTTTTCAGATATATCAGTGAAAGGAGGAAGATTAAAAACGGAATTGCTAAACTAAAAGATGCTAGGAACCGATATGTGGAGAGTGATGAGGAAAAAGCAAACTTGCTAAACAAATACTTTACAGAAGAAAATCCTGGAGAAGGACCAAGATTGTTTGACAAAGTTACACAAGAAAATGGAGTAGATTCTGAACCATTCATGTAGGAAAGTGTTTATGAACAACTTGAAAAACTGAAGGTGGACAAAGCGATGAGACCGGATGGGATCCATCCCAGGATACTGAGGGAGCTCAGAGAGGTTCTGGAGGGTCCTATTAAAGACTTGTTCAACAAATCTTTGGAGATGGGAGTGGTTCCTGGGGACTGGAGAAGAGCGGATGTGGTCCCTATTCACAAAAGTGGTCACAGGAATGAAGCAGGAAACTACAGGACGGTAAGCCTCACTTCGGTTAAAATAATGCAAGTATTGCTAAAAGAAAGGATAGTGAACTTCCTATAATCTAATGAGTTACAGGATCCGAGGCAACATGGCTTTACTAAAGGTAAATTGTGTCAAATGAACCTGATTTAATTTTTTGATTGGGTGACCAGAAAACTGGATTGAGAACATATGCTAGATGTAATTTACTTAAATTTCAGCCTTTGACATGGTTCCTCATAGGAGGCTCTTGAACAAACTTGAAAGACTGAAGTTAGGACCCAAACTGGTGAATTGGATTAGAAACTGGTTGACGGGAATACGCTAGAGGGTGGTGGCTAATGGAAGTTGTTCGGAGGAACGAACAGTGAATAGTGGAGTCCCTCAGAGTTCGGTGCTGGGGCCGATCCTGTTCAATATGTTTGTGAGTGACATTGCTAAGGATTAGAAGGAAAGTTTTGTCTTTTTGCTGATGATACCAAGATTTGTAACAGAGTAGACATCAAGGAGGGAGTGGAAAACATGAAAAAAATGATCTACAAAAGTTAGAGGAATGGTCTAATATCTGGCAACTAAAATTCAATGCAAAGAAATGCAGAGTGAGAATTGTGGTTGCTGGTGTGGTTTGGGAGCCAGATTGAAGGGTGAGGATGGAAGGACGAGTTTGGGTGAATGATGTTATGTGGAATGCTGAGGCAGGAAAGGGTTTTTGGTTGATGGGTGAAAATAAAGGACTGTGTCCATGGATTTTTCTACCCTTTCTCTTCTTTTGTCATTTTGTTTGGGGTATGGTGTTCGCTGGGTTGGAGGTTGGGGAAGGGGGGTACTGGCTGTGTGTTTGGTGTTTAGGATGTTTTGTGGGAGGTCAGTCGCAGCTGGTTGAGTGTGTTTGGAGTGGCGGGGTAGAGATTTCTTATTGGGTCAGGTTGCACAATGTTCATTGTAATCAACAGAGAAGTAGAAATTATGATAAAGAGGTCACTTGTGGGTGTCACCATCATAAGTAATTTTGAGGCTTGGAGGTACCATGAGCCATGATTGATGTGATATTGTTTGAGTGGCTAGAATAATGGATATGCATGAGGTCTGGGGATACCACTGGTCATGCTGTAGTCTCACAGTTGTTAAGAATTATGTTGAGACAATAGGCTACTTAATTACTTACTAGACTTATGGGTAGGATAATAAGGTAGGGTGGATGGGCATGTTTATAAATTAATATTCTAAACTGTTGAAATGTTAAAGCGTTTTTTTAATAAAGCTGCAACCACATGTTATTCTATTAACTCTCCCTTTTTTGAAGCTGTGTTAGATTTTTTTTTAAATCACAGGCCTATGAGCGTCGGAGCATTTACCGCTGTAGCCTGCATTAAAAAGAACTCTAAAGCAGCTTCATAAAAGGGGTGGGGGGGAGGGTTTAGTTTGGAATAAGAGTTCTGTTGTAATAGGAGTCACTGTGTGCCTTCAAGTGAGCAAGGAGTGCAAATGCTGATGTTATGTTCAACTCTCACTGAAAAAAAAGGCATTCCCGGATGGCATTTGCAAAGCTTTGTGCACTGTTTTGAAGAGAAAAAAAAATAGATGCAGTAAAGTGTGCATCTTTTTCTCCGAGGTTTGATTTTTAAAGGGTTTGCTCTGTTAACTTTGGAAGTCAGGTGGACAAATCCTTAGCTTTGAATTTCTTTCCCCTCACAGAGGCTACATTTTATGCACCCACACCACTATTCACACAAAATTGAGATGCATAAAACGAGATGAAATTGGATCTGATCTGGTATGTGGTTATAACTTTATATACTCAGTGCTGATATTAAGCACATAAAATTGGCTGCAATGAAAGGCTGTCCTACATCAGATTGCTAAAGTTGTATACATCAGTGGCGTAGTGAGGGTAGGAGGTGCCAGGGGCGGTGGCACCCCCCTCCCCCACTTCTTCTGCACCCCACATGCCTCACTTACACTCTCCCTTCCCACCCCGTACTTCTTTAAATCTTCGCCATCGCAAGCAGCTTCTCCGGCCTGCTGCTCACATCGGCGTTAGCTTTCCCTCTGATGTCACATCCTGGCCCTGCGACCTGGCGCTAGCAGCAGTACAGAGTAGTTGCACACGCTGGTGGAGAGATAAAGAGGTGCGGGGGTTGGGGAGGGCGTGAGTGTGGCGTGGGGGTGGAGAGGTGCCAGTGAGATGCCAGCATCGCCATCAAGATGTTGAGACTTACTGCACTGCATTATAATAGATTATGAAGCTTTCTAAAGGTCTGGAATCCTTATATACAATTATGTACCCACTTAGGATAAGATCAGAGAGCGAAGGAGATAGAGGGTGTTCTGATCATCATTCTCTGTTTTTGATAAGAGCATGATTGGGGAGGTGGATGGGGGGGGGTAAAGTTGGCCATTTCTATTGTATATGTTCGAGCACTGTACCGAAGAGTTAGGGCTCCTTTTACTAAGGTGCCCTAGTGTTTTTAGCGCATGCAGCTGATTAGCACACGCTAACCCCGCACTACGCGGCTAGAACTAACGTAAGCTCAATGCTGGCATTAGCATCTAGCGCGCATGGCGTTGTAGAGTGTGCTATTCCGCGCGTTAAAGCCTTAACGCAGCTTAATAAAAGGAGCCCTTAATGTATGGATGTTACAAGTGCTAGTTTGCTGGCTGATTGAAGTGTTGGCTATTTTTTTGTATTAAAATTTCTAAAATAAATAAATAAATGAAAAAGAAGGTGCCTGGGGCAGTCCTTACCATGCCACTGGTACACATAACTTGATCTTAAGATATTCAGTGTCAGTCTCAGGCACAAGTCCATCTAAATATCCAAGAAAAGTTAATCTGCATAACTCTGCCCACTTAGGGCTCCTTTTACGAAGGCGCATTAGGGCCTTAACGCGTGGAATAGCGCACGCTAAAATGCTGTGTGTGCTAGCCGCTACCGCCTCCTCTTGAGCAGGCGGTAATTTTTTGGCTAGCGCGCGTTATAGCGTGCACTAATCCGGTGCATACGCTAAAAATTCTAGCGCACCTTCATAAAAGGAGCCCTTAATTTTTCCACTCACTTGCTTTTTGAATAGCAACCCCTAAATCTCTTATTCTTTATTGGAATAAGTAGAGAACAACATAGTGATAGGTTAGAAACCTCTTTTATAAATCAAATAACCTTAAGTTCCTCAGAATAACAATATTCACTGCTTATTTGAATACCTCATTTCTGTAGTTGAGTTCTAGCACCTAAATTGTGTTAAGTAGATTTTGTTTTCTGTTTGCTGCTCATTTTGGCGCCGATGACCCCAAACTATGTAATATAGTAAGTGAATGCAGTTTACAGAATTATATGGCGCAGGACCTGCTTACATTGGAAAGTTGGTCCTCAACCTGGCAGCTAGGCTTCAATGCTAAGAAATGTAAGGTCATGCACCTCGGAAGCGGAAATCCATGCAGGACGTACTTCTTGAACGGAGAAACTTTAACTAGGACTTCAGCAGAACGAGATTTAGGAGTAATCATCAGTGCAGACATGAAAACTGCCAATCAAGTGGAGAAGGCTTCATCTAAGGCAAGGCAGATATTGGGTTGTATCAATAGAAGTTTCGTCAGCCGAAAGCCTGAAGTCATAATGCCGTTGTACAGGGCCATGGTGAGACCTCATCTGGAGTACTGTGTGCAATTCTGGAGGCCACATTACAGTAAAGATGTGCGCAGAATTGAATCGGTTCAACGGACGGCCACCAGGATGATCTCGGGGCTCAAGGGTCTCTCGTACGAAGAGAGACTGAACAAATTGCAGCTCTACACTCTTGAGGAACGTAGGAAGAGGGGAGACATGATTGAAACATTTAAGTACCTCACGGGACGTGTCGAAGTGGAAGATGATATTTTCTTTCTCAAGGGACCTTCGGCCACAAGAGGGCACCCGCTCAAACTCAGGGGCGGAAAATTTCATGGCGACACCAGAAAGTATTTCTTCACAGAGAGAGTGGTTGATCATTGGAACAAGCTTCCAGTGCAGGTGATCGAGGCAGACAGCGTGCCAGACTTTAAGAATAAATGGGATACCCATGTGGGATCCCTACGAGGGTCAAGATAAGGAAATTGGGTCATTAGGGAATAGACAGGGGGTGGGTAAGCAGAGTGGGCAGACTTGATGGGCTGTAGCCCTTTTCTGCTGTCATCTTCTATGTTTCTATTTTTTTAAATTGAAATTATTCAAATGTATTACAAACCGTAACACAGGGAAACATATTAAAGCAACTTTCACAAGAATGGCAATAAAAGCAAAGAATAAATTTCACACCAATAGATGATATCATTATAAAAACAAAAAAGAAAAAAAAGTATGGCGGAGCGGCCTAGTGGTTAGAGCTATTGCCTCAGCAGTGAGGCTATGGTTTAATCAATCCTGTGACCCTGGACAAGTCACCGAACCCTCCTTTGCCCCAGGTACCAGAGTTAACTTGAGAGCCCACCAGGACAGATGGGAAAAAATACTTAACCTGATTAGGATATAAGCACTATATAAATAAATAAAAATTGTATATCTTAGCTGAACACAGCATTAGATTCTAACATTATTTAGAACCCTAATTGTTATCCCATCCCTAAGCATTCACAATTAGCAGTGTAATTTTTTTCAACCTCTACCTTTTCCTGTAAGAAGGATTAAAATTGAGTTGCATCAACAAAAGCATTAATTAATCTGATGAGAAATCAAACATTTTCATGGGAATCTGTGGGGAAAAAAAGTAGCCCACCAATAGCTAGAACTTTTGATTTTAGCCGTAGTTAAACCTTTCTCCTTGGATCACTCTAGCAATATCAAGAAACATCACAATATCACGTCCATGGACAGCCAATTGTTTTTCTTGTGAAATATGTTATCAGAATCTCCTTTTTAACTGCTGCAGATTGCAAAACAACCATCATTGCTGATCTCTTATTTATCACATCCTGTGTTGATTCTAAAAACTGAGGCAAATTCAAGATATCAGATGAACTTATTGAGTCTAGGGTTCCTTCCTCACTAAGTGCCCTTAAACCTCTTGAAAGATAATAAGCATTAACAACCATTACAGTTCCATATTGAGGAAACTGTAAAACATCTTTAAAATACATTTTAAATAATTCTCTTGGAGACAAGTAGTGAGTTACAGGAAAATCTAGGTGGAGCCTTTTGTAAAATATATTGAAAGACATGAAAAAGGGCACATCTATTTGCTGCCGCATCCAGCAGAAGTAGCAGTTTTAGCAATGATGAAGCTGGAAAAAAAGTGTGTCCTATCTCATACCTTTGTATTGCAGCAGCTTGGAACATCATAATTCCTAGCTGCAGTAGCCTAGATAGCAGATCACAATTCAGCCCACGATCTGGTAAAGGGCCAATGCTGAAAATAAATTTTCTCCTCTGTTCTCTCCAAAGTCCAGTTCCCTCTAGGTTGAGCACTAGTTCTCCACCTACAGTCCTACCAGTGTGTGGTGCTGTTCCACTATCTCATTTTGAGTAGTGAGGGGCGGGCAAGCTCTGCAAGACTCCAGAGAACCTGCTTGTCCCTAGTGATTGAAAATGCAATATTGAAGCACTACCACCCATTGGCAGCAGTGCAGTCAGAGGACTCGGGCTCAGTTTAGAGGGAGCAGTGCTCCGAACATCCACCAAACCTCTTTCAGTCTCCCTCCAAACAAAGCCATATCCTTCAACCATCTTCCCAAAACATATCCCCCAATCCTCTCCAAAACAGTATCTTGTAAATCCACTCTACCCCCACCCCTCTTCACATCCAGCAGCTTTTATGGTATTTCTTCCTTATTTCCTGCAGGAAGCAAGAATGAGCCCATCACTCCTATACCACTGGGCACCAAGGATCAAAACAGCATCTCTGACCACTAGTGGTCAAGCTCCCGAGCTCCTGCTTTTGCAGTCGCGGTCCCCCTTCTTTGGAAATCTCCCCTGATAGAACTTTGATTGCAATAAGATTCGTCATATTTAGGAAATAAGTGAAATGTTTTGTTGTTGTTTTTTTTTAATTCCATGTGTGATGTTGTATTAGTACTGTAGACAGTGCATTACATTGGCTTGTGAAAAGGATGCAGTTAAAAAGTCTAAACAGATAAATATTCTGTGTCTTTCCCAAATGCAGTTTGCCTGACTGAACAGCATTTCTAGCCATAAATAAAAGTAGAATAATTCATAACTCCTACATTTAGTAAGTTGTCTTTCTGTGGGAGCAGGGAACATTTTTACAGAGACTACATACTCATGATCTTTTTTTTATTGAATCTTTCTGCACTATTGTATAGGCTTGGGGAAAATGATGAGCAGCACACTGACTAAGTAAACAATTGACTTGCCTTAAGCAGCGATTTGTTACATTTATATCCTTCTAGACCCTCTTATTCAATTATTTTTGACTCAATAATATTTTGCCTGCCTAGCCTCTGCTCCCAGTATACCCTTTGTACAATGAACTTCTTATTTTCAAGACATGCTTCCTCCTTTATTAATACATATCTCTTTTCTGTAGTTACTTTACTGACTTCTTACTCAGACTAACATCAACTAGTTTAATGATTACTGTTGCTTTGGAGCTTATTCTTTTTCTAATATTACTGCTACTGCCTTGCACAGCTGCTCTTTCAACATTAACCTTATGTTCACTCATACAGTCTAAAGCAAACACTAGCACATTTGTCTTACAGCTCCAATAACATCATGAGAACCCTCATAGAAACATGATGGCAGATAAAGGCCAAATGGCCCATCTAGTCTGCCCATCTGCAGTAAACATTATCTTTTTCTTTCTCCAAGAGACCCACATTTCTACCCCAGGCCCTTCTGAATTCAGACACAGTCTCTCTCTCCACGACCTCTTCTGGGAGACTGTTCCATGCATCTACCATCCTTTCTGTAAAAAAGTATTTCCTTAGATTACCTCTTAACTTCATCCTATGACCTCTCATTGCAGAATTTCCTTTCAAATTAAAGAGACTCGACTCATGCACATTTACATTACGTAGGTATTTAAACATCTCTATCATATCGCCCCTCTCCCGCCTTTCCTCCAAAGTATACAGTATTCATATTGAAATGGTAGAAAAAAATAGTATACTCCGCTAAAGGAAAGGAGAGTAAATTAGAATCAAGTAGGTTATATGATTTTACCAGAAGAGAATCGTTACACATATCTGATTAATATTTTTTACAAGGATGATTACTGTATTAGATTGAAGGATGGACTGGATTTGCTGTATTTGGATTTCAGCAAAGCTTTGATATTGTTAGGGCTAATAAATAAACAGAGAGGCCGGGGAATGGAACTCAAGGTGGAGGATTCATTTAGCAACTGGTTGAGAGGATAGTTTTCAATGGGGGTTATCACTAAGAGACATTATCCAACCACAGATCATGCTATTTTAGCACAGGGTCTCATTGCATATTGTGGGATCAATCTTAACGCTATCTCATATTGATACATTTTCCCCTATGTGATAAAGAACAAAGGGCAGTGATGAATAAAATTCAGACTTATGAAAGAAAAGTGTATGCATCAAGAACTCATGCTATTAAATGCCTTTGGAAGCCATAGAGGGGCATTTTCGATAGGACATCTAAGTCAGAGTTTGGAAGTTTTGAGAAAGGCGTCCAGAAATTCAGTAGAAAAAAAAAGGCCATTCTCAAAACTGCCACACATTTATCTTTTTTTGACATTCCCAAATATAAAGACGTCTACATGAAAAACACATAAAAGCAAGCTGTTTGGATGTGATACCTATGTGTCCTACCCCGTCAGAACAACTTGTCATCAGCTGATAGTGGCAGGGGAATTCCAATCAGCTGAGCCAGTTTTGTAAAGTCCTGCTGGCTCAGCTGATTGGGGTTTCCCTACCAGGATCAGCTGAATCAGCAGGTAGAACCAAATTTCCTCTCTCCCTCCCTCTCTTTGTCATACCCCTCATCCCCCTCCAATACATCTCCAGAGAGAGCTGCTGATCCCTACACACACACACACCAACATCCCCCTCAACATCCCTGGATTCCCCCCAATATCCCTGTACCTCCCCAACATCCCTGGATATCCCCATATCCCCCAATATTTCCTGTACCTCCCAATGACAAATCAGAGGAGGGAAGCCTTCTACATCCAGCCTATAGGGCTTCCTGTTCATAATGATGGACCTTCCCCCTCCCAATGCCTAAGGTCCTAATTGGATTAAAATGGGATTAAGGCATGATCCCCCCTTAATCCCCCAGTGGTCAATGACCCCCTTCCACCACCCAAAGATGGCAGGGAAAAAAAAACAGTACTTTGAGGGCAGGTGAACTATAATCAGCTGAGCTGTCAGGACTTCACAAAACTGGCTCAACCGATTGGGATTGCCCTGCCATGATCAGCTGATGGCAAGCCCTCAAAGTACTGTTTTATTCTCCCATCTTTGGGTGGTGGGAAGGGGTCAGCTACCTCTAAGGGAGTAAGGAGGATTATGTCTTAATCCCTTCAGTGGTCATCTGGTCAGTATGGGCTCCTTTGGGACACCTAGATGCAATTAATACAGGTCTAACTGCAGGCATCTATTTAGGACAGTCATGGGAAAGATTTGATTATTGCTGCAGGATATCTAGGTTTAAGCCTGCCCGAAGCCTACCCATAACACACCTCCCAACATGCCCCTTTAGGCTCTAGAAGACTTCAGTAGCTTGGAAGTCCTACAGGACGTTCAGAAAATTGATTTTGATTATCAGCACTTAGACATCCAAGCTATTAGGACATCCAAGTGCTGACCTAGGTGGGGTTTTGGACATTTCAATGTTTTGATTATGTACCTAATATTGTATAAGATTTGAAAGAAAATGACAAACTGTCTGCAGAGGAATCTATGATTTTCAACAGATTGGACACCTTTGAGGAAATAGAATAAGAAGTGATATAGGAAAACTCAAGGACTTGGTGAATGCTAGGATTTAATGCCAAAAGAACAAACATATTCATTTGAGTTACAGAATTCAAAGGAATCTATATTTACAACAAAATAGAATCATAAGAACATAAGAGTTGCCATAGTGGGAGAAACCGAAGGTCCATCAAGTCCAGTATCCTGTTTCCAACAATGGCCAACCCAGGTCACAAGTACCTGGCAAGATCCCACAGAGTGAAACAGATTATATGATGCTTATCCTAGGAATAAGTTGATTTCCCCAAGTCCATATTAATGATTGCATAGCAGGGTCTAAAAAAGGTCTGGACAATCTCTTAAAACAGTAGGAAATTATTCAAACCTTTTTCAAACCCTGTTAAGCTAAATGCTTTCACCACATTCTCTGGCAACATATTTCAGAATTTAATTACACAGTGAGTAAATAAATATTTTATCTGGTTTGTTTTAAATTTACTACTTAGTAGCTTCATCGCATATTCCCTAATCCTATAAAATGGGAGGTAAGAAACTGATGTGAAATTACCAACAGAAAGACTTTGGGGAGACAGATCCTGATGGTCTACAGCTAAAGAGAGTGTAGCAAGAATAATGCTAGTGTATACAGAATAATAATAATATTAATTTGTTATTTTATATGTTTATAATTTTGTTTTTGAAATGCATTATATATATTTACTAAAATTATATTTTCTAATACGTTTCCCTGATACAGGTGTTCTGCTGAAACACTGACCATTCTGGGCTTCCTAATAAATTTTATTTTGATGCCAACCTATACTTGAAGGCCCATCATGCTTTTATGTCTATATTGGCAATATCTATCTTTGCCCTTGATTTTTTTTCATGTTTAGCTTTTTTTCATTTTTCTGTCTCCTCATATCTATCTACTTTCCCATCTTCTTATTCATGTTCATTCCCTCCCCATCCATGTTCATTATTCCTTCCCTTCCTCCATCCATGTGAACCATTCCCTTCCACTCTTCCCCTTGCCCCATTTATGTGTACCATCCCCTCCCCTATTCCATTTTCCTCCCTTCTATTCAAGTATATCATCCCCTCTTTCCCTTCACTTCTTCTTCCCTCCATTTATATGTATCACCCTTCCATCTCCTCCTTTTCCTTCCCTTCACACATATATCCTTCCTTTGTCTTTCCTTCCCCCTCTATCCATCCATGCACACCTTCCTCTCCCTCTTCTTCTCCCCTATATCCATGAGTACCATCTTATCCCCCTCTCTTCCCTTCGTCTCTCCTCTATCTATGTGCACCTTTTCTTTCCTATTTTCCCTTCCCTTCACCTTCCCTTCATTCATAAGCAAGTATCTTCCTCAGCACAGTTCAGTGTATTTCACCCTGACTCATTCACCCTCCCTCCCTGAGTCTTGTGTCTCTCTGCCTCACTTCTGTTTGTCTGGTCAGGTCTATCTCTCATTATTCCCCTGCTCTCCCTCCTCATGAGTTCATCATCTCTCTCTGTCTATATCCCTCTTACCTGGAGCTTTTGCAAATTACTTATCTGCCTGGCAGTGATTGAGCTATGCTATCTTTGACCAGCCCTGGTGATCTTCCCTCTGCATGCCCTTCCATGCAGCAACAGGAAGTTGCAGCAGAAGGAATCTTCTACTTACACAATTTACAGAATAAGTTACATACTCTAATAATGCATTTAGGTATGTACATTGTCACCACCACTATAGCCCAGGGCTGGGCTCTATAGCAATCCCAGTGGTTAACATAAACAGTACACCAGCGTGTGACCCAGCATGGAGTCACCCTGCAGGACTGGATTATCAGCAGTAATCAGAGTTAAAGCCAAGAAAAATAAAGTTCCAACAATGGTAGTAGTTGATAGAAATAGTTCTTTTACTCAATCCTTTATGTAGGTAAGTATTTCATTAAACTTTCACAACATTGGTCAGGATTTCACACAGCATTAAAGAAATATTGTCAAAATGGCAAGAAAATAAAACAGTCCAAAATAAAGTCCAACACTTTCTTTTACTCCTGATAAAGTCCCAATTGCTCTTGAGACCACAGCTCTCCACAGAGCTAGCACTGCCTGCTCCAAAGCAGGTAATTCAGTAAATCAAAAATGCAGTTCAGGATAATAGATTCCCCAATTCTCAGTCCTTAAAGAAAATGAGGAAAGCCTCTGGCAACATTTATGACTGCCAGGAAAGGAGAGTGACACAGATTTTGTCAAAAAACGGCCACAAAACTGGCTTTCAAAATCCCACCCAGAGTGAACACAAAACCTCTCCCCACACACTCCTAGCTTCCTCAAAACCAACATTAAAAAAAACCATACAGCAAACAAACAGTTCCCAAAAATTCAAACTCACTGTTTGTAGCTTGAGGCCAAGTCCACCTGCATAGGCTCAGGGTAATTAGCTTCACAATCTGCACAAGCTTCTTGATATTCCATAGGTTCTCCATTCAAGAGTGGCAAGTCTTCATCTTGTCCAGCCTCTGTCAGCTCCATAGGCATAGGGTTGTTGCTCCTGTTTGGCCCAGGTGGATCTTTAGGGAGGCAAGGCCTAACTTCCTCCTTAACCGGCCTGCTGGCTTGAATGCCACTGCTGGCTTACATACCATAGGGAGGTGGCCTGATCTGAGTGAGTCAGCAGAAGTCCAGGAGCCTCTTGAGCTCCCCCGGTGGTGATTCGAATCAAGCTCACCTACTTCCTCCTCAGATGAATCCAGCTCCCTCTGGTGGTCAATGGCATTATCTCCTGAAACATAATCTTGGGAGATCCTGGAATTGCCCTTCCGTGTTTTTATTCTTACTTTTTTCCCTGGCTTAACTGGGACCTTGGCAGAGCCCGGGTCTGACTGGTCACAACATATATGGCTACTAATGACATAAGTAGGCATGTAAATGTCAATTTATTCTAATATTCAATAATGAAATATGGACACTATTTAGTATAATTCACACTCAGTGCACTGCATCTAGTTACTTAACTTTGGCACCCAGTTATAAAATTGCCCTACGGATGCTATTTATGACTGTTTTGATGTAAGACAAGAAGAAATTGAATAAGCATCACAGAAACTAATGAATGGACATTATCAAAAGATGGAGAACGTTTTTTCCAAAATGTTAGAAAGCACCATAAATTGAGTGACTACTAAAATGTAAAACTGCTATTGATCCTTCTTTTTTTAAAAAAAATAATTCTTTATTCATTTTATAACTTATATCAAGTGCAACAAAAAGTATCAACAGTTTGACTTAAATACATCACTTGAATTCTACAATTATTCATATTAAAGAGAATTATCTTTTTCCCTCTCATCCTTTCAACATCTCATGATGCTTATCTATATATATAAAATCGGATGTATGTATGTATGTGCCGCGATCACGCAAAAACGGCTTGACCGATTTGAACGAAACTTGGTATGCAGATCCCTCACTACCCGGGATGATATGTTCTGGGGGTCTCGCGGCCCACCTACACACGTGGGCGGAGCTACAAACAGATAATCGGATTTCACCCATTCATGTCAATGGAAAAAATGTAAAAAGATGCCATTCTCACATTAATTCAAAAACGGCTTGCCCGATTTGAACGAAACTTGGTATGCCGATCCCTCACTACCCGGAGTGATATGTTCTGTGGGTCTCACGGCCCACCTGCACATGTGGGCGGAGCTGCAAACATAAAATCAGATTTCACCCATTCATGTCAATGGAAAAAATGTAAAACAGCTGCCTCCGCAAAACCAGCTTGCCCGATTTGAACGAAACTTGGTATGCTGATCCCTCACTACCTGGGGTGATATGTTCTGGGGGTCTCGCGGCCCACCTGCACATGTGGGCGGAGCTACAAACAGAAAATCACATTTCACCCATTCATGTCAATGGAAAAAATGTAAAAAGATGCCATTCTCACATTAATTCAAAAACGGCTTGACCGATTTGAACGAAACTTGGTATGCAGATCCCTCACTACCTGGGGTGATATGTTCTTGGGGTCTCGCGGCCCACCTGCACACGTGGGCGGAGCTACAAACAGAAAATCAGATTTCACCCATTCAAGTCAATGGAAAAAATGTAAAAAGCTGTGGGACCGATTTGAACGAAAATTGGTATGCAGATCCCTCACTACCTGGGGTGATATGTTCTGGGGGTCTCGCGGCCCACCTGCACACGTGGGAAGGGTGGGTTCACCCAATAATGTATATGTTCTTGCTCCTGGAGGTGAAACTAAAAATGTTGTTTATAATCAAGTTTTGTGTTAGTTGTATTGTATTCATTTTGTCAAATATTTCACATTATAATTTGAATATTGTACTTTTTATAAAGTAAAAAAATATTTTCATTCACCATCTTTATTTGAATCCATTTACAGTGTTATTGCTATAATTAAATACCCGTGCAACGCCGGGCCATCAGCTAGTTCCATATAATAAAGTCCCCATCTCCCATCCCAATCTTTCATTTGTACAAATCAGGGAAAATAATACTTATTGATTGTAATAATTTGTTAATGGCCCCCACACATCCTGAAATTTATTAAAATTGATCCTTTATTGATCTTTCTAAAGAAAATAAAATGTTACAGGACATTCACAAGTATTCAACCCAGCCAAGCTCCAGTTTGAGTTCCACCTAGTCTCTTACATGAGTAAAGGTTTGAGGGGTTCCATGCCTCAGTAAAAAGAAATACAGATTTTGGTGAATCAGGGCCTCTTGTACTAAACCGCGCTAGCGGTTTTAGTGCTGGGAGCTGCACTGAATGATCTGCGCTGCTCCCGACACTCATAAGAACTCTATGAGCATCGGGAGCAGCACAGGCCATTCAGCACAGCTCCCTGCGCTAAAAATGCTAGGGTGGTTTATTAGAAGAGGGAGTAAGTCTTTAAGGTCATATTTAGGGGAATCAAATGAACATCTAAGAACATAAGAACATAAGAAGTTGCCTCCACTGGGTCAGACCAGAGGTCCATCGCGCCCAGCAGTCTGCTCCCGCGGCGGCCCATCAGGTCTGTGACCTGTGAAGTGGTTTCTGACCACTTCTATAACCTACCTCTAGTTCTATCTGTACCCCTCAATCCCCTTATCCTCCAGGAACCTATCCAAACCTTCCTTGAACCTCTGTAGTGTGCTCTGGCCTATCACACCTTCCGGAAGCGCGTTCCATGTGTCCACCACCCTCTGGGTAAAAAAGAACTTCCTAGCATTTGTTCTAAACCTGTCCCCTTTCAATTTCTCCGAGTGACCCCTAGTACTTGTGGTTCCCCACAGTCTGAAGAATCTATCCCTGTCTACCCTCTCTATGCCCTTTAGGATTTTGAAGGTTTCTATCATGTCTCCTCTAAGACTCCGCTTTTCCAGGGAGAACAATCCCAGCATTTTCAACCTGTCAGCGTATGAATAATTTTCCATACCTTTTATCAGTTTAGTTGCTCTTCTCTGGACCCCCTCAAGTACTGCCATGTCCTTCTTGAGGTGCGGCGACCAGTACTGGACATAGTACTCCAGATGTGGGCGCACCATTGCACGATACAGCGGCATGATGACTTCCTTCGTCCTGGTTGTGATACCCCTTTTAATGATACCCAACATTCTGTTTGCTTTCTTCGAGGCTGTCGCACACTGTGCCAATGTTTTCAATGTTGAGTCCACCATCACCCCCAGATCTCTTTCAAGGTTGCTCACCCTTAGCACTGATCCCCCCATTTTGTAGCTGAACATCGGGTTCTTTTTCCCTACATGCATGACCTTGCATTTCTCTACGTTAAAACTCATTTGCCACTTTTTTGCCCTTATATGCTCTGAATATCTATTTTTCATATTGTAATATTTTCTTTTCATGCCAAATATCACCTAACTAGCTTCAAAAAAGTTACTGTCTTCTTCCTTGGCTCGGTGTGCCCTTTCAGAGGCCAAAAGGTTTCTTGCTCTACTGTTTGTGCTTTTTTAGAAGCCAAAAGGTTTTTGGATTAATTAGACCTTGCAGTTTAATAGATCATCCTAGAAAGATGCACTGCACTCCATGATCAAAATAACTCAAATGCTGAAAAAATGTAAGATTCAAATAAATGTAAGAAGAAATAATATTTGGAGAAGTAATATCTACCAATAAATTTAGATATGTTATGATATGTTTGTTTTAATTTTTGTATGTAAAATTATGATTATGTTTGTATTTTGTAAACTTCATAGGATTAAGTGGTTAGAAATTTTTAAACTAAATAAATTTCTGTCAATTAACAATACATTGGGTATGAAGCTTATCACTTGTATGTAGCTTGACTCAGACAAGTGTTAAAGAAATATATTGAATATAGTATGCAGGGCTGCCCAAGTCCTGTCCTCGAGATCTACCAAGAAGGCAGTGAAGACAAATCTCTCGCATGCATATTCATTGTGGATATCCAGAAAACCTGGCCTGCCAGTAGATCTCAAGGACCGGACTTGGGCAGCCCTGCAGTAGAGGGTAGTTTTATAGCAGGTCACCAAGATTGAGAAGGTAAGCAGGTGCTATTTGTTGCCTAATTCTAAAAGTCAAATATACATAAATGTACTTATGTAAATATACTTAGGTGAGTGAAAGGAGATTGTAATAGTGTATAGTTCAGGACAGTTGGTTTTATTCTATTCCTAGAGGGCTCACAATACAAAATAAAGGACTTATGGTGAGAATAATACCTGGATGCTATTATTTTAAGTCCACTGTTCTGACTACTAGGCTGTTCCTCTGATCTGCAGGGATGTCTGTGTGGCTATTTCTCTCAAAATGATGACAGACAGATATTATTGTGCCTGGTTTTTGGCATTTATAAGATGGATATGTCAGTATAGAAAGACTCTTGTCCTGGTGTTCACAAAGTCCTCCAAATCAATTCTCTTTCCAGGGAGCTAAACCTGTGGCTTTACTGAGGCTGCTTAATATTAATGAGAAAGACTTCAAATTCTTAATTCAAAATCAAATTTAATGATTAATAACAAATAGACAATTAAATGGATTTCTTGATACAATTAAATTGGATTAGGGTTTTGTGAATGCAAAATTAATATGTTTTGTATAACTGAATTCTTTCCTAGATTCAGCTGTCAATGGCTAATGAAAGATGAACTGACATACCAGCTCCAATGACAGCAGTTACTGCTTTAGGAATAATAGATTACACGGTCCTAGATATCAGTCACCAGGTGAAAACACTATGGCCTTCTATGTTTAACAAGGAAATAAGCAGTTGTGTTCTGCCTCAATGTGGAATGCTCCAACACTGAACACAGAACAAACCAGGGGTGTCAACGTCCCTTCTCAAGGGCCTCAATCCAGTCGGGTTTTCAGGATTTCCCCAATGAATATGCATGAGATCTATTTGCATGCACTGCTTTCATTGTATGCTAATAGATCTCATGCATATTCATTAGGGAAATCCTGAAAACCCGACTGGATTACGACCCTCAAGGAGGGACTTTGACACCCCTGGAATAAACTAGGGGTCAGCTCTAGTGGTCAACTGTCATGGCCTTCTGCTTTCTCCTCAGAGTAGTCAGAGGGAAGAGGAATTCTGCTCCTCTCAGCATGCCTAGAGATATGCAGCACAGCAAATTCCAAATGCTAAAAACAGCATAGGTGCTTAAACAAGGTAATCATTATCATCATTTGATATACCACAAAGAAAAAATAATATCTAAGTTGTTTACACATAAAAAATTATCTTGCACAAAAATCTAACCTTTTACAGTAATGTTCAATGAATCAGATGTTCAAAGTGTGCTCCTTTTGCATGAAGGCATGCTCTTAGCCTTGATTGCTATGTTTGAGGCTTGTTCTCCTGGCTCAGAAGCCCTACATACACTGTCTGAAATTATAGATCCAACAGTTATGTATTGGATATAACTCCCTTAAAACATTGCTATGTGAAATCGGTTATGGTAAAATAAGCCAAATGTAGATTGAAATAAGCAGTCTTTGTGAAACCTCCCCCCCCACTCCGATTTATATCAAAAATTTTATTTTAGCGCGTGTTCTATGCCATGCTGCAATAGAACTCAACATGGACAAGCTTCTGGCTTAAGCCTCTTATGACTTCTTGACACATGGTGAAATATTGCGTTCAGGAGAAAGTGATGTCACCGGCAAAAATGGAATCGTAAATCGAGGGCTTCATCTGTAGCTTTTACAATTCTCTTCTGCAAGAGCTAAAATCTCATCAGGTTGCAATCTGAGTGATGGCTAGCGATCCCGGGTGGTGTAAAGAAAAAGTCAGAGCCAGCTAAGACTTCAGGCAGCACAGCCAATTCAGCAGCAGGTCAGATACCATGTGGCGCAGGGCTGCAAGCAGAGTTTTCTGATCAGCTAGCTGCATTGGCACCAGTCTTAGTGCCTCAGCAGCCATCAATTGAGCCCATGGACTACGATTGGAAGGAAGTATTTACTATAGCGGATATGCAAGCCTGGATTATGGAGATGAAAGTGGAGATCTCGGCGGTGGCCACACAGGCAAGAGAAACCATCCAAGAGTTGAGAAATGATCTGACAGATATGGGGTCCCAAATAGATATGGTGGAAGTGGGTGTGGACAGATGTGAAGACATGGTGGCAGGGGACAAATGAGGTGTGGAGGATGTTCAAGCAGAGCTACAGGAGATGGTTGATAATCTAAAAGATTTTGTAAACCACAACCAGCAAAACAATTTCAGGGTGAATGGAATACCTGACCCCAGTACCTATAAAGACCCATGTGAGATGGTGATTAATTTGGTTAGGTTGTAATTTGCTGATGACAGTTTGAGTTGGGCACTGAGAAGATGCACCAGGTGCTGGGACCATGCAACACAGATAGACCCCGGGGCATAGTTGCATGCCTGCAAAGCTTTGCATTAAAATAATGCATCTTATGCCAAGCATGTGAATTGGGGGTCTCTTCATTGGAATGGTTACAATGTGGAACTATACCAAAATCTTGCGGCTAGAACTCATACTTTACAAAAAAAGAGGTCCTTTAGGAAAGTGACTCAGGACTTTTCTAAGGCAAACATTCGCTATCATTGGACATTTCCATCTGGACTTTCAATCACAATAAATAGTATACACAAGTGGGTAGCATTGTTGGGAGCACAGACTTTGGTGAAGAAGAAGGGCATTGAAGTCATGGCGGAGGTTGGTAGAGCAGAATGGTCTCAGGTGATTAGACAGCATTTGGATGGATTTAAATGCCAAAGAGCAGGTAGTTCATCCAAACCAGTGAGGCCTGATGCTGACAGTCAGAGCTGGAGAGTGATGGAAGATTCTATACGTGCTTGGCTTCATATGATTTCCCTCTAAAGTAAAGGTGATGAAGTAGACTAAACTGTATTTTACAATTTGTTCTGCTTAGCTGGTCTTTTAGCTTGCTGGATATACTCTCTCTGTTGAGTGAACAGAAGGGATTTTGGATGGCTGAGCAGAGGGTTCAAGGAGGGAACTGAATATGAGTGTGAGTTGGGGATGCATACTAAGTTGAGAGACTGTGATGAAGGTTGTGTGATAGGATAAATGCTAGTAGTATGTATGAGTTGTGGAATGAGCTACTGGGGGCAGTTACTTCCATATTTATCTTAGTGGCTGATCGGATGGATCCAGCTAAGGTTGATTGGAGGGGATTATATGGGAGGGGATAGAGTGAGATGGGTTGAAGGCATTTTCAGAATGTACAGAGGATTGTACCAATGGAGCCTATAGACTTTAAACTTGTATCTTATAACTTTAAACTTTAAACTTTAAACTTTAAACTTGTAACTCATTTCTTCTAAGATTATGTAACTTTCTCCCAACCTTCCCAATTACCCTCACTGTCAGGTTAGTCCATATGTTCTAAATGTTTCTATTTTTTCTTTCTCACTAATCTCTCCCAACACATCTAAATACTTCTTTCTTTTCTATCTAGATTTTATTGTTAACCGGTCAGATATTTGTTTTATGATCGGGTTATAAAAAACCAATAAACAATAAAAAAACTTGAATAATGTTAGAGGGTTGAATCCCCCCCCACAAATGTAAGGCTCTATTCAGGGAGCTGGTCAGAAACTGAACTTCTGTTTGTTTTTTTGCAGGAAACTATTACTTAGGAGACATGAATGCCTTTTGAGGGATCCCAGCTTCCCAGCACTCCTTTTGGACTTCACAAGTGGGGAACCTCTAAGAAGAGTGGGGTGGCCATTCTTTTTGCAAAATATCTGACTGTATTTTTTATTTTATTTATTCAATTTTCTACACCGTTCTCCCAGGGGAGTTCAGAATGGTTTACATTAATTTATTCAGGTACTCAAGCATTTTTCCCTGTCTGTCTCAGCGGGCTCACAATCTACCTAATGTACCTGGGGCAATGGGCGGATTAAGTGACTTTCCCAGGGTCACAAGGAGCAGCGTGGGTTTAAACCCACAACGCCAGGGTGCTGAGACTGCAGCTTTAACCACTGTGCCACACACTCCCCTAATGTCCCTGAATAGAGCCTTACATCTGGAATACTGTGTGCAATTCTGGAGGCCACATTACCGGAAAGATGTGCTTCGAGTTGAATTGGTCCATCGGATGGCCACTAGGATGGTCGCAGGACTCAAGGGTCTCTCATACAAAGAAAGACTGGGTAAACTGCAGCTCTATACCCTGGAGGAGCGCAGAGAAAGGGGTGACATGATTGAGACATTTAAGTACATCACTGATCGTGTCGAGGTGGAAAACGATATATTCTTTCCCAAGGGACCCTCGGTCACAAGGGGGCACCCGCTCAAACTCAGAGGGGGGAAATTAAGTGGTGACACCAGGAAGTATTTCTTCAAGGAAAGGGTGGTAGATCACTGGAACAAACTTCCGGTGCAGGTGATCAAGGCCACCAGCGTGCTCGATTTTAAGAATAAATGGGACATCCACGTGGGATCCCTATGAGGGTCAAGTTAAGGAACTAGGTCACTAGCACTCAGACTCAATGGGGTGGGTCAATAGAGTGGGCAGACTTGATGGGCTGTGGCCCTTTTCTGCCGTCATCTTTCTATGTTTCTAATGTCCAAACTGTAGAGGTCCACGAGGGGTAGATATCTTCTGCTTATGGTAGACATTAATGGGGACAAATATACATTGATCAATATGTATGCCTCTAATGAAGGACAGAGGGCTTTCAGGCTTTTGCTCCAGAAATTTTATAACAGAAGTAAAGGGTCTTAGTTGTGGGCAGTAACTTTAATCTCATAGTTACATTCCACTTAGATAACTCTGGAGGTAGGATACTATAATAGGTTATAGATAGGAATGCCCTGAAGGAATTTCTTAGAGCCCTTAACATTGTAGATATTTGAGATGGCTGAATCTGTAGATTCAAGACTACACATACTATTCACAGGTACATGGTTCATATTCTAGAACTGACTATTGTTCAAGGAAAATGATTTATTACCCCAGGTCTCTTGAGCAGAGACAGAATAAATTTATTGGGCTGACCATGATCTGGTATGGCTGGTATTGGATAAGCCAGTAGAGGATCAGGGCTGAAAATTTTGAAGGCTGAATGACAGCCTGTTGGCAGATCTGGAGATGGTTGCTAAATTGTGTTTCCTCATACAGGATTATTTGAACTTCAGTGTTGGGGATTAAGTGTCACCAGGGGTTGTTTGACAAAGCCTAAAAGCAATGTTACAAGGCATCTGATCTCTTTGGCAGCCTATAGAAAGAAACAGAGACTGACAGAAATATCATGTTTGTATGCCTTGATCACTAGATTGGAAGGGACTCATAAGGAACAACCATGGAATCAGATTATTTGGCACCATAGTCTGAGCAGTATCTTTTTGAGGGAGAAGTGGTCCAGGCTGGGAGGGAGATTAGGGACTGCTTTGTTCAATACTATAAGACCTATACTCAGCAGAGGAAGTGGTTCAGAAGGGAGTTCTGGATGCTTATTTAGAATCTGTCCATGATAAAGCTATTACTTCTTCAAATTCTAGATTTCTGGATAGGTCTGTTATCACTGTCAAGGCTAGATCAATTAAGACTGGTTAGTCCCTGGTTTAGATAGGTTCACAGTTAAATTAAATAAAATGTTTTAGGAGATTCTCTTTCTACCTTTACTAGGGTTATTTAATTCTCTGGAGGAGGGTAAACTGCCTTAATTCATGTATCTAGAAGTGATCATGATGCTTCCTACAGACTTATATCCCTTTTAGTAGTAGATATCAAAATCTTTGCAAGAATTTTGGTGGATAAATTTGATGAGTTGGATTCTGCATTTGGTTCATGCCAATCAATATGGGTTCCTTGCTGGCAGACAGGTTGGGGATAATATCCAAAGTGTGGTGAACTTGAGGGAGCATGCTTTGAGGTTGGGCCATGAGTTGCTTCTCTCAACATTGAAAAAGCATTTGATAGTCTTTTAGCTTGTCTTGTTCAAAGTATTGGAGCATAAAGGTCTGGGACCCCGTGTGCTAACTTGGATTAAAGCACTTTAGAATGGGCTTCTAGGGTGTACTAAGCTAAACGGCGGGTACTTGGCACCCTTTCAGATTTTTTTGTGGTACTAGGCAGGGGTGCCCATTAACACCAAATCTTTTTGCTTTGGTGATTGAACTGTTGGCTCAGAGGATACAGGATAATATTCAGATAAGGGGACTGGTAGCCTAAGGGTGAGAATATAAATTGAGTTTGTTTGTGGAAGATTTGATATTTATGCTTACTAACCCAGAACAGTCACTGGAGATGGTTACTGAGAAGTTGGTACACTGTGGGTGGCTATCAGGTTTCAAGGTAAACATGATAAAAGCTGAGATCTAAAATATCAATGGCCCAACGGATAGAGTAGAAGTCTTTTAGGTTTCCCTTCTGTTTTTCTGGGCATACTGTATACTTCTTTGAGATATTTGGGAATTTATTTGAGGCCTATTAGTATCTCTCTATTTATGATCTTAATTACACTCCTACACTTCATAAGATTCAAAGAGATCTGGACAGATAGCAGGGGCTGTACTTCTCTTGGATAGGCCTTATTAAAATAGTTAAAAAGATGGTACTGCCCCAACTATTGTTTCTATTCCAAATCTTCCCAATTTGGATTGGGAGGAAAGTTCCAACATCTAGACAGCGGAGCTTCTTATGGTTTATTTAGGCATATAGGCAACCAAGGATCAACCATCATAAGAATTGGCTGAGTTCTTTGGTAAATACGACAAAAAACATTTTGGTGTGTATGTGTGTGTGTGTTTTTTCGGGGGGTTTCAGTTCACATATATACTTAAAACACATTTTCCCATGAGGACTTCAGAAGTAGTAGGAAATAAGTGGCCTCTGAACACTACAATGTTTTGTTGACATGAAAAGCATTATAATACCTTCCAGCATAAAAAATACCACTTTAGTGGCTTACCAACTATAGAATTAGGTAGCATTTAAAAGAACGATAATGCTACTGTATAATATAAAATCTATATCCTTGAAAACGTATCAGCTGTGAACATACATATACATATACAGTACAGTAGAGAGAAGCCATTTGCAATGGTACAGAGTGTTGTGTCTGTATCTAATTACCGGTACATAAGTAAAGTTCTCCACAGAAAATGTTCACTTTTGCCTTAATACCATCGTCTCTCTTCTGTTCTAGAAAAGAGTGTCACTATTTCTCTTTTTTACTTTCAAAGTTGCAGGCATTGTTTGCTTTAAAAGACATTAGTTTTATTAGTTTGTCATCTTATTTTCTAGGACATGACCTACATCTCCACACTGTGCTTTTAAAACTAGGCTCCCTTCATGTGAAATAAATTAATCTGTTGCCTACAACCTTAATCATTTGCAGTGCTCCATTTGCTTATGGGTCACATGTTTACAAAGCATGTATTTACAAATGAAGAAACAGATACCTAAACCCCCAAAACTAGTAGTAAACTGGGAATAAGAAGCACTGCACACACATACAGAGTGATACCAGAAGACCAAATACTGGGAAGAAAAGGCAAGTTGGAAAAAAAAAATGTGGTTATTAAATTCCAACAGCATATCTGATTTTATCTTCTCCAAGAAAAGCAAATATTTGGTTTGCCTGATAACTTTGATGAGGTTTAATGCTGGCAACATTTGCTTCCCTCCACCTCCCCCCCCCCCCCCCAATTCTCTGTCTTATCTTGCTAGAACATTATGTTGAAGCCACTTTTCTTTTTAACATATGGCATGCATGCTGTAGAGTCTTTGAGAATACTAGAATACAGAGACAAATAAAAGAACAAAAGAATAGTCTTACTGGATAGACTAATGTTCCATCTAGCCCAGTTTCCCGTCTTCAAGATGGCCAATCCAGGGCACAAGTACCTGGCAAAAACTCAAATAAATGTAACAATCATGCTACCAATCCAGGGCAAGCAGTGACTTCCCCCATATCTGTTTCAATAGCAGACTACAGCCTATTAAAGGTTTAATTTGAACATTATGGACTGACGATGCTGCATCTTAATTTCAAGCTCTGCTTTGCTTAGGATCCAATATGAAGTAAAGTAGTTTTATTCCAGAAAAACACAGAGGAAAGATAAATGAGGTATATATGTTTATTAGAAGCTTTCTAGTTAGCATTTTTGCACAGAAATATGAAAGCAACAGCTGGCAGGTGAGCATGGTCATCACTTCTGCTGGGGGTTGTTTCAGGATTGCAGCAGACAGGAGTAGGCATCCCTCCTGCCACGGACAGTATGAGGGGGTTCAGGGGGTGGCGGGAGGGAATTGGAATCCTTCCTGCTGGCCAACTTGCAGTGAAGTTCAGGGATTCCCTGCCACAGCCACTCAGCTGATCACAGCAGGGAGATTTCCTTGCTGCGATGAGTTTAGCAGCTGTGTCTATTTGAAATGTAGGCCAGCATTTTGCTGGCCTACATTTCGGGCGCCTATCACATCCCTAGGGAGCTGCTTAGGACTGCTTAAGCTTACCTAAAGCCACTTTCAGGTGAAACCACACCTACACTCTGCTTTGGATGAATTTAAGCATCCCTAGGTGCCTCCCTACATCCCTGACAGACGCCTACAGTAGATTTCTTTTGCGATATCACGCCAGGTATCAGATCAAATTTGATCATGTTATGATCACTGTTTCCTACGGGACCCATCACAGTTAACTCCTGTACTATGTCCTGCATTCCACTAAGTACCAAATCTAAGATAGCTCTCCCTCTTGTCATTTCCTGGACCAGTTGATATAAGAAGCAATCATTTACTTCATCTTAGTAAAATGGCTCCAAAATTATTAATATATGCTACTGAGCATACTAACACCAATAATACAAGGTACCACTGAAATGTTCTCAGCCCAGCCATCAAAGTTGGGGCAGTCTCTATCGAGGGCTGTACACTTAGGCCCTCTTTTACAAAGGCGTGTTAAGCGTTTTGGCGTGAATTTAGCACATGTTAAATCAATGCGTGCGCTAACACATCCATAGGATAACATGCACGCATTAGTGTTTAGTGCGTGTTTAGCACACGCTAATATTTTAGCGCTTGCTAAAAAGCTTAGCAAACCTTTGTAAAAGAGGGAGTTAGTCCAGCAATTTTCTACTTTTCTTGTTCCATTGGAAAAATACGGAACAAAAAAAAGTGGAAAATTGCTGGACTAAGTGTATAGCGCTCGATGAAGACTATCCCAACTTTGTTGACTGGGCTGAGAAATTTTTAGCAGCCCCTCGTACTGCAGGTTCCAATAGCTAATAGCACATTAGTATGTATTTTCTTGGGGTTTTTACTCAAGGGTAGAAAACAAAAGAATATTTAGGGCTCCTTTTATCAAGGTACGGTAGGCGTTTAATGTACGGAATAACGCACATTCAACCGCCTGCCACGCTAGTCACTAACGCCTCCATTGACGAAACATTAGTTTTTAGGCTTGCCGCGGAGGTTAGCGCGTGATGATATGCCCGATGCGCTAACCCCCATAGCGCGCCTTGATAAAAGGAGCTCTGAGAGTGGAATATGTGGTATCCTATCTGTAAATGTTTTCAGACCTTATAGTAAAAAGGTAAAATTATCACTTAAAACCAGTACACCTGAGGGGTGTCAAAGTCATTATTAGGCTACTCAGCAAGACTAATATACTACACATAGCAGAACAATTTTAATTTCCATCTCTTGCTTTCTGAGAGTTTTTATTTTAAGAGGCACCAACTGTACGCAAAAATGGAGCACACCAGTGCTCAACTCTGGTCTTCTATGGCCACTGACCAGGTTTCCAGGGTAACCAATACGTAAAAATGAACTCATTTACTAGAACAATTTATCTTCATAAATATCATTACTAGTCCTGTAGATAGCTTGAAATTCAAAGCTATTTTGATACTCTGGAGAAGCAGAAATGAGCATCCTGTCCTGTTGTTTATATGGTTCTAAAAAAAATATGTCATGTGAATAGAAGTTAGTATTCAGACACACACACACATATATATATATATAAACAATTGAATGTATCACTGTTCCATTCTCTTCATTTGAAATCTATTGAAAATGTTTACAGTGATGAACTTTTGCTTTATGGCATGTCTTTTGCAGAAAATACTCAAATTAGAAAGCTCTAGAGGTTTGAATTATATTGGCTTAATCAGGGGGGGAAAAGTATTGGTTCCGCACAATATGCAAAAACATATATATTAATCAGCAGTATTTTCAGAGCCCCATGTAATTAATTGTAATTGTAATTTAAATTAAAATTCAATCTAATAGATGCTATATAATTAAATTGCTTTAAAAATTAAAGGTTAATTTGAACATTATGGACTGACGATGCTGCATCTTAATTTCAAGCTCTGCTTTGCTTAGGATCCAATATGAAGTAAAGTAGTTTTATTCCAGAAAAGCACAGAGGAAAGATAAATGAGGTATATATGTTTATTAGAAGCTTTCTAGTTAGAATTTTTGCACCGAAATATGAAAGCAACAGCTGGAAACACTAGATAGTGTATTATTGTTTTTAATGAAAAGAAAAAAAAAATGTTAATATGTAATTCAATGTCTATATCAATAGAAGATGTAGCTTTCACCTTACAGCTGAATCATTTAGGTGAGTTGGTTCGAATGGAGGTGTTTAAATGTTATTTATGCTGAATTTTTCCAATCCCTGCATGTGGCAGGATTCTACCCACACCCTCTGTAGAATTACAGTTCTGCCAGATATTCCAAAACATGAACAAAGGCAGCTGTATTGAAATAGTGGTTTTATTTCTCAGCATGCCACTCCGCTGATATATTTATTTATTCAATTTTCTATACCATTCTCCCAGGAGAACTCAGAACGGTTTACATGAGTTTATTCAGGTACTCAAGCATGTCTCCCTGTCTGTCCCGGTGGGCTCACAATCTATCTAATGTACCTGGGGCAATGGGGGGATTAATGAAAACATGGCATCCCAAGCAAACCTAAGCAGTACATAAACTGTTAATAGACCTGGGAAAAGCCACTCACCTTTGAGATCAAGTAACATTTATTTATTTTTAAAATTTCTATACCGTTTTTTTCCAAAAATGGTTTACAAAAAATTACATACATAAAATATTATAAAAATCAGAACAAAATGGGAACAAAAACAGACAGATTCAATCTTTACATAAGGTCAATTGCTCAAAGAAATGCATCTACAAATAGTTGTGTTTTTAACATTTTCCTATATTCATTCCTGTCTCTACATTTTCAAATTTGACCAACAAGCTATTCCACTACTTAACCTGCACATGTAAAAGACATCAAACATGAATCTTGTCACTTTTTGAGACTCTTCTATGTGCGTGTAACCTGGACTGGTCACTGCTGGAACAGAATATTGGGCTAAATAGACCCAACTCTTTATGTTGTGTTCTAAATCTCAGAGCTAATGTTTTTCTTCCAGATGAGGTGCACCAGGGAGGAGCTTAAGGCCTTGATTAGCCAGGTGCCTAAGGCCTCTCCCAGTGTATCCCACTTCTAGGGGCCAATGAGAGTCCTAAGCCCCTCACAGTGACCCTGATTGGCCTGGAAGCTTAGGTGCCTGGGCTGTCAAGGCCTTAGTCCTCTCCCCGATGCATCCTAGGATATACCAGGAAGGGGAAAGCATGTCATTGTAAAGAGGAAGGCCTGCTGACCGGAGGGAGCAGGCATCCCTCTGGCTAGCCTTACTACAAAAGATATGGAGGGGTGTCAAGTAGACTTAGGGGTGCCATGGTGGGGGTTTAGGGTTTGGGAGGTTTCAGTGGTTGAGGGTCATGAGTATGGGGGGCTACCTGCAGAAGGGAATGGGCATCCCTCCTTCTGTTGGATTTTGAGGGGGCTTGGGGGGTTCTGGCAGGAGGGAGTGGACATTCCTCTTGTCGCAGTACTTTGAGGGGGGTTTAGGAGTTTTGGTAGGAAGGAATGTACATCCATCCTGCCATGGAAGAAGAGGTTTGGGGGTTGGCCTTCCTCTTATCGATACCAGGGGGTTCCCTACCACAGTTGCTCAACTGATCACAGCAGGGATATTTTCTTCCTAATTAGCTGATCTGGCAAGACTCCCTGAAACCACAGCTTCAGGGAGCACTGCTGGCTCGGATGATTGGGGACAACTTCTCCTGCCACGATCAATTTATGGCTGCTGCAGGCTGACTTTAGGATCCCATGGCAGCATAGATAGGTAGCTGAACTTTAGGCCCGGGTTTTCTAGACCTACACTTCAGCTGCCTTTCTTGGCTGCCTCTGGCATGATTCTGTAACTGGCGTTGTCGAGTGATTGACACACGATCAGCATCTGCCAACAGAGGCGCCAGTTACAGAATCCAGGCCTTAATGTACACTAAGTCTGATAGTGCATCTTAGTAAAAAGATCATTTATGCCAATGGTATAATGCATTCTGTCACCTAAGCTATTATAGTACACTAGCAAAAAGTCACTGTGGTACAATGAAATTTTGGTGTGCCAACTTATAACATGTTAATTCCTGGTATATTTTGGAGTACCTATGTGTGCCATGGAGCATTTTCAACTGTAAGTATTTGTTTGTATCAGTTGATGACAGCCTAATGAAACACCTATGCTCCTTGTACATGTACACCCCTCCCCCCTCCCCCAAGTTGCATGCTAAGGGTTTGTTTTACTAAGTGCACAAATGGATTTAGTGATTACTAAATGCAAAGAAGCCTATAAGAATAAAATGGGCTTCTTATTATTCTATGTGCACTAAATTTATTAGTGCACCTTAGTAAAAAGAACCCTAAGTGATTTGTGCACACCTGTTACAGAATAACACCTGGTACTTATGCATGCAATTTTCAATTATTGGCTCCAATGATCCTAGACCTCTATAACATATACTGTACATTCTATCAGAAAGTAAATTTAGGTGCCAGCTTTTAGAATGTCTCTCATGAGCAATCCCAAATACAAAATGTATTTTTACACAGCAGTAGCTTAGAGCTAGATGATCTATACCCCGGTAAGACCATGAAAACTCTTCCTCATGCTCTGGTAGGCTACTGACTCCCCCTCCCCCACATAAACACACACACCAACCTTCTCCATCCAAAATTCTGGGCCCTACTCCCTTTTTAAAAATCTAGGGTTCCATGAACTCATCCACTTTTTTCCACCTCTTTTGACCTGCAGTACTATTGCTTAGGGTTAGAAGATGTCATTCCTAATGATGACTGTAGCAGGGCATGTATGAATGGGATTGTTCTTCCACTACTCCCCACTACTAATTTGATGAATTTAGGATTTAGTGATGAGTTGGATGAGTCCCTGGACCTCCAGATTTTTCTTTAAAGGGAAGGTGGGGCCTAAAATAGGAAAAGCGTATTTTGAGATATTTTCCCCTGAGTTGGAGATGGGTAAGGGTTAGGGTAAATGCTATCTTATAAGGAAAATAATTAAAGGAAACCTTCATTTAAATCAATGGACTCTCATTTTCAGCTACTGCTGCCATTAAGAAAGGATTTTTTTTCATATTTCACTTGAATTACTACATCCTGGAATATGTGGAGGGGCATTTTCAAAAGGATGTCCAGGTCAAAATAGTGTCATCCAACTCAGAACATCCCAAATGGATGTCCATCTCATATGCATTTTTGAACAGGAAATATGTCACAATTTCCTGTTCAAAAACGTGATTAACATCATACACTGGAAGTAGCCAGTATGAACATCTATTTTACAAACTGAAATGTCCAAATTATATACGGGGGAAAACAAGGGATATGGACACATCTGTTTAACAGCAATCTTTGAGAGCAAAGCAAAGGGGAAGCCTAATGGTTAGTGCAGTGGACTGCAAACAATGGGACTCATGTTCAAATCCCACTTTAACTCTTATTTTATTGTGAAATTGTAAGCCCTCCAGAAACAGCAACATACCTACTGAATATCACTTCTATAGCCTTTAGGCTTGCGGGAGGCTTATTTATTTCGGTATTGTAGATATTTTTCTGTTTCTGGAGATCTCATAATTACAAAATATATTAAAATAAACTAAAAATAAGCACTTGAAAAAGGATTTGAACCTGAGTCCCCTAGCTCACATCCCCCTGAACTAACTACTAGGCTGTTCCACAGAACTGCTTCCTAATTTGTTAAAAATACCCATAATACTGAAGCAGTCATAGAGCCTAGTTACCCTCTTCAGTTTCACTTTCAGGGGAGAGGAAGGGTGATGGCAGCAACTTAGAGACTAAGGAGGTGCCTTGAACCCTCCAGCTAAAAAATCAGGGCTCCTTTTTGTACCCTGGATGTACCTGAAGCAGGCCTAAATAAGGATGTCCTTTTTAGATGTTGATATCTTCCCTTTCAGTAATTACTTTTGGATATCCAGATTTCAAGCCCTCTCTAATCCTGCCCCAAATAAACCCACGACACCAAACCATACACAACCACCACGAACACTCCTCCACCATCACCCACCCTCTTAGCAGAACACTTCAAGAACAAAATTACCAACACCAGAGCCACTCTCATCCTTAACCCATCCCATCAAAACCCAATCACAATCCACCCTCCAGGAAAAGAGGCAACTGCAGCAGACAGAATTTGGACTCAATTCCCCAACATACAATGGTCAGAATTCAACAAATTCTACAAAAAATACAGCCATGCCTCCTGTGACCTCAACCATTGCCCCTCATATCTCCTTACCACCTCTAGTGTAAAATTCCGCACCACAATTCTTCAATGGATTCAATTCACGCTCACAGAAGGCACATTCCCTGCTGACCTCAGCGAAATCGTCATCACCCCAATCCAAAAAGACCCAAAAGCACCACAAAACCACCCATCTAACTTTAGACCTATAGCCTCAATTCCGCTATATGTCAAAATTATAGAAGGCCTAGTAGCCAAACTCCTCACCAATTACATAGATGACCACAACCTACTCCACCCCATGCAATCAGGCTTCAGAACAAACTTCAGTACAGAGACACTACTAGGCTCCCTTATGGATACCGTCAGACAACACCTTAGTACAGGGAAAAAAATGCTTCTCATACAACTGGACTTAACTGCGGCATTCGACTTAGTGGATCACAACATCCTTCTACAGATCTTAGACGCAATAGGCATCTCAGATAAAGTATACTCTTGGTTTGAAGGATTCCTAAAACTCAGAACCTACAGCGTAAAATCAAACAAAGAAAAGTCAGAATCCTGGTCAAACCCCTGCGGCGTACCACAAGGATCTCCACTATCCCCCACCCTCTTCAATCTCTACACTGCTTCTCTAGGAACGCATCTAGACAATATGGGCATAACCACCTATAGTTATGCTGATGACATCACCATCCTCATCCCATACGATCACTCTAAACCTAACATGACAGACAAACTTCACCAAACACTTGAAACAGTCACAACCTGGATGAAAAATCACAAACTTAAACTCAACCAAGACAAAACCAAATTCATCCTTCTCGAAAATGACAAGATCCAAACCACAACCAACTTAGACATAAACGCAATCAAATATCCCATCCAAACCACCATAAAACTACTTGGCATGACCATAGACAGATGCTGCACTATGCAACCGCAAATAAATAAAACAATTCAGAAATCATTCGCAATCATGAGAAATCTGAGACAAGTCCGAAAATTCTTTGAAAGAACACAATTCCAACTAGGAATACTGGACTACTGCAACATCCTATTCCTTCCTTGCTCTGCAACTACGATTAGACAACTCCAAACAATCCAAAATACAGCTTTGAGACTCATCTACTCATTGAAAAAACATGACCACATCACTGAAGCCTTCATCAACTCACATTGGCTTCCAATCCAAGAAAGAATCCAATTCAAATTCTACTGCATATTATTCAAAACCCTACACGGAGACAGTCCATCATACTTGAACAATCGCCTCATCCAAGCACCCACTACAAGACAAAGAAAAACGCACGCCCCATTTATACCCCCCCCAATCAAGGAAGTAAAAAGAACAAAACTACACGACGGCCTCCTAGCCACCCAAGCCGCAAGGCTGGACAACCAGATCTCCAACCTCTTGATGACCACCCCAGACTATAGGACGTTCAGAAAAGAAATAAAAACCACACTTTTCAAGAAATTCCTGAAGCAGCAATAACATCACAACCGTTTAGTAACTCTAAAACTGACACTTGATCTACCCACTACTGCACTAATAATAACAAAAGAACTTCCACTATGACCACCTATTAACTCTTTTACAAACCACCTCACCCTCAACAACCTGCTAAATGTTTATAAGACCTACAACTTACCTCTCTAGCTAATCATTGTAACTCTGTTTTTTTTTAAACTAACCTTTTGTAATCCGCCTTGAACCGCAAGGTAATGGCGGAATAGAAATCCCTAATGTAATGTAATGTAATGTAATGTAATGTAACATGCCCCCTAGCTATTTAGACATACTGCAGTGTTGGATGTCCCTTTTCTGCCTTTCAAAATCATTAATTGGATGTTTCAAGCACATAGACATCCATTTTGGACTTTTGAGATGGCTATATACTAAAAAACAAAAAAAAGGCCATAGCGTTTCTAGCCCTGGGAAGACAACTAAATTATTTTGCAATATTTAGGTACAGTTGCATACAAATGAGACAGGTGGTCATTGCTTCCTGTAACTAAGTAGCCCAGGATTGGTTATCAATCAAAAAACAGTTTCACAGGTTATTACATAATGCCCTATGTCTGACTTTCTGGTGAACATAAGAAATGCCTCCACCGAATCAGACCTTTAGTCCATCCAGTCTGGTGACCCGCACACGCAGAGGCTAATCCAGGTGTTCCCTGTTTACGACCTAGGTGTTCCCTGATAAAGACCTTATTTTCCCATATCCTTCAATGTGATTTGCAAGGAGGTGTGCATCCAACTTGCACTTGAATCTCATAATGGAGGTTTCCGTCACCACCTCCATTCCAAGCGTCCACCACTTGCTGTGTAAAACAGAACTTTCTGACATTAGTCCTGGGCCTGTCACCCTCAATTTCAGTCTATGACCTCTCGTCCGAGACACATTTGACAATGTCAATAATGATGCTTCTTGCTCTATTTTGTCAAAACCTTTTAGTATTTTGAAAGTCTCTATCATATCCCCTCGCAGCCTTCTCTTCTCGAGGGTGAACAATCCCAGTTTTACAAAGCGTTCTTTGTAGCTCAAATTCTCAATACTTTTTACTAGCTTCGTGGCTTGCCTCTGCACCCTCTCCAGCAGGGTTATATCCTTCTTTAGGTAAGGAGACCAGTGTTGGACACAGTACTCCAGGTGTGGTCTGACCATTGCTCTGTAAAGCGGCATTATGACGTCCGCCGACCCTTCTTTATCATGCCCAACATCCTGTTCGCTTTCTTTGCCGCTGCTGCGCATTGTGCCGATGGCTTCAGGGTGTCTGCTGTTCTGTTTATCTAAGGTAGTGGTCTCAAACTCAAACCCTTTGTGGGGTCACATTTTGGATTTGTAGGTACTTGGAGGGCCGCCGAAAAAATAATTAATGTCTTATTAAAGAAATGACAATTTGAGGCAAGATGGCGATTTGAGCAGACGTTGGTTGAGAGCTCCTCTTCCCACGGCAATTTTTTCTTTGCTAAATTGCTTAAATATTGTTCCTCGATGCCTAAAAGAAGAGGAAAACAGAGAGGTTTTCCTCCACCTTTATCTGGCTCTTCAACTCCACGACAGACTGTTATAACATCTTATACAGTCCCAACCTACTCACCGGGCGTATCTGCTGCCATGACTGGGGAGGATCACAGCTTGGATGGCGAACTTTCGCTGAGCCCACGAGGACCGCACACGCCCCCAATGCCCGGCGAAACTTCGGGAGAGCGGTCGCAGTTGGAGGACATGCCGAACACATCGAGCATGACGAGCACTGCACCTGAGGCTGACCCGGATGTGATTACAGCGGTGCCGATTCTGGGACAGGAATCGTTGCAACACAGGAGCGCTAAACCTGAGGGAACCAGCGGTGGGGAGGGTGAGGGAGCCCAGAGTTTGCTCTCTAGGGACTCAGCCCATGGAAATCTGGCAGTCATCTCCCCCCTCAAGTCGCTGGAGAAACCACAGGCAGTGACCCTTGATTCCATATGGTCTGCAATTGAAAACCTGCACTCGGTTTGTACAAACTTCATCTCTATTACTTTAAACTCCTTTTCCAGGATAACCCTTTTGGAGACATCAGTTCAACAGCAGAAGATTGACTTTTCTAAATTAGAGAAACTAACATCTGAGAATAAAAATTTGCTGGCTAAACAAATGACTGATAGAATGATGTTTCTGAGAAAGATAGAAAATTTGGAAAATCAGCAAAAAAATTTGAATCTAAGGATTCTTAATTTTCCTATAGCAAAATTTATGTCTCCTCAGGAACTCTTCAAGAACTTTATGATTACAGTTTTAAAAGTATCAGAATTGAATCTTCCCCCGATACAGAAAATTTATTATTTAAAGAATGCTCAAAAAGAAAAAGTTTTAGAAGGTGGAACTGAGCAATTAGATGTATCAGCAATATTGCAATCTTCTGAAATTGAATTACTGGGTCCGGCAACATTATTAGTTTCATTTGTATTCTTACAAGATAAAGAAATGATGTTGAAATTATACTTTAAGTTGAAACAAGTCACCTTTTTAGGTGAAAGGGTATATATATTTTCTGACGTCTCGAAATGGACACAATCCAGGAGGAAATAATTTTTGCAATACCGTTCTAAAGTTATTTCAATGGGGGCAACTTTTCAGTTAAGATTTCCTTGTAAATGTTTTATTACCTATCTAGGCAATAAATATATATTTTTTGAGCCTGCCCAATTAGTTTTTTTTCTAGAGAGTAAAGGGACTCTATTGCAGCCAGAATGAATCAAGTGATTTAGTGCGGAATTTAGTTTAATAGTAGGTTAATATCTAAGTATTGCTATTTTCCTTATGTTTTTGTTAAGTGTATCCCTTCTCCCCAGGGGGTTTTCCTTTATGTCTTTCCTTCCTTCCTATTTGAGGACTATAATAATGAGTATATTGCCTGTATATTGTTTTTAGTCTGTATTGACTTAATATATGTATTTCAGTATTTCTCTGTACCATTTTCATTGGTTGTATAAAAATTATAAATATAAAAAAAAAAAAAAAAAAAGAAATGACAATTTTGCATGAGGTAAAACTCTTTATAGTTTATAAAACTTTCCTTTAACAGTTAAAAGGAAAGATATATAAACTATAAAGAGTTTTACCTTATGCAAAATTGTCATTTCTTTAATAAGACATTAACTATTTTTTCTGCGGCCCTCCAAGTACTTTATTTTTTCTGCAGCCCTCACATTTAAAGTGTAATATCTTTTCTTTCTCAAAACTGACACATTTCAATCACTATATTAAAAAGAAAATCATTTTCCCTACCTTTGTTGGCTGGTGACTTTATTTTTCTGTGCTTTTAACTATGTTTCCAGTGCCTTCTTGTCCTTTGACTGTTTTTCTCTCCGTCTTCACTTTCCTCCTTGCATCCATCTTTGGCATTAATTTAATATTAAATTTTTCTGCTTTCTTTTCAAAATCTACATTTCCATGTCTTCCCTTCCCTTCCTATATCTCTCTTCTTCCATTCTATTTCCATGGTTTGACATCTCTTTCCTTCCTTTCCCCTGGTCTGGTATCTGTCTCCTTCCCTACCCCCATGCCCTGGCATCTCTCCCTCCCCCTCATGGTCTGGTATTTCCTTTCCTTCTCTCCCTCCCATGAACTTGGCATCTCTTGTTCTTCTCCTCTCCCTTGTCTTCCTTCTCCTTCCTTACCTCTCTTTCCCCAATTGGTGCAGCAGCAACAGAAGCAGCAATTCCCTTCCCTCTTTCCTGTGCAGCAGAGGCATTTCTCTTCCCCCTTCCCTCCCTCTCCCTTTCCCTGTGCAGCAGCAGCAGCAGCATTTCCCTAGGGTCCCCCTTTCCTATGCAGCAGAAGCATTTCTCTTTCCCCTCCCCTTGCGTTCCCTTCCTTGTGGAGCAGCAGCGTGTCTGGCTGGCTCCCTTGCTCAGTTGATCATTCCATTCAAAGCTGTGGGTGGCGGCTTCTCACGAGATTCGCGCCTGCGTCAGAAGCCTCTCTGATGTTGTGACGTCAGAGAGCCTTCCGATGCAGGAGTGGATGGCGCAAGGAGCCGCCACCCGTGGCTTTTGAACGGAACGATCGACTGAGTAAGGGAGCCAGCCAGACAAGCTCATTTTGTCATAGTGCAAACTGCCAACAATCGTAGAAATATTGTTCTTTAAAGGTTTTCCTGGTTGAAGGTATAATAGAAATCGCTGATATATGGACCCATAGCCATAAGAGTGCATCAGTGTCAACCAAAGATCAGGTTTCAGGTTCTAATAATTCCTCCTTAGTTATCACTTGAGGCTTCCCAGGTGGAATTTTAAGGCAATAAAATTCAATTGGCTTCACTTGTCCAATTGTGCTGCACACCAAATCAGTAGGCATATACCAAGGCAAAGCTAAAACAATTCATAGTTAGGTATACAGTCAAACTTTATAGCATACTGAAAAAATATCAATGTGAAAGTGATTACTTCTGAGGAAACGTGTAAACTGGGTTAAGAAAACACATTTTTTTTTCAATGCTCTATAAATATGTGCATGGATGAATTAACCCTTAATGTGTGTAATAAGTTGCCCTTGCTCTCCAGGGCTATTCTAATGTCATGTACTGTATATTTGTTTGAATAAGAAGACAATCCAACAGCAGCAGGCCATTCGAAATATGACATCCAGAATACTGATAGCTGTGAAAAATATTGATAATTTTGTCTACTGGATTGGTTAGCTATACAGGAGAGAAAATAATTTAAGGCCCTGGTACTAGTATTTTAAGGTAAGACTCATATGTGGAATAATATTATCCATCTAGAACCTTAAGTGAGTCAAAGATATTAGCTGATGGTCCCTTCAAGACAAGTAATTCCAAATAAACATTGGAGAGCCAGCTTTGCAATATCTTATTCACTGAATTGAGACAATATGAGCGGGTGCTGAAATGTTTTCACCCAACCAAGAAAGGAATAATGTGCAGCCATGAAACTTATAAGTTACTAGCTGATGCCCCGGCGTTGCACGGGTATTTAATTATAGCAATAACACTGTAAATGGATTCAAATAAAGATACTTTATAGTGGTGAATGAAATTATTTTTTTACAGCTTTATAAAAAGTACAATATTCAAATTATAATGTGAAATATTTGACAAAATGAATACAATACAACTAACACAAAACTTGATTATAAACAACATTTTTAGTTTCACCTCCAGGAGCAAGAACATATAAATTCTTGGGTGAAGAGACCCCCAGGACATATCACCCCAGGTAGTGAGGGATCTGCATACCAAGTTTCGTTCAAATCGGTCAAGCCGTTTTTGAATTACTGTGAGAATGGCAGCTTTTAACTGTTTTTCCATTGACATGAATGGGTGAAATCTGATGTTCTGTTTGTAGCTCCACCAACGTGTGCAGGTGGGCCGCAAGACCCCCAGAACATATCACCCCAGGTAGTGAGGGATCTGCATACCAAGGTTCGTTCAAATCGGTCAAGCCGTTTTTGAATTACTGTGAGAATGGCAGCTTTTTACATTTTTTCCATTGACATGAATGGGTGAAATCTGATGTTCTGTTTGTAGCTCTGCCCACGTGTGCAGGTGGGCCGTGAGACCCCCAGAACATATCACCCCAGGTAGTGAGGGATCTGCATACCAAGTTTTGTTCAAATCGGTCAAGCCGTTTTTGAATTACTATGAGAATGGCAGCTTTTTACTTTTTTCCATTGACATGAATGGGTGAAATCTGATGTTCTGTTTGTAGCTCCGCTCACGTGTGCAGGTGGGCCGCGAGACCCCCAGAACATATCTCCCCAGGTAGTTGGAATTACTGTGAGAATGGCAGCTTTTTACATTTTTTCCATTGACATGAATGGGTGAAATCTGATAATCTGTTTGTAGCTCCGCCCACGTGTGCAGGTGTGCCGTGAGACCCCCAGAACATATCACCCCAGGTAGTGAAGGATCTGCATACCAAGGTTCGTTCAAATCGGGCAAGCCGTTTTTGAATTACTGTGAGAATGGCAGCTTTTTACATTTTTTCCATTGACATGAATGGGTGAAATCTGATGTTCTGTTTGTAGCTCCGCCCACGTGTGCAGGTGGGCCACGAGACCCCCAGAAGATATCACCCCAGGTAGTGAGGGATCTGCATACCAAGTTTCATTCAAATCGGTCAAGCCATTTTTGCGTGATCGCGGCACATACACACACACACACATACATACATACCTCCGATTTTATATATATAGATTCCACATATTCACCCCTAAGTTCAACACACTTGGCACATCATGTCTAAAGTTTCTGTAACCCTTCCAAAAAAAAATAAATAATAATAATAGTTTATATACCGCAATAAGAACATAAGAACATAAGCAATGCCTCTGCTGGGTCAGACTTGAGGTCCATCATGCCCAGCAGTCCGCTCACGCGGCGGCCCAACAGGTCCAGGACCTGTGCAGTAATCCTCTATCTATACCCTTATAACCCCTTTTCCAGCAGGAAATTGTCCAATCCTTTCTTAAACCCCAGTACCGTACTCTGCCCTATTACGTCCTCTGGAAGCGCATTCCAGGTGTCCAACACACGTTGGGTAAAGAAGAACTTCCTAGCATTTGTTTTGAATCTGTCCCCTTTCATCTTTTCCGAATGCCCTCTTGTTCTTTTATTTGTTGAAAGTTTGAAGAATCTGTCCCTCTCTACTCTCTTTATTCCCTTCATGATCTTGTAAGTCTCTAGCATATCCTCTCTAAGTCTCCTCTTCTCCAGGGAAACGAGACCCAGTTTCTCCAATCTCTCAGCATATGAAAGGTTTTCCATCCCCTTTATCAGACACGTCACTCTCCTCTCAACTCTCTCGAGTAATGCCATGTCCTTCTTAAGGTACGGCGACCAATATTGGACGCAGTACTCCAGATGCGGATGCACCATCGCCTGATACAATGGCAGGATAACTTCTTTTGTTCTGGTTGTAATACCCTTCTTGATTATGCCTAGCATTCTGTTTGCCTTCTTAGCGGCCGCTGCGTACTGTGCCGTCGGCTTCATTGTCATGTCCACCATTACCCCCAAGTCCCTTTCTTGGGTACTCTCATTTAATAACATCCCTCCCATCGTATAGTTGTACCTCGGATTTCTGTTTCTCACATGTAATACTTTACATTTCTCAACGTTGAACTTCATCTGCCATCTCGTCGCTCATTCCCCTAGTTTGTTCAAGTCCCTTTGCAATTCTTCGCAATCCTCTTTAGTCCAAGCTCCACTAAATAGTTTGGTGTCGTCCGCAAATTTTATCTCACACTTCATCCCTGTTTCTAGATCATTTATGAATATATTAAATAGCAGCGGCCCAAGAACCGAGCCATGCGAGACCCCACTCGTGACCCTCCTCCAGTCCGAGTAGTAGCCCTTCACCTACCCTCTGTTTCCTACCTGATCCATCTAGGTTCGTCTCCTTCCACCCCATGGTTCTTCAGTTTCCGGAGTAGGCATTCATGGGGCACCTTGTCAAAGGCTTTTGTAAATCTAGATATATGTGGGGTCTCCTTTGTCCATCCGTTTGTTAATTCCTTTGAAGAAGTGCAATAAGTTTGTTAGGCACGATCTCCCCTTGCAGAAACCATGTTGGCTGGTTATCAGAAGTTCATTTCTTTCAAAATGTTCATCGATGTATTCTTTTAACAGTGCTTCCGTCATTTTCCCCGGAACCGAGGGAGACTCACCGGTCTGTAGTTTCCCGGGTCACCTCTTGTCGCTGAAATAATGCTCCGCTGCTGCAATCACTTCTGAATCACTCACAAATTGTTGCCCTTTCAAACTCTTTCTAAAGTTTGGAAACAAAAAATATTCAGATGGAGCAAGATCTGGTGAGTAGAGTGGATGGTCTATGCACTGAAACCCAAAATGCGGCAAAACATCCATCAATTTGCTAGCCTTCTGAGCAGGTGCATTGTCTTGCATAAAAAAAAATTGAACTCCTTTCTGCAGCTTCCCTCTCCTTTTTGCTTTCAATGTCTCCTCACAGCAAGTTATAGTAATATTCTGTATTAAATGTTTGACCCCTTAAAAGATATTCAGTCATTACAACACCTTCCTGATCCCAAAACTCTGTGGCCATGAACTTTCCTGCTGACTTTTGGGTCTTGAATTTCCTTGGCCTTGGAGAACCCGAGTGTCACCATTGCATGGATTATTGTTTTATCTCAGGATCATAGTTGGGTAACCCTTTTTCATCAACAGTTACCAGTTATTCCAAAACGATGGCAGCAGCTCGCTTAAAATGTTGCACAATCAACTTGGAAGTGTCCACTTGGCATCGTTTCTCATCAGCATTCAAACATTTGGGCACCTACTTGGCTGACAGCTTCTCCATATCCAACTGCTCATGGATTATGCACCCAGCATGTTCCCTGGATATCTATAGTGTCTCAGCAATTGTTTTAGACAATATTTGCCAATCTGCCAAAATCAGATCACGGACATGTTCAAAAATTTCAGGAGTTGACACTATTTATTTATTTATTCTATTTTTTATACCGTTCTCTCAGGGGGCTCAGAATGGCTTATATCATTGGTCTCAAAATCTCCATGCTGAAAGTTTGCAAACTCCTTCACCTTGGAGTATTATGAGCATTTGTCATTCAATGTTTGCATCATACATTCGTGGATATCCTTTGGATATCTTCTGAAGAAATAGACATTTCATGATGGCTTGGAGTTCCACACTTGAAAATTCCACAATTATTGTTGATATGGCTCAGTCAATGATCTGAAACAATGGCAAAACATAGCATTATGATTCTGCAAATTGGAACTTTGCAAATAAAATAACACCCTCAGCTACAATGGCAAAATAATGCTCAGAATTTAGGTACTCAGTTGGGTTGAGAACTTTTCAGCCCCCTTCCCCCCCTCGTATTAACATAAAAAATATTGTTTATTCTCTAGTCAGGGTTTTGTTATTTTTCTACCAAAATTCAGAATACCATATGAGCTACTTCCTGTTGTGTCTTTACTTGTTACTGAATGTTGGACAAGAATTTCAATCTGTATCTTTCACTCAACTTGAGCTCATTTTGGACCCCTACTCGATTGAAACTTATCAATTAAGAAGGAATGTATAGAGGATTGCTTACTCCCTTTGGCCAGCAGGCCCGTCTTTACAGAATGGGGGACATTCCCATTCTTGGTGCATCCCAGTGGCCTAAGGCCCTGATTGGCCCAGGTACCTAAAGCCCCTCCTATAGGAGGGGTCTTAGGCACCTGGGCCAACCGGAATCTTAGGCCTTCCTCTCAGTGCATTCTGGAATGTATTGGGAGTGGCCTAAGATTCCAATTGTTCAGATCCTTTGGGCCACATTCCATAGGCTGATTAGACAGCAGTAGGAAGCCTAATACCAACTACACTTGGAACAGCATTTATAGAATTTGGCTGTAAGAGTCCAAGCTTACAAGTGCATCATTGTACTCCTCCAGGCACATTTCAACCTTCTCCATTGTGTCCCAGCTCAGAGATCTCTCTGTGAAGGTCAGCTAAGAGTGACACCAATTCCAAGCACCTGACTCCCATATCAGCCTTTATTTCCTTCATCCAGCTGCACAGCTCTTCTATATGTTCCATATCCAAGGAAGGACTTGAGGAATCCTTGCAGAGCTCATTCCCTTATTATAAACATACCCGAGGCATGAATGGCATTGCTCCCATTGTGGACTCCAAGGCCTTAAACACTTTTGATAGCCATTGATTCTACAGTCTTAGACTGGTTCTCAAAATTCCTTTGATTTCATTCATATACTGTTAATATGAATGGCACCATGTTATATTCTTGAAAGCCTCTATGCGGAGTCCCACAGGGATCATCTCTTTCTCCTATCCTCTTTAACATCTATATATCTACTGTAAAACTTTTCCATCTATCTCCCTTTGAAACACCTCACTAAAAATATAATAGCATGCATAATGAAATTTCAGTATTGGGCCCTTACTGTGCAAATGAAGCTGAATGAGTCCAAAACCAAACTACTGTGGCTTGGCCCTAAACTAGAACAACTACCTTCATCCATTTCATTGCCATCTGAATCTTCACTGCAGATTGAATTCTTAAGTAAAGTTCTTGGTGTCATTATAGACTCAACACTTTCATTCAATGACCATCTTAATTCTCAGGTAAAAAAATGCTTCTTTAGGCTCCATATGCTGAGGAAAGTGAGATCCTGCTTCTACCAACAACATTTTTCTGTCCTCGTACAATCAATAATTCTTTCGAGGTTAGATTGTTGTAATTCGGTCTATCTAAGTCTAACCAAGAAAAGTCTTCAAAGACTTCAACAGATCCAGAATACTGCAGCTAGGTTGATCTTTGCAAAAAGCAAATATGATCATATTGCTCCGCTTTTGTTAAAACTTCACTGGCTCCCAGTAATCTCTAGGGTTTACTTTAAATGTGTCTGTCTAGCATTTAAGATCTTGCATGGCACTCTTCCCCCTTTAATTCCTCTATCCTGGAACTCTGTGAGACCTAATATTACCAGATCTATCCAAAAGCTTAAATTATGTTTCCCCTAGTTAAAAGGCGTTATCTATATTGGAAAATTAGGGAAATCTTTCTACTTTAAAATTACTGAGCTTTGGGATAACTTTCCTGTCCAGCTGCGAAATTTGGGCTCTTTCTAATTATTTCGAAAACATCTGAAAACGTGGCTATTTTCAAAATATATAACCACTAATTCTTATTATATTTTCCTTTCTTAACTCTTGTAAACTGTGTCGAGCTCTATCCTTACAGAGAAGATGTAGTATATAGTCCTAAGGTTTAGTTTAGTTTAGTATTCTTGCAAAATATCAAGGTATACTGTCACTTTACTCATTTGATCAATGATTAAGCTGCTCAAGATCAACTCTCAGCTGTATATAATTAGCCAATATCACCAGACTGAGAGGATACTAGCTTAAATCTGCTAAGCCCAGTAAGAGCTTCTCACTCAAGCAGTCATATTGGGTGCTGACATCACTTCCTACAGCTGCCAACCCATTGTATCAATCATTAGTCTGCACCTTACTTCTTATTGGAGATCTATTAAGAAGTTAATTAAAAAAAAAAAAATAGTACCATGAAGCCTCAGGATTATAGTTCACTCATAAAAAAATGTTTTTTTTGGCTTTCGCGAATACATTTCATTAGCCTATTTCTGGATTTTGTGGCTCTTCAAGCTTTTGTTATATCTTTGATTGATTATTGTAACTTCATCTACTGTGGGATTTTGATTCTGTTATAAAATTTGCTTTCTTGATTTTGTTTTATCTTTGACATTTTTGGGACACAAACCATAGAAGTCTGCCTAACACTGGTTTTACTTCCCAATTACTAGTGTTGTCATCAAAGCCCACTCCAGTCCATTCAGATTTGTTCTGCCATAATCAGAACACAAAAAGAAGCACTTGTGGAGGGGCATAATCTAAAGGGATATCTAAGTCCGTTTATGTCCATCTCGCAAGTCGTCCAAAGTAAAAAACAGCTTAAGACACATTTTTAAAAATACATCCAACTTTTTTTTTGTTTCGAAAATCATCTAATTATACGTCCTGCTGATCTGATCGTCCAAGCTGCTAAATCGTCTATCTTTATACCAGATTTTGGCCCAACTTTTCGTCCAAGTCCAAAATGCCTAGAACAAGCCCTGTTGGACGTGGGAGGGATCTGCAAAGTGATGGACTGAATGCCCAGACATGCCACCTAAATAGTGGGGTACCTTACAGGGCACTGATGTGAACTTCACAAAAAGGGTGCCATGTCTTCTCCTCACTACAGCTCCCTTATAAGTCATAGTGAGTGCCCCAAACCATCTCCAGAATCCCCTAGACCCACTTATTTATCACCCCAATAGCCCTTATGGCTGCAGGAGCCACTTATATGCCAGTACAAAAGGGTTTTGGGGGTGTATAGGAGAGTGCACATGTTTCAGTATCAATGCAGTGATTACAGGGGCTTATGGGCATGGGTCCTCCTCTCCATGAGTCCCTAATCCACCCCCAAGATGACTTAAGCTGACTCTGTGCTGGACGACTAGGCTTTCCTATGCCAGGCGGCCAGGTGATGATGGTCTGGAGGTTGAATTTTAAAGGTGTGATTAATATTTTTAGGGGGGGGTCGGGGATCACTGGGGTAGTGTGTGGGGGGTCTGTTTTATGTGTTTGCAGTGCTTATCTGGTGACTCTAGGTGGGTTTTTGTGACTTAGACCATGTTTTACATGGTCTAAGTCACAACGTCCAAGTTCCGCCGATCGTCGGCTATATAACTTTCGGTTATACATGCTGTACGACTAAGTCTAAGCCGGCTCATGTCCCGCCCAACTCCCACCCTCAACACTCCTCCCAAAATGCCTCATTTAGCTTTGGTCGTTCAGTGTCACTATGTAGGCCTAGGTCGTTTAGAAATACATCCAAAACCCATTTTTATTATCGGCAATTGGATGTATTTGGGAAATGTTCATCCAAGTGCCGACTTAGGCCAGTTTTTGGACATTTTACTCTTTCGACTATGAGCCCCATAGGCTCTGGTTGTATTAAGCATGCTTTATGAAGAAATTTATAAAAATATTCAGCTGTCATATCTGCTGAGTTGCTAGAGTCTGCTTATGACACAACCAGTACACTGTCAGACCTCAGGTATAAAACAACTGAGACATTGTTCCTGTTGCACCTGCTTCTGATTCTCTGGCTGAAAGAATAAGCACTTTTTAGCATCTGTTTATACGGTCCTCTGAGTTTTAAGATAAAGGAAGGACATTTGGTAGGGAAATGGAAACTGTCAATTAATGAAATAGTAAAGGTTAGAAGAAAATCCAGGAAACTATTACTGTTCGGGCCTGCTTGAAGCAGCTGTGTCTTTCTTACAAAGAGCAGTCTTAGTTTGAGTAGTTCCTTGATCAGAGCTGGATTAAGGGGTAGACCCAGTAGGCAAGTGCCTAGAGCCTGAAGTTGTCAGGGGGGCCTGCTGAAGACACAGAGGACTCAGGGTTTTTTAAATTTTGTTTTGTTTTCCTTCGGCAACATGGGCCCCCGGGAAAGATCAACATCACTACCCACCCCCCCAACCCTGACAGCAACATGTCTGGAATAAGTGACATCAGAGGGGCTGGACTGGCAGATGCAGAGAGTTGCAGTAAGGTCCCGCAATGACTGCATCTGCCAGCTCTGCTCAGGAAAGAAGTAAGTGACGTGGGAGGGATGGACCGGCAAACGCAGTTATCGTGGTACCTTGGAGCAACTCCCCATGTCTGCTAGTCCAGCCCCTCTGAAGTCACTTACTTCTTCCCTAAGCAGAGCTGGCAGCTGAAGTCATTGCAAGACCCTGCTTCACGGCATTGGTTAGTTTGGAGGGAGAGAGAGAGCATAGAAGGGTGGTAGAGGGAGAGAAAGAGGCCAGGGTGATATGGAAATGTAGTGGAGGGAGAGAAAGGGGGCAGATGCTGATGCAATTGGTGTGCAGGGAAAGGGGAGAGAGACTTAAGGGGGAAAGATACTGGATGCAATTGGGTTGGTGGGAAAGAAAGGGGGCAGATGCTGATGGAAGTGGGGGGGGGAGGGAGAGAAGAGAGTGAAATGTGGGAGAGGGAAGGGAAGGAGAGGAGAGAGATGCCATACCATTGGAGGAGGGAAGGGAGAAGATGGATGCCACACCAATAGGGGGAAAGAGAGATGGAAGGGAGAGGCAATTTCTGGAAGAGGCATAGAAAGAGAGCAGATGCCATATGGAAGAGGCAGAGAGAGGGCAGACAGTGGATGGAAGGAAGATAATGATGAGAAGATGAAGAAAGTAGAAACCAGAAAACAAAGGTAGAAAAAAAATTATATTTGTTTTATTTATTTGTTTTTGCTTTAGGTATTATTGTAGCTGTGTCGATAATCATTTATTAATAGAAAATAGAAATAAGATGATCCTGTTTATTGGACTAATTTTAATACATTTTTTTTTACTAATTCAGAGACCATAACTCTTTCCTCAGGTCAGGACAGTGATACTGTAACAGCAGTATAGTTCACTGACCTGAAGAAAGAGGTGTTAACCTCTGAAAGCTTAGTGAGAAATGTATTAGTCCAATAAAATGATAGGCACTAAATTTTCTTCCCACCATGCCCCATGCATTCTACCCATATGCAAAATATAAATTGGTAGGCTTCCCAAAGCCCTGCCAGCTGAAGATCTCTTCTTCTAGGAAGGAATGGGGAGATTTGTTCAGAGATGTTTGATGGTTACATAGAAGAAAAACTGTACACTGGCACTGGTATGGTAATCATTGTTTGTTTAGAATTTTTTTAAAAAAAGAAAAAAAAGAGAAATAAAGTGGAAATAAAGAAGTAAATAAGAAAATGGGTAAATAAATAGGGAGGGGCATAGTGGGGTGGGGGCGGGGCAGGGGCCCAGTGTACATGTGTGCCTAGGGGCCCTCGACAAATTAATCCTGCCCAGTCCTTGATTGAAGTCCTAGTAGATGTAAGAGGCTAGATAAGTGTTGAAAAAGAAAAGACAATAAGGGGGAAATTCTGTATAGGATGCCTGTTTCTGCAGCTGTCTAAGACACAGCTGAGAAAATTTTGTCTGCCCTAAGAGACAGACTCACAACCCCATCTAACCGATCCAATTCTCTAACTGGCACACATGTCACAGGTGCCAGTTAGATAATTGTGCCTGATCCCTTCCCATCATCTGATCATGACAAGGGAATCCCCCTGCTACAATCAGCTGAGCTGCTATGGTAGGGAAACCTCCCCCTCCCCCCCCCCCACACACACAAAAAAACAAGCCATTGGGATATAGGAGGGACTAGCATTTTTAGTGACTGGCCACACAGACATCCACACAGAGTAGCAAGACACTTCAGGGCACTGCAGTAAACTACACATAAAAGGATCCAGGTACACATTTCACCAGAATCCTTTATATTGTATGGGGAGCCCTCCAAAACTCACCAAATATCCACTGGATCTAACTGTATGCCACACCAATAGCCTTTATGCCTGCAGGTTGCATCTTTATGATGGTATATTAGGTTTTGGGTGGGTTTTAGAGAGCTCACACCATTCACAAGTGTAGTAGTTAGAATGAGATATGAGCCTGGGTCCCCTTCTCTGCAGTCCACTGCACTGACCACCAGGCTACTCCAGAAACCCGCCCATAAGCTGCCCATAAACCTGAAAATGACACACAGTCATAGAAACATAAAAACATGATGGCAGATAAAGGCCAAATGGCCCATCTAGTCTGCTCATCCGCAGTAACCATTATCTCTTCCTCTCGGTCAGAGATCCCATGCCTTCTTAAATTCAGACACAGTCTCTGTCTCCACCACCTCTTTCAGGAGACTGTTCCACACATCTACCACCCTTTCTGTAAAAAAGTATTTCCTTAGATTACTCCGGAGCCTATCACCTCTTAACTTCATCCTATGCCCTCTCATTGCAGAGTTTCCTTGCAAATAAAAGAGACTCGACTCATGCACATTTACATTACGTAGGTATTTAAACATCTCTATCATATCTCTCCTCTCCCGCCTTTCCTCCAAAGTATACAGATTGAGATCTTTAAGTCTGTTCCCATATGCGTTATGATGAAGACCACACACCATTTTAGTAGCCTTGCTCTGGACCAACTCCATCCTTTTTATATCTTTTTGAAGGTGTGGAAGATATGTACTGTTTCATTTATATCTTTGAGGGATGCGAGGGGGGTCAATGCCTACTGGAGGTGTGTGTGTGTGTGGGGGGGTTATGCTTACATCCTTCAGTTATGATCTGGTCAATATGGGTACTTTTTTGTCCCTTATTAATTGTTAAAATAGGTCTAGCCCCAAATGGCTAAATTGTGCCCTGGACATTTTCTAAAATGTTCAGTTATGACAGAAAAATGTCCGAGTCATAAGCCAACCCTAGTCCTACCCGGTCCATGATTCTAAAATACCCCCTTGAGATTTAGATGAATTGCTGATGAACAGCATGGATATTTGTCTTGAAAACAGGGTTTGAAAATAATGAATTAGAAACATAGAAACATGATAGCAGATAAAGACCAAATGGCCCATCCAGAATTGGAAGGGTTTGGAGAGGATAACATCAGCCTGCCACTTTTTGTATGTTTTTGCTATTTTAAAATGAGCTCCCTATGTTCTCAAATTCAGTATACAAGTCCTGGTGCAATTCAAAAAGCTTTTCAAGACTTCCTCATTTGTAGAAGCTTTTTTAAAAATATACTGTATAGATGAGGGATATTGATTTTTAGGTGATTAAAGAATGATTAATTCATTTGTTTTAATGTGAAGAATGTTTAATGCTTTATGTTGGTTTATTATGTATGTACCTACTTAGGTTTTAAGTAGACTAACCATTAAAAAAATAAAATAACTATACTGTTTGTATATGGACAGATTTGAAAAGGGATGGATACACTGCAAAAGAGGAATTTGCCAATCCAAAGCTTTTCAAACCTAGCTCGTGGATACCATAGCCAATCTGGTTTTCAGAAATTCCAAAATGAATATCAATATTCATGAATTTGGGACTCAGCATATGCAAATTTATGTCATGGAGATTCTCCGTGGATATCCTCAGAACCTAAATGACTTGAGATTCCCAGAACAGATTTGGAAAATCCAAGAGCACATAAATCCCCTTTTTGCTAACGACATATTTTACATCTAAGTTGGGTCTCATTATTGATTTTCTACTTGATTGGCAAAAAGCAAACAATTCTCTTTGTTTTGGACAGCTTTTCAGACTGTACAATTGCCTTCTTTGGAAACTGAGAATGCTGCTTATTGCTTGAAATGGAGGCATGAGTGAGAAATATCTGCAATGGTAGGGTCTTGAAAGCTTTTCTCTCCTCCTCCACCCGACACCCAGAGATCAGGTAGTAGAGTGCCAGCCCCTACCTTCACTACTAGTCCTGGACTCTGCCTACCAGTTACCCAGAGCTACATGTATTTATGATATTATGCTATATAATTTTAATATAAACTGCTTCAGGAAATAATGGGGTCCTTTTACTAAGACACGCTAACTGATTTAGCGCACGTGAAAGATTAGCATGTGCTAAATGCTAAGGCGCCCATTATATTATATGGGCGCCTTAGCATTTAGCGCTTGCTAAATTGGTTAGCACACCTTAGTAAAATGTTAGAATGGAATAGAATAAAATATTTTTCTGGTTAGAAGAGATATCTGTGTGTTTATTTTGGGTTTAATTCCAATGATTTTCCTAAATATTTACTATAATGTATTTTGGTATTTTCTCTCTAGATGTGGGCTTGATAGAATATTGAATTGTTATTCAAAATGTATTTTGTGTAACTATTTTTCCTTTTTTATTTCCACATCCTGCATTCTTTTTTTGGAATATATATTATAAATCTGCAATAAAACAGAAAAGAAAAGATATCTGTGGAGACAGAATGTTTTGTATAGAAGAAGCTGAGAATATTGAAGACTCTGATCTATGCACAAAATACTTAAAAATGAGTAGGACATCATTATTTGAAATAAAATCTGATAGATATGAAGGTATGCCGTATATAAGTGGTATTGTGATCTAGTTAATGAGGATTTTAGATATCAAATGTGTCTGTGTTCCTTGGCAATATATAACCGTGCCATATTTTTCTGTACTACGCTGTTAATATTCATGTGCCTCAACATTTCTGACTCTGAAATTAGTAACACTTGTACTTTTTGAATCTTGGTACAGCAGATGCTAACAACAACAAAGATGAGGATGTTAATTCAGGCCCACAAGAGGAAATGACAATGGATCAGGCTGCATTCACTATAACCCGAATGATAAATTTCCTGGAGTAGAAACCTTTTATCACCCAGTAGGAAATCATGCAAGCATACAGGCTACAGGAGACAGTTATAAAGGAGAAACCAAATTGTATGAAACAGACAACATGGAGATATATAGCAAAGTTTCAAGTGAATGTGCACCGCAGTCTATCCTATTGCCAATCATCTCAGCAAGTGGCCAACTTGGCACCACCGTTGAAAATCTCTATGTAACTTCCCCTAATACAATGGCTTTTCCTACCCCAAATAATGCTTAAACCAGATTTGACACTTGAATACATAAAAGATCTGTTGTGTAATACAGTGAATCAGCGGCATAGTAAGTGGGAGTGAGGGGCGGTCCGCCTCAGACGCCAAGTTGGTGGGGGCAACGGCAACCCTCCTCCTCTCCGCCCCTTCCCACTCCTTCTCTCACCACACACGTGGCCCTTCTTCCCTGTAGATCTAGTTGTTCACTGACACGATCGACTTCAACGTGTTCCTCGTGACTGCGTCAACTCTCCCGCTGATGTATCTTGCGCGTGCCGTGCATAGGAAGTGACATCAGAGGGAGAGCATGCCGGGATTGCGAGGAGCACGTTGAAGTTGTTACTCGTGGCGGTGAACAACTAGAAGTATGGGGGAAGGGTAGGGGGGTGCACACATGGCGGGGGATCAGGAAAGGTGCAAGGGGCAGAGACAAGAGCAGGGGAGGGGCGCCTCTCACCCTCGCTGCGCCACTGCAGTGAATATTAACCCAGTCCCCAGGGCGTGGAGGCTTTTAAGAAGCGACACCCCCCTCCCTCCATTTTTCCTCTTGTTTTACCCTCTCCCTCTTCCCTTCATAAGAACATAAGCAATGCCTCTGCTGGGTCAGACCTGAGGTCCATCTTGCCCAGCAGTCCGCTCACGCGGCGGCCCAACAGGTCCAGGACCTGAGCAGTAATCCTCTATTTATACCCTTCTATTCCCTTTTCCAGCAGAAAAATGTCCAATCCTCTCTTAAATCCCAGTACTGTATTCTGCCCTATAACGTCCTCTGGAAGCGCATTCCAAGTATCCACCACACATTGGGTAAAGAAGAACTTCCTGGCATTTGTATTGAATCTGTCCCCTTTCAACTTTTCCGAATGGCCTCTTGTTCTTTTATTTTTTGAAAGTTTGAAGAATCTGTCCCTCTCTACTCTTCCTTTTATTTCTTAATGTAATTAAAATCTCCTTCCCCCATGCTCCTTTCATTTCTAACCCATCTAAATTTTGTCCTTGTCTTGGCCCCTACCTGACCTATTTTTATTTCTATTTTACATATATATATATAATTATTTTTTTTTTTTAACCATTTAAAAATTTGTAATATTGTAAACCGGCCAGATACCTGTGATGGTAGGTATATCAAACTATAAATAAACTTGAAACTTGAATAAATTGAGAGGGTTATTTTAAAGCTTGATTGGTACAACCCCGTTTTACTTGCAGAAAAAGGTATTTTGTTAAATTGCACAACTGCATGAGCATCAAGGCTGGCCCTAATACAGATGAAGGACAATGCAAACCATTTCCCATGGTTTTGACAATGACTTAGCCACTTAATTTGAATATTTCTATGTTTTAGAAATCCTGAAAACCATCTTAAAACTGAGTCCAAGATACTAATATTTATCAAATGTCCCAATAAAATCTTATGATTTAGCAAATCAAATGCAGTTGATAAGTCCATTTTGGAAATAATTTTGCAGTGTAAGGTTTCAGTAGAAAAGGTAAAATCAGCATTTATTTAGGGTCTCTTTTATTAAGAGGTCCTTTTACTAAGGCGCAATAACCGATTTATTATATGGTCGTCTTAGCATTTAGCATGCGCTAATCTTTAGCGCACCTTAGTAATAGGACCCCTAAGTGCAGTAAAATATGGGCTTAATGTATTTAATGCAGAACTTTCCCAGTGTGCTAAGCCCAGCACTCCTTTAATACAGCACTCCTATTTAGGAGATGCCAAGTGCTCCCATGTTGACTCTGCGTTATCTAGTTAGCACACACTAATCATAACACAGTAGCTGGATAATGCAGAATCACCTACACTCTGCCTATGACAGGTCCCTTCTAAAAATCAGTAATGGATCGGTTACTGTGTGCCTACAGGAAAAATACTGTAAAACATTTTAGCGAGTTTCTGTGATAACCTGTTGGCACATGTTACCTGTGCGTTAAAGCTTAATGACCTTTAGTAAAAGGACTTATTGAGTAATTGGATTTAGAAGTATCTACAGTAGATGGACTCATAGTCTATGGCAAATATTTCCTGTGTTATGTTAATAGAATAATAAGTGAATACTGTTACTGTACTTTTTCATCTAACATTTCTAAATATAATCCTTCAGTACCATTCAGCTTTGTGTTCTGTTGCATATAATATAAATAAAGTTGCATTTCTTTTATTTCTCTATTTATCAGGCAGAGGACTGGGATTGTGGGAAATGGAGTAGGCCTTTTCTCCCCCCCACCACCCTTGTTTCTTGCCATATCATCTTTTTCAAAAACCATTGTAGACACTATGACAGGAAGAGCATTGTTTAGGCTTGCTTGAGGGGAATAGCTCATCCAAGCCAGTGAAATCTACCTGCTCAAAGTTCATATATCCTAACTAATGCACTCAGTTTTAGCTGTCACCTAACATTTAAAATGATTAGAAAGATGTCAAAACTATTTTTGAGGATGTAGTTCAAATAGAGACCAATAAGTTTTCCTACTGTGTGGCTATACCCTGTCTTGTACATGATTTTATCAGAATATTTACAGGATAAATGATAACGTGAATGATAAATTCCAACGGCCAAATTCGAAAATGTAGAGATAAGAGTTCATTCAGGAAATTGTTGAAAACACAACTACTGTATTTGTTGATGCATTTCTTTGAGCATTTGACCTGTTGTAGGGATTTAATTTTTCTGCTTTTGCTTCACTTTGTTCTGACCTCTTTTAATATTTTATGTATGTAACCTTTTTGTAAACTGCTTTGGAATAAAATGGTTAGACATGTTAAAAATAAAAAATTAAAAAGGACAATGCCAGGCTTGTAGCCAAATAATCAGGATATGTAAATAAAGGGGGCCTTTTACTATAGCCCAAATGATGAAGGTATGACTGTCTTATTTTGGTCACACTGTCAGAAAGGAAAGATAATTGAAGAAGGGCATCATGTTTGGGAAGATCAAAGGGACCAGACGAAGAGGGCAACCTGTAATCTGATGGTTGGACATGTTGAAAACAACCATGGGAATGACACTGGAGGACCCTACCAGCCTAGCACAAAACTGATTTCTTTTACATCTGTAGTTCATTGTATTGCTAGGACTCGAACATGAGTCGATGGTACATAACACTACTATAGCTTAGCATGAACAAAACAGACATTAATGCACACTAAGCAGCACATCTTATAGGTATAAAATAGGACATGCAACATTTAACAGAGGCACAAAATAAATTTTGGGGGATGGGATAAGAATATCTCAACCTTTTAGGACTGATCTGAATGAGAAACTCCAGATTCATTTTCTCTGACATTCATGCATTACTAAGAGAAAGCTTCGATGATTTCCCTGATTTTACTCTGCCATTAATGTTGAAGTCCTGCAACTCTCACATAATAAAGCAAAGCTATTTTAACATGAAAGAGTAGGCGTTTTACATTTCATGAAAAGATTTATCACACCACCTCTTTTATGGGGGGATCAATGTGACCGCACAGCTCTCTTTATCGAGTCTAAGACTGACAATCTTATACCTGTGCCTTGTTACATAAAAACTGATTCAGAAAATTATATTGAAACATGAAGACTGATAGAAGATAAATAATTCAGCATGTGTTTTTGTTCCATATGTTCAGGCTGTCCAATCATTTTATAGAGAACATCCATCCAGGGGAGGTGAGGAAGATATAAAGAAGTGAAGGAGAAATCAGAAATAAACTAGGGTCTATGGTATTGCAAAAGAAAGCAACCAAGACCGCACAGACAATCCATCTACTCCCTTATGAAGAAAGGCTAAAGAGAATTTAGTATGGAGTTCTTATGTTTTCAGGCGAACTTCTTGGGACACCAGGCCGCCCAGTGGTATAAATTGCTGACTGGATTTATTAAAAAGAAACCAAATACTGGTCTGAGAGACATTTGGAGTATTGAGATTAAGCACCAAATTACTGCATCTCAATGGCCACGAATTTGGACTTGGAGGATGAGATGTACTTGTTTTTTTCTGTTACATAGAGCATTATGGACCCCTGTTCGGTTACAAAAATTGGATAGCTCTAAGTCTAATAAATGTTGGCACTGTCATCTCAAAGCAGGGACTTTATAGATCATTTATTATTCTATTGTCCATTTATTATGAATTTCTTGAAATCAATTTGGGACCAAATTAATTGTTTATTAGATAACCCAGTGGCATTATCATATGATATTGTGCTATTTGGTATGGCAATGAGAGCAAAAAGTCAGATTTCTACAAATAATAACAAATTATTACTTATAATGACTGGGGTTGACATTCAACAAATTACGTATAATTGTAAAAATTGAAGTAGATTAAATTATAATTTCTGGTGGAATTCCTTATGTCATGTTTATAAAATGGAGAGATTTATTGCAATACAGTGGGGGTTTTTCAGGAAATTTCAAGATGTGTGGGAGCCATTTACAAAGTATTGTACTGATTAGATGACATTTTATTTTATTTTTTCCCCTTAAATTTACAAGTTCAATTATGAGGGGGGGAGAGGGGAGGGTAAATTTGTTGTTACATATTGTATAAGGTATTGATTATATGATAAGAGAGGGTGGGAAGGGTGGGAGATAAGAGCATATCATTTGTACAATTGATGATTATTAAGTGTTATATTTATTGTTAATTTATTTGAAATTTGAAATTTGAAAATTTGAAATTTGAAAATTAATTAAGAATTAAAAAAAAAAAAAAAAAAAGGCTAAAGAGGTTAGTGCTCTTCTGCTTGGAGAAAATACATCTTGTAGGGGATATGATAGAAGTGAATAATTAGGCTTTGGAATCTGCTGCTAGAGATGCAGTCAGTGTGAGTAGCATAGCAAGATTCAAAAGAGGTTTGGACAAGTTCCTGAAGGAAAAAGTCATAACAAATTTTCTTTCAAAAAAGATGCTTTTGTTCACCCAGTTACAGTGGTAGTGATTTGAAATTAGATTAACAAAGCTTATAAGCAGTTTTATTCAAGCTGTGCATGCATCATTTATGTAAGACAGCAGACCCCTGTCACAGACAAAATCTGCTGAAACATGGTCATCAGAAATACTTCATGATTTTTCAAATACATTTTGAATTGCATTAGTTCGGAGTCCTTAGTGTTTATTTAAGAACATAAGAATAGCCATACTGGGTCAGCCTAGTATCCTGTTTCCAACAGTGGACAATTCAAGACATAATTACATGACAGAAACACAAATAGTAGCAAGATTCCATGCTACCAACCTAGGTCAAGCAGTGGCTTTTCCTATGTCTATCTCAATAGCAGACTGTGGACTTTTCCTCCAGGAACTTGTTCAAAACTTTTTTAAGCCCATATAAGCTAACTGCTGTTATGACATCCTCTGATCATGAGTGACAAATATGTTCTATTTGTTTTAAAAGTGTTTTCATATAACTTCATTGAGTGTTCCTAGTCTTTGTGCATTTAGAAATGGAAAAACTTGATTCACTTTTATCCGCGCTATTCCACTCAGGATTTGTAGATATCAATCATATCTCTCTACAACTGACTATTTCCAAACTGAAGCGTCCTAACCTCTTTAGCTTTTCCTTATATGAGAGAAGTCCCATCCCTTTTATCATTTTGATCACTCTTCTTTGAATCTTTTCTCATTTCTGCTATATATTTTTGAAATATGGCAAACAAAATTGAATGTAATGCTCAGAGTGATGTCATACCATGGAGTGATGTGAGGCATTATATTATTCTTGGTCTTAATTACCATCCCTTTCCTAATAATTCCTCCCATTCTGTTTGCTTTTTTTTGGGCTGCTGCTGTACACTTTCCTGCCTTTGGTTTCTCACCGCTGTTCCCTTGTGTGTATGATAGCAAATTATTGGCCAGAAAGCCTGGGAAGAGCCATTGCTCATCCCTGAAAATGAACTATCAGAAACAAATCTATTTTGAGGATCTGATTGGCTGGATTGTTCGCTGTCAGACAGAATGTGGCACTCGATGAACCCCAGTCTGACTCAGCACAGCTTTTCTTATGTTTTTATCATTCTGTATACTTATGCCATCTGCAGACGCTGATGGGCAGTGCTGTTCAAATACGAGCCCTTTTGCAATTCAAAAATGATAGATACCATCATCTATATGGCATCTTTGATGGATAGACTACTTTACGTAATGTTTCACATGTTTACCTACCCTTATCACGTAGTACTTACAGATATCTTATAATTAAATTATAGTTAATTGCAGACCTTGGCATCAGATCCTCTGGTAGATGTGTGTATATCCATTATGCCACTGTCAATTTTATGGTATCCTTCAGTACATTTAATACATTACTGTTTTCAAAACAGCTTATACATTAATGAGAATTTTACAGCTTATGAGGCAATGAGTAAAGATGAACACTAAAGAGCATGTTACAAATGCACTCTCGTCTCCATCTAAATGTAAAATTGCTGTAAAACACATTTCCGTTTGAAAAAAAAAAAAAAAGATTCTTTCTTGCCAGAAGAGCATCAATTAGTTTCATGCTAAACATACCTTACCATTTACTGCATTCCCATCAATGAGACACTGAGACCTTTTTAGCTGGATTTTTTTAGTCTAGGACAGTTACTTAAACAACAAACAGGACAGAACAGAACAGGAAATTGACATCCAGGCACATGCAAACAGTGACCCTGCAACCGCTCCATGCACCCCTTGCCACTGCCTGCACACGGGGTGGAATGTCCCAATTACCCCACTCTTGGTGCACTGGAATTGCACATATTATGTAATAAAGCTTGTCTTAGTGCACAAAGGCAAGACAGCATAACCTGTAGGCAGAATATGGAAGGGGCAAGGGCATTCCCCCAACTTATATGTGTAACTTAAAGAATACTATGCATGAGATAGATTTTGCATATAAAGAAGGCAGTTCATGCATATTTATCTCATTTATATTCACTGTGGATATCCTGAAAATATGATAGGCTGGATGTGCCTCAATAATTAGGTTGAAGACCCCTGTTTTAGATTGCCTGGGACATTTAAAAGAAGACATACAGTAGAATGATAGGATGGTACCGAGATGGTATGAAGTTGTAAGAGTGCATATAAATGACTTAAGAAATCAGTAAATGGCACCCAAAGATAGGTACTCAGAAAATATGTACACTGAAAAGATGCTCATAATATGCAATGTATATTTGTAAAAGTATATGCTCAGAGACCTGAAGACCAATTGGGGGAAAACCCCCATGTGTTAGGTCTCACAATCCAATCATTACATGCTACTTTTAAAGTATTATTTCTATTGTAAATTTCATGTCACTTTTCAGAATGACTTTTTGACCTGGATTCTGCAGACGGCGTTCCTCTTGTTGTCAGCGGTAGGTGTCCTACCACTGTCTAACCAGCCAATCGGGATGCAAGTTGGGCTTTTTTTAAAGCTACTGAGACAGGCCACCTATATTGGCGGTGCCTTCAGGAGCCTATGGAGGCCTGTATGCCCACCTAAGCTTGGCTAAGGCTAGGCATGGGCATGGTTTGCCCTGGGAAGTAGCCTTAGGCAAACCTAGATGGCTGGACGCATCTCCCTAGTCCAGCGAGAGACACGTATAATGTAGGCCAGCAAAATGCTGGCCTACATTGTAAGTAGATGCGGCCGCTATGCTTATCATGAGATAAGTTGAGTGTCCATGGCTGCAACTGCCAATCCCCCTCCCGAACAAATGTGGTAGGAGTAGTTGTTAGGTGCCATCTACAGGGGTGGTGGGGGGTGTTCCGGCAGGAAGGATTGGGCATCCTCCTGCCGGCGATCTACGGGGGGGGGGGGGGGGGGTTTCCAGCAGAAAGGATTTTGCATCCCTCCTGATGTATTCATTCGAGGATGGTTTTAGCGTAGGGAGCTGCGTTGAATGGCCCACGCTGCTCCCGACACTCATTGAGTTCCTATGAGCATCGGGAACAGCACAGGCCATGACTCAAACTGGCTCCCAATACAAGCAAGAGTACACTTCAAATTCCATTGCCTACTATTTAAAGCTATAAACGGAGACAGCCCAACCTACTGGAACAACCAACTAACTCAATCTACCTCAACCAGACACAGGAGAACCCACACACTATTCACACACCCATCTTCCAAAAATGTCAAACGAAGAAAAATGTACAACAACCTACTAGCCACCAGAGCAGCAAAGCTGGACAGGCAACTTACAAATCTGCTATCTTCAACCACAGACTACAAAACCTTCAAAAAAGAAACAAAAACCCTACTCTTCAAAAAATACATTAAACCTTTATAACAGAATCAGACCCACCCCAAGCTTCACCCATAACACTTTCTACTTAGCAAATCAAAAATATTCAAACCACTCATTAGGCATTTCCTAATATCATGACAATTCTCATGTAATCCACCGAATGTATTTCGTAGCATCATGGCAATTCTTGTGTAATCCGCCTTGAACCAGAATAGAAATCACTAATGTAATGCAATAATTCAGAATACAGCTGTCAGATTGATTTTTAGTTTAAAGAATGATCATTTTAGTCCTTATTACCGATTGTTGCACTGGCTGCCAGTGGAGGCACGAGTCTTATTTAAGTTTTCTTGTATTTGTTTCAAGTTGATTTTGGGACTGTCTCCAACTTATCTTTTGTCATATTTTATATGGTATAATCCGATGAGGAAAACTAGAAGTCAACAGTTATTTGCTTACTCAAAAATTAATGGTTGTAAATACAAGACTTTCCTGGATAGGACCTTTGCATTCTAATCAGGTAAACAACAGTCTTGGTTGGGTAAGTTCATTTGTCAATTCATGTCGTCCTACAGTATTTTTTGGAAATTGATCAAGACGACATTGTTGAAAAATTCATTTCTTAGAGTGATTGCGTTATTATGAACTGTTATTCTAATTAAAAGTTTATATCGTATTTTCTTAAAGAATATTTGTACTTATAAGAAATATTTTATATTTCCCTATCATCTTGTATTTCACTGATTGTCCAGTCTTCTTTGATGTAAACCACCTAGAAATCAGTTGGTTATGGCGGTATAGAAGAATAAAGTTGTTATGTTATGTTATGACTCAAACACAAGTTAATGGCACCTAACAACCACTTCCACTTTTCATGTAGGCATTGTTAGGCATTGGAAGACGTCTCAACTTAGGCATCATTAGGCACTGCTCTGAGTTCCAAGCGAAATTCTTGTTTATTTATTTTTTTATATCAATTAACTTTAATGTCATGGTCAATTACCATTCTATTTAAGCTAATTAACTGAGAGTCATGGAATCTCCCTCAATAATGATGATATTATACCACCATTCAGCAGGGGATGCTGATCGGAGAATGAACTACAACTCCCAGGATGCACTGGGCTCCAGTGAGAGGAGGCTTCCAGCTGTAGAGGCTGATTCAAACCTCAAGAAACAGACTCTCCAGGAGAGGTCCCTGAGAAAGGAGTCCCTGAGAGAGAGGTCACAAACTGATACAGAGCTCTGGAAATAGACTAATTCTTATGAGGGAAGAGTAAAAGAGTGGCTGAGGAAAGCCCAACTTATTATTCTAAGAACTGTACCAATATGTTCCTGAGTCTGGAGAAGGGCTGTTTATTTTGAATGAAGAAACTGCTTTTCCAGAGCTTGTGAGTGAACAGGCTCAGCAAAGTAAAGAAATAAAAGTTGTCTTTATACTTTTCACATGTGTTGTTGGTGTTTGTATAAAGGTGAACTAGGGAGTTCCTGGAAAACTCGTTCAGGATCTCTCACATTAACATAATTTGGGTTGTGTGTGGATTTTAGTTAGGCATCACTAGGCATCTGTGATCAGGGTGCCCAGCAACACCTAACATAGGCACCATTTATAGAATAGTGTCTAAGTGAAGTTATGTGTGGAAATACAAAT